>NC_091434.1:85660201-86034691 GCF_964237555.1 Oryctolagus cuniculus
ATGACCTCTAAATGCCTAGTTATAAACTATGTAAGTCTTGTTTCTTCCATATTCAATCATATATTCAGTTATTTATTTCCACTATGCACAAATCAATGTTTACAGTTTAATGGTCAGGCTCCTAAAAGTTCCAAAATGCATTGGAGAGATTTCCTGCACTCCTGAGCTCAGTTTAGTAGTTGGAGAGCTGGAGAAATAAACAACAAAAATGAATATGGTCCACAATAGGATAAACAGAGTGTAACAAAAGGAGGTCATCTATTTTAGAGTCTGTTAGTGGGAGGTATCAGGAGCAGGGCAGTGTCAGGTGAAATTTTCACAGGGCTGGAGCACCTGAGTAGTCTTGAAGCATAGACATTGCAGGGAAGTTCATTCCAGCCTAAGAGAGCTAGTGGAGTGGTACTAATGCATGAAGCAGAGTGGGCAATGTGGGGAACTACTATTAGTTGACTAGGACAAGAAGCTGGATGTGGGAGTGAACAGTAAAGAGGTGGGAGACATGTAGGGAACAATGGCTATTACGTTTCATGTCTCCAGTTTTGACTATTGAATTAGTAGTGATAGGAGGGTTTAATACCTTTGTGGCAATATGATTCCTGTCCTCTCTGGAAGTTTAACCAAAGTTTGGGCTCTTTCATTTGATTATAACATGCTACATGTCTGATAATATTAAATTTCCTCTTCCCCTGCACAGTATCAGTGAGCATAATAAATCAGTATTTCATGTGCATGCACTGACATTGGTAACCAGGTAGGCTCTCTACTTTCTATGATCCAGCACTGGGGCTTTGAACAAGTGTTGTGGATAAGTCTATCAGTTAGAGCTCTTTCCTATTGAAATGACCGAAAATTCAATTCAAACTGACTTACCAAAAGTGAACAAATTTACTCATATAGCTTAAGAGTCCAGTAACAGGTCTAGCTAGCTCCAGCAATAGTTTGATCCAGGCTCAAATGTCTTCAGCACCTTTTTCCTTTTCCATCATTTGGATACACTTCTCTGTATTGGCTGTAGTCTCCAGGAGACTCTTGCCCTGTGTTGGAAGCTTCCATTTCACCATATTCGAGTACAGTAAAGAGAAAGAGAGATGTTTCCTGGTGGCTCCCACATAATTTCTGACCAGTCACTTTGGCTATCTAGGGGGCAGACAAGTCAATGGAAGGAAAACTAGTGTAATTGTTGGTACAGACCAGTGAGATCTAGGTCACATTTGAGTGGTGATTCATCCCTTGTGACACACCTGGATGCTAAAGCCATGACTTCATGGTACTCCTTTGCCAAGGCTACCTGAAGCCTCTTCTTTCGTGGCCTATTCCTCCAGTACCAGCTCCCAGTTCCTTTTTTCTCCTTCAGGAAACCCTGATCATTCTTTATTTCTCTCCCTTTGTATATGCCTACTGTACCCTTTTTCTAATTTTAGGGAACTCCTTTCCCCTTTGAAGATTCTTCAAGATATTTATGCTATGTCTTGTTGCTTGGGACTTAGGATTTTATATAAAAAAAAAAGACAGAAATACTCTTAGATCATTTTTGTTTGCCCTTCTTTTTGCTTTGTTCTGGGTCAATAAACACCTGGCCAAAGACGACCTGAGAGTAGTAGGGAGAGAGCAGAGAAGCAATAGCAGAAAATACAGAGAAGCAAAATACAGACATGATTTATATTGCAAATATTATTCCAAGGTTTCATATCCATAATGGTATTTTAAATTGGTAATGCATAAAGTTCCTCTCCCTCAAGATATGAAGAGGCAGAGATCACTGGCAAGCATGCTAGTGATTGAGTGGGCCTCACAGAAGATATGTGCTATTCTCTGGCCTCAGAATCAGCCCTTAAGGCATTCAGATCTGGCTGAAGAGCCCATAAGAGTATTTTAGGCATGGAAAGCCAAGACACTCTGGAAAAAAAAAAAGAAGAAGAAGAAGACCTAAATGAAAGATCTCTGCAAGTGCGATCCCAGTGGAAAGAACGGGGCCATCAAAGAAGGAGGTACCTTTCTCTGAAGGGAGGAGAGAACTTCCACTTTGACTATGACCCTGTTGGAATAAGATTGAAGTCGGCAAACTCAAAAGGCTTCCATAGCCTTGGCAACTCATGACTAGAGCCTAGGGAGATTACTGATGCCATAAACAAGAGTGTCAAATTGTTAAGTCAACAACAAGAGTCACTGTGTACTTACTTCTCATATGGGATCTGTTCTTAATGTGTTGTCCAATGTGAAGTAATGCTATAACTAGTACTGAAACAGTATTTTACACTTTGTGTTCCTGTGTGGGTGCAAACTGATGAAATCTTTACTTAATATATACTAAATCGATCTTCTGTATATAAAGAGAATTGAAAATGAATCTTGATGTGAATGGAATGGGAGAGGGAGCGGGAGATGGGAGGGGTATGCGTGGGAGGGAAATTATGGGGGGGAAAGCCATTGTAATCTATAAACTGTACTTTGGAAATTTATATTTACTAAATAAAAGTTAAAAAAAGAAGATATGTGCTACTAACTAAGCCTTGGAAGGTATTATATGCCACCCTTCTTACTAGCATGGAATTTATGTCTCAGATTTAGCTATCTGCTGTGTTCTTATGTACATAAAGTTATGTGACAATTTGTATTTATGATTTTTAAGGCTATGTCCATGAAACATGGATTGTCTAAAATGTGTCAGGCTTCTAGGAGTAGGTGTCTACCCTGGAAGTTAAGATGCTCATATTCCACATCAGAGCACCCAGGGTTTCATTCCCAGCTGATTCGAGCTGCTTGTCAGTGCAGAGTCTGGGAGGCAGCAGTGAGGGACTTGGATTGTGTTCCAGCTCCTGGTTCCTGCTCCAGCCCAGCTCCACCCAATGAAAGCAACTGGGGAAAGACCTAATGTGAGTTCACTATCTGTTGATCCACCTCTCTGCCTCTCAATTTAAAGACTAAGTAATATTGGGAGAGGTAGAAAAGATAAAAGGAGTTTGGATTAAAAAAAATAGGGGAAGCTGGGTGTGGCTAATTAATTTTGACAGAGTTGCTAATATGAGATGTTAACAGCAGAAATGGGATGAGAGGTATATGTGAAATTTTTTGTATTACTACTCACAAGTAAAATGTTAAAAACCAAAAATGGTAAAATCCTAATTTTATAAGATTTCTATTGTCTCCAAAATTAAGCTAAAAATTATTATTTGCTAAGTTAGGTAAACTATCCTTATTTGGTCATTACTGGCCTGATAGGAATAAAGAAAGAAATAGTTGGCCGGCGCCGTGGCTCACTAGGCTAATCCTCCACCTTGCAGCGCCGGCACCCCGGGTTCTAGTCCCGGTCGGGGCGCCAGATTCTGTCTCGGTTGCCCCTCTTCCAGGCCAGCTCTCTGCTGTGGCCAGGGAGTGCAGTGGAGGATGGCCCAAGTCCTTGGGCCCTGCACCCCATGGGAGACCAGGAGAAGTACCTGGCTCCTGCCATCGGATCAGCATGGTGCGCTGGCCACGGCGGCCATTGGAGGGTAAACCAACGGCAAAGGAAGACCTTTCTCTCTGTCTCTCTCTCTCACTGTCCACTCTGCCTGTCAAAAAAAAAAAAAAAAAAAAAAAAACAGAAATAGTTTTAGTGATTTCTGTAAAAATCCAATTTGCCAAATAAACCTTTTAATTTAAAAACATTTAAAATGCAGGGGGGCAGGCATTTGGTGCAGCTACTAAGTGTGCCTGCTTTGAGTCACAGTTACTCTGCTTCTGACCTAGCCACCTGCTAATGCACACACTGGGAAGCAGCAAGTGATGGCTCAAGCACGTAGGTCCCTGCCAGCCACATGGGAGACCTGGATTGAGTTCCAGGCTCCCTGCTTATGCTTGGCCCAGTCCTGGCTGATGCTGACATTATGGAATGAACAAACTAATAGATAGAACATTTCTGTCTGTCTGGCCCTCTGCCTTTCAAATAAGATGAAAATAAATAAATGTTTAAAAATGCATTAGGATTTTTTTCTGCTGTTATGAGGACTGAACTCTCTACTAGCATAGCTGTGTAGTATATTTAAAAGAAGAGTTTCTAGGAAAAAAAAAAAACTCAAGGAATGACTGGATGTTTCTATGTAGTCTGTTCCATAATTAATCTCAACAGGATACACGGATGCAGCCTCCAACCATGAAAACTGAAACTTCTCTAAGTATTCAACATGGGGAGAAATCAGTTTAAGTAATTAAAAACAAAAACAACAAGCAGAAGACAGAAGAGCTCCGAAACCATAAAGAGAACACTGATTTTCAAGAGAAAAAAAATCAATGAATCAATGACCTCTTCTCTACTGGAGGAACAAAAGGAAGATGCTTTGTTACTGGGGCTGAGGAGTCATTTGGCAACAGCTGGAGTCCAGAGGTGGAATGGGGAACACTCTGGCTTTTCCCATTCTCCCAACTCTCCACTTTCCTGCTCATGCTTCCCACTGACCAAACCTCGCTGACAGCTAGCTCACAAGAAGTCTTGGAAATGCAGGGATTGGCGACCTTGTATATAGACCAGAGGAAGGGAAACAGCAGACAGGAATGGATTTGAGGGTAAGTAGGCCTAGAATCCTCCACCCTCACAGACAGTCTTTTAAAAATTCACCGATAGCAATCCTGGTTTGATGTTGATAATTTATACTGAAACAACAAAGTTGTTTGCAATGGCTCCCACCATTGGGAACAGCTTAAAAGATTGGCCTTTAAAATTAGGACAACCTTATCGGAAGGACTGCTTAAGAATATCTGTCCGTATTCTGAACCGAGGTTGGGAACTCTGCCATTCTGCTGGGCTGAGTTAACCTTACTTTTATTTTTTAAATTTTTTTTAAAGATTGATTTTATTTATTTGAAAGAGTTACAGAGAGAGGTAGAGACAGAGAGAGAGAGGTCTTCCAATCCGCTGGTTCACTCCCCCGATGGCCACATCGGCCGGAGCTGCGCCGATCCAAGGCAGGAGCTAGGAGCTTCTTCTGGGTCTCCCACACGCGTGCAGGTGCCCAAGGACTTGGGCCATCTTGTACTGCCCTCCCAGGCCATAGCAGAGAGCTGGATCAGAAGTGGAGAAACCGGGATTAGAACCGGCGCCCATATGGGATGCCGGCGCCTCAGACCAGGGCTTTAACTCGCAGCGCCACAGCGCCGGCCCCAACCTTACTTTTAGAATGAAGAAAGCTAGCTTTGTAACTCGGCTCATCCCTTTCCTTTCATTTAGAATACTGAGAATCCCTCATCACTTTTCTTGTGAACCTTCTATTTATCCATTTGAAGGCTGCAGAGTTTTGCTTATACTATAACTTCAATGATATTTTCCAAAATTAATTTTCATTTCAAGCACCAAAACCAGACTGCCGAGGACATGGCAAATATTTGTGCTCATTCCTTTGAAGCCTCAACCTGACTGACACCACTCTCTAAATATAGATCAGGATTAACTGAGTAATAAGGCAGTAGTTTTTCTAATAAATTCTTCAATACTGTTACTGCAGAGGAGTTTTTCAAAGGATTTAGCCTCAGGTAGACAGGAACTTTGGAAATATTGGGAAATGTCCACATTCTAAAACATTCACTATGTTTGAAAAATCCTAACAAGCTTTATGCTATCAAGATCCAAATAAAAGACTTTCCATATTTTCAGTCTGTCCCCTATTTCATAAATTTTAGCATATCTTTTTGGTTTTAAGGAAACTGGTTGTTTCACTAGTCCCAAAGCTGAGCTTCTTCCCTCAACCACTCTGAAACTAGGCACGCTTCAAATTCATCCAGTGTACCCTAGCTCTTATCCTATTACAATTTTAAGGGCCAAGATAATGGAGAACTGAACTGATCATGTGCAACAGGGATAAGAACTATAAGAGCTTTAATTTAAAACTGCATGAGAAACCAAATGTTTCAGGAAAACAGCAGTGAAAGAAAAGTCCCTCACTGCAGGAAATAAAAGAACTGTGAGGCAAAGTTAGAGTAGAGATATCAAACACTTTATGGAAAAGAGGGACAGATGTGCTTCTGGAACTGGAAAAATACTGGTTAATTCTTAGTTGCCATCACACTTTAGGGGTGTCTACGTGAAGCAAATGTTTTGGCTCTAAACTTGTTTCTACCACTTCTACATTTTCTGTCTTCTCCAACCTGCAGAGAGGAGCTAGAGTAAGGCATATCCTGACTCTTTCAGGAAGGGCCTCCATGACACTTCGCCTCGTCTCAGGAACACCACCGCTTGGTAAACAATCTGGTGTCATTTTGCTACTCGTAATTCACTTACTCATAGGAAAAAGTGTAGCACTGGAAAGGGCCTAAGGGACCATCAGACTGTAAACACTGCTGTCATGTAAATGAAGCAATAGTGACAGCTATTTTTCCCCTCTTAAAATAATTCTAATGGTATAGTTCTTGTTTTTCCAGGCTGGCTCTGAGTTTTCTTTTTGAAAAAAAAAAAAAAAAGAAAAGAAAACTGTACACAGCCCGAATTATTCCACGTGTTATCCTTTTCCCATGAAACACTGAGTGCTCATCTTACTTTGAGGCAACTTTACACCTGAACACAAGGCTACCCGTTTTTGTCCTACAATGTCAGGGTAGAAGAGGAACCACCTTTATGAGTGCGAGGCAGAGAGGGGCTGTGATTTCTGCAGGGCGCCACAGAAACCTACAACGAACACATAATTAAACCTCGAATTTCCTGGCCTCCTAACTCCCAGCTCGGGGCACTTCCTCTGCCCTTTTAACTCGCTCCATCTGTGCCAGGTCACTTCAACACCTTGCTCGAGTCTGCAAATTGTTTATGATTTACCACTTCAGAAAGCGTGGAGTTCACCTATCGGAGACACTTTACTGAAGAAAAATAGTCGTCCGCATCTATTAATTGGTGGTCCCCCAAAAACAGACGGTCTCCAGTTGTGTCTGGGTACGTTCATGGGTAAGACAGGTGTCGGCGTGTGTAAGGGACTGGCTAGTATGAAAACTAGCAATGGAAGTCTCCAGGAAAATATCTACCTATGAAAAAAGCCCCTTTAAAAGCGGCAGCCTTGATTTAAAACTTCAGAAGTTTGGAAGATGACAGACTTTTGGAAAACTGCAAGGGGCTATATATGGTCAAGGCCAAAACGGCATGCAAAATGCTGGCTCTGAGAGCACAGTCCCGGAACCCACGCCTGGGCTTGCACCGGGCACCCTTCACACACCCTCCGCCGCGCTGCCGAGTTCAGGGAGAAACGTGGGTCTGTCCCCACAAAAAAGCAAGACCACGCTTAAGTTCCAGATGGAAGTTTGTTTGGGTTTGTCTTAAATTGCACACTTACCATCACCAAAAACACATCCGACCTCGACTAGAATGGGTGTAGGGGAGCGGAGAAGGCGTCTAGATGTTTTAACTCAACTCGGGGAGGCGCGCAGCGACCCCTTCGCTAACTCGTCGCCAACTTTCCGGCCCGCAGCGCCGGGGGAGCGCCATCGGCCGGGCTCGATCCCGGCCACCCGCGAGCGAGCGGCGCGCGGTGCGGAGCGGCCCCGGGCGGGGCGGGCGGAGGGCGGCTTCCGACGCGGGCCTGGCGGGCGGCTTTATTGTTTCCTTTCGCCCTCCTCCTCCACCTCCTCCTCCTCCCGCGCTCGGCCCCGGCGTCACTGGAAAGGCGCCCGAGCCGCCCGGCGGCGGGTTATTTATAGCGCGGGCTGCGCGCGCGTCACGGAGCCCGGCCCGGCTGACGGGGCCGCTGACGCGCTTGGCCGCGGGGCCGAGTCCGCGGGGCTGCGCGCCGGGCGCCGGCGACAATGGGCTTCTGTGTGTGCAGCTGCCGCCGCCAGAGGCCGGGGGAGGGGGTCGGGAGGCCGCTCCCTGACCCCCCTCCCTCGCGGCCGCGACCCCCGAAAGGTAGCGGGCCCCTTCGGCGTCCCCCGCCTCCCCGCCCCGGCCGGGACCCGGGCCACGCGGGCTTTTATTTATTTTTTCCCCCTCCCTCTTTCATCAGTAAGTTCTTGTCCCAGCCTCCGCTTCCCCACGTCCCCCGTTCCTCTCGCTGCCTCCTGGCCCTAACATGGCCAGAGTGGCGGAATCCATCCGGCCGGGGGCGACCACTTTGTGCGCCCCGGGGAGCGGGACCCGCACCAGGCGCGCCCAGCAGGGGATGCGGTGACCGAGGGGCCGGGAGCACCGGGCAGGTAACGTATCCCGCACGGGCGCGGGAAGAGGGGAGCGGGGCGGGCAGGGACGCCGGGCAGCCCTTCCGGGACTCCCTCCACCCCCACCGCCCTCCGCGCCGCTTGCCCGCGCTCAGGAAGCCGGTCCGGGTGTGTGAGCGCCAGGAGCGAAAGAGAAACTTTTCCTGCGTGACTGACTCGCCGAGGCTCCTCCCGAGGGGGCCTAGATAATAGGGCCCCCCGCCCGCCTCGCGCCCCGCGCCCGCCTCCCGCCGCCCCTCCCTGGTCCACTCCCTCCCCGCGCTCCCACCCCCGCCCCTGGCCCGTTCGCATTTTGGACGCCCCCGCCCTGCGGAAGGAAGAAGGGGCTGGCGAGGCTTTTAGGGACTTCCTGGGATGCGGAGATCTGCTCTGAACCCTCCCCTTTCGGCTGCCGGCAGCTGGGAAAAGCTTGCTGTGAAGCCCCTTGCACGTGGCAGGCTTAGCAGAGAACTTGCTGTGCCTTCTAGGAAATTGCAATCGATTTGTAATGCACTTTCGCTAATTGGGAGTTCAAAATTAAACTTTAATAAAGCATTTGTGTCGTCTCGTCTAATTGTGAAAGCTTCCATTCGTCCTGGTAGATAGACTCTAAGTCTCAAGTTAATGGCGCTAAACTAGATCTCCCCCCCAAGTACAATTCCGTCAGCCGGCGTCGGCGCAGCTGGATTTCCGTAAGGTACAGATGTTGCTAATGGCAGCTTAAGCACGGATGGGCAGATAGCATACGGAATGCAACATGTTGCCATATGGTTCCTTTAGCCTTTCACCTCCAGGGATATCAATCACATATATTCTGGGAAGGACTTAATGACTCTCTGAACAGCAAAATGAATTACCTGGTACAATTTATATCCCTTGACCTGATACGTTATAACAACAGGAAGATAGCATCTCACAATTTCTGTGGTATAAATTGAGTTACAGAGCTACATTTCAAATTCTGTAACATCCATTGGTGGTTTGAGGGGCCCTGTCCAGCCATACTGGCGGAAAATCTGTTTCTATATTGCCTTCCCCCTCTCAAAGTTTGACAAAACGGTTGGAAATTGCCAGTCGACGGACTGCTGGATGAGGGTGTGGAAAATATGATTTCCAAAACTGGTTAATTAAATAAGAATTAGCAGTCTTAGGAACACCATTTTACTGTTTAACCCAGAAAATCAGCGGACTTCTAGGGAAAATGAATTTCCCAAGAGTTGTTTCAGTATAACTCCTAAAACTCATTCATTATGTATTTAAAATTCTCCATTAAAAAAAATCAGTCATCCCTAAACTTTGGAAATTAAAGAAAACACTTCTGAAATATGAAATAGAAGAAACGCAAGGACCTACCCATCAAACGAATTTCTATACAACCCCCATACACACACACCCACACCCACACCCACACACAATTTGTGTAACTTGACTTGAATCACCTACGTACCGGTTGTTCATTCCTCCCAACACGGTAGTGACTGAATACTGATGTTGCTGCTTAGATCCTAATTGAATTATTCAGTAATTTCACAGGTCTTATTTTTAAATACCTTGGTGACTAAATGTTTAATTGATTGCCTCTAATTTCAGATTATAAACACGGTTGACTTCTACTCTATCCCTTATTTTTTGCTAATGTAGGTAGATCACACTGCAAGATAAGCACTAAGTTAAGGATGAAATGGAAAATGACATAGTGATTTTTAAAAACTTCATATTTACCTGTTCAGGACTATCTGAAAGCTAGAGAAGCATTGTCTTAATTTTAAAAGTTTCTGCTTCCAACAACATATAAGCCACATTAATTCATATGAACTGACAGACTGTAAAATAGGCAATAGATGTGGACAGTCTGAAAAACTACATGCTTTTCAGTCATGTCAAGTTTCAAAAAGCGTTAAGGTTTGGGAAGCCCTTTCAGAATTGTTTAGAAATTGCAACATGATGTTTCTCCTTTTTATCCCTTTTGTGTAATCTAGTGCTTGAGTAAGTTCAATCATTTTGATAATTATTATCAAGAGATTTTGTATATACAGCAGAAAATCTCATAGAGAAAAAATTAAGTTATACCTAAGTTTTTCAGCCTTCTTTCCTGGGGCTGTTTTTGGTCATCTTAGTGGCTGAGGTTTCTTTTCTCTTGGATGGGTTTTAACCATGATCAGTGGTGAACTTACCAATAATGACTGCCTCTCCATGACTTTCGAATAGGCAGTGAGTGTGTCCTTTAATCAGTCATACAGAACTTGCTTTATAAAGCTGTTATTGTCATAAACAGATATTGTAGCCTTTTGTCAGGCCCAGTTATTATTAAAGTGTTCCCCCTTCAAAAGCCAGTCTGAAAGTCCTGCTGTGCTTCATTTCAGAATTCAAGTCCATTAGTAAATAAAATCCCAAGCAGTACTATTTGTCTTTCCCCAAATTATAGATTATATATATTTCATGAATAATTTCAAGCCCTTTTGTAGACCTTGACTATGTATTTTTTTGGTATACGTATATAACAATCACAATATGTGTCTTGCACCGTGACTTTTATTTTAAATGAAGATTTGATGGATGTCCATTGTTACTCTAAATGAGGTGGCTGGTTGCCAAGGGGAACCTTACAAGGCAGAGAGTACTAGAATTATCTACCAGGGAATCACTTTTTGTTTTTTTGGACTCTCAACTTCCCCTTCTTTTAGTATTGCTCTTCCATATTGCCAATCTGATAGTCGCTTTAGATATGAAACTTCTGAAAATACATGTTGGCTAAGATTTTCACCAGTGTTTGTGGTTGCCTCCTCGTTTGTGGCCTTTATCTTGACCTGGCATGTAACCAGAGACTAGAGTTACACCAGGTTCAGTAATTTTTATTGTGATGCTATCCTAGCATTTATTCATGAGTAAATTTAAAATATTGAAGATTGGCCAGATTTATGTTTTTCCAGTGATAACATGGGACAAGTTATGGGTAGGCATTAGGCCAATAATGGAACTCTTCATTCAAGTGAGGTGGGAGGTCAGCTACCGGGAAAGAGTCCCATTGCCCTTGACCTATTGGCTTCTGTGATTCAAACTCTATGCTGTTGCATTGGAAAGTTGTTTCTCTGTTTTATAGCATTTTATTTTAAAAAGGGTTTTTTTTTTTAAACTGTCCATTTGTAAATATTTAGCCACCCAAGAAGGAAAGTCTTTTATTCTCAGCTCTCTGTAGCATTTTTTTTTTTTAAATCTGGCTTAGTATGAGTGCCAGGTAAATACTACATTAAAATTTGACTTGGTTGTCCTTACCTTGACTGAAGATTGACAGGGGCTTCTTTAATTAATCTTGTTCTCTTTCATGTTCTGTATTCAGGTATTGAAATACAGTATTTTTATACATTTATAAGATTGTGTTTGCATTTATTTAATTTATGTTTCTTTTTTTAAAGCATGTAGCCTTGAATGTTTGTTCTACTTTTTTTTTTTTTTTCACATCATTACTCTGGTACTGCTTGATGTAACTTGATTAGCTCCCTCCCCAGTCATGATTGGTAATTAAAATAGGCATTAAAATTAGTCACTTAGCAATTTTGCTGTTCAATTGGCAATTAAATTACTTAATTGCAATTAAAGTCCTAATTTTAATTGGCAAAATGATAGATGTAGATTTAAGATAATATGTATAAATACTTTAATAAGTGTCTATATAAGGATTACTTAATTACTCAACTTCAAGTTTATGCTGTTAACTTTAGAACTTTTAAGTGAGCAATGAAATTTATATTACATCTATTCAAAGGATATGGTAATTAGATTTATTGCTTATCACTATAAGGGTCCTTGCTATAAGTTACTTTTGTAGTGCTAAAATTGTAGGCTTGATAATTGCAGAATTATGATGAGGAAAAGGACATATATGTCTTTGTTGTAATATATCAAGGTCTTTTCTTCATTTTTTATTAAATTGAAAGGTTCTTAGCTAGCAGTTATTCCGAGGAAAAAGCAAAAGTAGTTATCTCTCTGTAAAGGTAGAACAAAAACTAGCCAGCTGTGATTTATGTTTAAAAACTGTTGCAAAGTATGTGTACATTTTATCCTGTAAGTAATGCTTCTAATACTGTTACAATTATAAATGTTATCTTCCTTTAGAGTTCCAAGTGTGATTTTTTTAGCATATAGCAACATATTTTCAGAGTCTTTAAAATGTCTTAGGACTTTGTACCTTCTAATTACTCTCATGTTCATTAAATTAGCAATGAAATCTATGCAAAGTTATCATTGCATAATAAAAAAGAAATTTTACATAAGAAAATTATTAAATGGTTAGCTTAAAAGCAAATATTTAGGAGATGATTACTGTGAGTCAAGTATTAACAAAAAGATGAAAGATTTTTATTATGCAAAATACTTAGTGAATGGCATGAGGTTTTACCATATGCTCAGTTTTATAATTTTAATTTACAAGTAGATGCTTCTAGAAAAAAGTGTGCTGTTTTCTTCTGCACATCTTTACACATTTCTAGAATTGTCTTCTAAATCAAAGTAAGAAATAAATTTTAAGTTCTTTGCATTAAGTGGTTTTTGCTGAAAACTGCATTGAGTAAAACCAAATAAAAGCCAGAGTTAGCCAAAATATGAATATCAATGAAACCATGTTCTCTAAGCATCCTATGGGAAAAAAGCAAGCAATTTGGTTGATTAATATCCTATTAATGCAAATGAAATGGCAAAAGAAAACACCCCAAAACCTTCAATATTAGAAAATGAGTTTGTATTTTCAGAAAGATATTTCAAAGTGAACATTTTATTTTCTTCACTGATATAAAACTGCATACTTAGTGACAACAAATGCCATGAATAAAGTTTGTTTAAACCACACAAAAATAATTTAAGACACACATCTCATTTTACATTTAAAATGGGTTCCATAAGTATTTTTACTGTGGAACACCTTAAAGTTGCCTCAACTCTTATAACATTACAGGTATGTGTATTTCACTATTTTCACATTATAAGATCTACTGCAAATTCATTTGGGGAGAATAGTGAAATAAATCCCCAAAGGCCTCTTTCCCATGCATTAAAACAGAAAATCCTATGGGCTTACATCTATGTTTGCTTTCTAAATTATACCAAAAGCTCAATTTTATTAAGGATAATCTGCTTAGCCATGCATAAAATAAAATACTTTGGGTTAGATGTGAATATATGTATTATTTATATTGATTTTTAATGAAAATGTTTTCTGTACATGTGCTAGTATGTTCTTAATATTTGCTAATAATAAAAGTATAGTAACATTACCTTTCTAAGTGCTTTTTGAGATTATCTAAAGGTATTTAGTAAGAGTAATAATTTTAATTTATTTTAGTTGTTTTCCAAAGAGGGAGCAACTTGTGAATGGGACCAATTTTTACTAGTATTTTACATTATAAAGAAAACAGACTTTCATGGTGAGGCAGATACACACATTTATACATGGTAATAATTAAAAATTAGATCTGAATCCTGAAAAAAAAGCTGTCATTTTAATTGAGCTATAAAATATTTGAACTATTTATGTTCAACAGTCTTGAAGGGTTGCTGTCATACAAATGCAGAATTTCAGTTTCTTTTTAGCCTAAAGCATCGTTTTAACATTTTCTGAAAGGTTGTTCAGTTCTACATTTTGATTCCATTATATGTGTAATTAAACCTCTATGCACAAAAGCATTCTCTTATGTACTAGCAAATACACCCACAGGAATCCTCCTCTAAACTATAATTTATTTAAACATGTAATCATAGAATTTTAAAACATGCTTTCATTTTTCCAAACTATATGCCAATCTGAACTGCTTGGTGATAAAATGAGAGACTTTATTACCAGTTTGATTTCTCCCCCCTGTGACGGAACAGTGAGTTGAACATGGGCAGGAGGAAATACAATCTATTGTGAACCTAATCCCATGTGTTAAACGGTTTCTCTTTTGGAGAAAACCGAAGGGAATCAACGATCTGTAGTCATTTATGAATTCCAGCACAATATGACCCTTCGGGCCTGCAGCCTTCTCTCCTCGGGCTTAGCCTCACAAGTGAATAGCTGTTGTGGGCCAGTGTGTGCGTGCCTGTGTGCGAGACTCTCTCGAACGCTGTGGCGTCAGGCCCCCTACTGACAGGATCCGTCAATTACAGACATCGTTGGTGCCACCCAGACTTGGTCCCATCAGACTCTGGTGGCGACCACGGCAGGCTGGGCTACCGAACGTGGTCCTTCTTGCACTTGCTGATGCGTGTGCTGGCTCCTTTCCGCCCTGTGCAACATCCGAGCCCTACCCCCCGCACACACACCTCCAACCCAAGAAGTAGCTCGTCCAAGAACTGATTTAAGCCAGTGTATCAGTCTCCACCCAGTGTGCCTTGCTAAGAAACGGTAACGCTTCCCAGGAAACCGGAATAGCAATTAAAAGAGGTAGAAGAGAATGCTTAAAAGGGTGGAAGAGTAGGAGGGAAAAAAAGGGCCCTCCCCTTTTCGCATTTTCATGTGCTATTTAATCGCCCCATTCCCAGGTAATAACACTTGGTATGATTTAACACGTCGTTGTGAAAACTGGGTGCACTAGGGCGCACTGCCGTCTAGAAGCCGTACTCCACAGGTTGCTGCTGAGGAACCACGCGCTACGTTGCAGTGTCTGACTTCCTCAGGAGCTCGCTTGGAGAACTCCAGGCCAGCCCGTGTTCTGTGGGAAGGGATCTTTTGCGCTGTCCCCAGGCTCAACCTAGCTCACCCGAGTGTGTTTTCAGTGGCAACGAGAGACTGGGAGCGTGCAGAGGGGCTGTATCTACTTAGACTCGAGTGTATGTGTTTGGAGGGCTGTGGTTGCAACCTAAAAAGTTCTCCCAACCACGCAGCTCTCCTAGGACTCTATTAAAATAATAATAATAATAACCGCAGCAACCCCGGCGTGGCTGCGCCGGAGTTTCTGACTGCTTGGAAACAGCCTCCGGGAGGGAGCCTGGCCCACCGCGGGGATCAAGGCAAGCTGCCCCTGGCCGCGCCCTGCTCCCTCGCGGAAGGGGAAGGGAATCAGGGAGGGCGCCTCGGGGCTGGAGTTGCTGCTATTTTGGGCCCAGCCTGGCCGGTGCGTCAATGCCTGCGCCCCTGCGTCACCACCACCCCCACCCCCTTCCTTCTGCCCTGCTCTCCAAACTCTCACTTTTTCCCTTTCGTTCGCGTGGAATCGCTTCTGCCCACGGGGCGCTGACGCGACCGAGCTCACGCTAATAAGCTATTCTTCGCTCTCTCCCGTCCGATCCCCCTACTCACACACCCTCGCCCGCCACCACAACGTCCCCCCGCCCCCACGACCCACTTCCTGGTTTTTTATTTTTATTTATTTATTTATTTATTTTTTTCCCCTCGCGCCCGCTAGGGCAACGCTGAGCTGCGGTGGCGGCGGCCGCAACATCTGGGGGAAACTTAAGGTGGTCGCGTAGGTTTCCTCCAGGCTGCGGCGCAGACGAGCCCGCGGCTTCCCGGGGCAGCCACAGGGCACCTCCTGGCAACGCCTCTCCAGCCGCCCCGGAGCAAGGGCCAACCCAGAGCGGGCAAAGGCGGGGGTGGAGCGTGAACCCGAATAGTTCCACGGCCCCCTGAGCTCCTCGTGAGAACCCAGGGAGGGGCGCGAAGAGCCTGGAAGTGAGCCACGCTGGGGGAGGAGGGGCGGCTGCAGCGCTCTCCGCGGGCTCGGCCGAGGGGGGCGACTCCGCGTTCTCCAGCCCTCCTTCCCAGGCTCTTGCAGCCCCCGAGGGAGAAGCCCCTGGGAGGCCCGCCCAGCTCCGGCTGGGGTGGGGTGGGGGGTCGGCAGGGGGTCTCGACCCCGGAGAAGCGGCGTTTCCTTGGCTGGAAAACTCCTGCCGCCCTCTGCGATTTTGCAAAGTGGTGCTGGCTTCGACTCAGACGGCCGCGGGCGCGCGGCACTCGGCGAAGGCTGGAGGCGCGGACCCCTCGCCCGCCCGAGCCCCCGCCCTGCCCTGCCCTGCGCTCCTCTCGTCCAGCCCCCTGCGTTAGCCTCTCCCACGGAGGCTGTGATAACCCTTGCCTCAGAGAAGCGCCGATTTGCTTCCCTAAAAGCGGTGGGAGGGCACTGGGTACTGTGGAAGGTATGAGAGTTGGCGGAAGGTGGCATGGGTACCTTTCTGCGGAAGGCACACCTGTTGCCTGCTGCTCAGCTGCATTGTCTGCAAAAGCGAAGCGGGCGACGCTCGGCCCCGACTTTTGGGGGTCCCTGAAAGGGTGGGGGTGGGTCAATGTCTACGCCTTCCCTTTCCTCACTCGAACGTGAGCCCTGCAAAGAAGGGAACAGAAAAATAGGCCCCACTCCCACTGCCGTTCGTTTCCAGAGCAAACCGTGTGTGTGTGTGTGTGTGTGTGTGTGTGAGAGAGAGAGAGAGAGAGAGAGAGAGAGGATGAATATGGGGGAAGCATCGGGCTGGGGAAAGCCCACCCCAACTGCCGGAGCCCTCTTGAGCGTCTCGGGTCACGGGACGTCCGTGTGCGCTTCCGCCGAGAGGGGAGTGACGAAGGTGGGTGGGTGGGTGAGGTTAGGGCGCCGCCAGGCACAGCCGTCCCGTGCAGCGCCAGGTGCGGCCACCTTCCCACGCCAGGGTTCCCATTCGCCCCTGCTTTTGTTGCACCCTCCCCACGTGTGAGCTGCGGAGTGCCCGCGAGGGCGCGGGGACTGGGGGGTGGGGGGGGAAGGAGCTGTGGTAGCGGCGCTGCGGGTTGTTTAAGACCTGGGTGGAGAGGTCACACCTCTTTCGGAAAAAAAAAAAAAAAAAAAAAAACCACCCAAGCAGGCTACCAAGGTGAACGCAGAACGGTTCCCACCTTAAAATCTGCCCTGCTCGTGACGTCAGGTCGGAAATATACCAAAGCGAGCGCGGGCCAGGAGTCCGGGCAGCGCGGCGGCGCGGCGATTGGGCGGCTGGCGGCTGACGCGCGCTGACGCGCGGAGACTTTAGGTGCATGTTGGCAGCGGCAGCGCGAGCCACATAAACAAAGGCACATTGGCGGCCAGGGCCAGTCCGCCCGGCGGCTCGCGCACGGCTCCGCGGTCCTGCTCGCCTGCCCGGCCTGCCGCCTACCCCTGCTCCCTCCCCGCTCGCGGTACCTCGGCTCCCTCTCCCTCCCCCCCTACCCGCTCGCCCACCCCTCCCCGATCCCGGCGGCCGCGCTCCCCCAGGGAACTGCACTTCGTCAGAGTTGAATGAATGAAGAGAGACGCGGAGAACTCCTGAGTGAGTAGCTACAGCTCGTGCAGCTCGCGTTCTTTTCTTTCCTTCCTTCTCTCGCGCGTCTCGTGTGCCCGCAGACGCGGGCTGCGTTCTCTGGAAGTGGGCGCCAGAGGCTGGCAGCAGCGCGAGTGGGGCCGGAGGATGGGGAGTGGGTGCACACAGCTACACTGGGGGGCATTTGTCCCAACTCCGGCTTTGGCACCGGGTGTTGGGGGGGGGGGGAGTTGGCTCCCAACAGAGGTTTCCAGGCTCCTCATTGGTGGACGTGGAAGGGAGACTCCACAGCTCTGCGAGCTGCGGACTTGCCCGCAGAAATGTGCGCAAAGTTTGCCCTTTAGTGCGGGATTTATTGTGGCCTCCGCACACGGAGACTCCTCGTCCTGTGTGTGCGAGGGAAGCCATCCGCAAATTGACAGGGAGAGAAAGTTCTTCAGTTGACGCGTTGCTTGGGAACTGTGTCATCGCGGCTGGCTGGCGAGCATGGCGATGTTTCCCGGGTATTGTTGAGTAAGGGTGATGTTGATAGAGTGTCCTCTTACTAAGTTGCCTGAAATTTCTGGTTTTGAAATATGCCGTTGCTGAGTATGCCTGTGTGTGTGTGTATGTGTGTGTGTGTGTGTGTGGCAGAGAGGGAGGGAGGGAGGGAAGGAGGGAGGGAGGGAGAGGGAAAGGGAGGGAGAGAGAGAAAGGGAAAGTTATGAAACTGTGAAGCTACCCAGGGGATTAATAGGGAGCACAGGCATATCTCTGAGGGCTGTGGCATCAAGAGTCTGCTTTCTGCTTTTTCTGGTTAAACTCCCCCACCTACCCCAAGCAGAAGAATTGTGGGGGAAGGGAGCGAGCAGAAGGCGTGGACGTTTGGCTTTCTTTTGCACCAGTAATAAGATTGTCTATGCTCTAGAATGTGTTCCAAGTGGGAACATCTGAAGATTACTAGGACACAAGAATGCCTTGTTCCAGCAAGTAGGCAGATCGTGTGAGGCACTACGAGGAAGGTGTTTGCTTGCTATGCAGGGACGTGCCTCTAACATTGGTGCCAACATCATGTAAGCTCCCTCTGCCGCTGACCCAAGATGCTCCTAGAAAAATATGGTCTCTCTCCCTCCCCCAACTGCTTGGCTATTAAAGGTGTTGGGACCCAAGTTTTCTGGAAGAGTGAACACCAATTCACCTATATCCCCAGTCGCAGTGCTGTGTCAGAAGCAGTTAAGACCCTCAGAAGCTCCCACTGAAATTGCCTTCTGTGCTGTCCGGGCCTGGCTGACATTTCCTAAGGAGGCAGAGGGAGATTGTTTTCTCATGCTGTGTTCCTGACTTCTTCTCATTCTCTTCCTCCTTCACAAAAGAAAAGCCAATACCACTACAGGAGGGGAGAAAATCAAGAGAAGGTTCCAAGGACATATTTTCTCTTCAACTCTAGTCTTCTTATTCAGATCTGAATTAAACTAAAATAGAAATGACCCCCCCCCCACACACACACACTCACACACACATACTCTAGCAAAGGGACCAATTAATCACATCATGAGTATTAACTACGCTCATGGAATACCTCTCCTCCTTCAGGATCCTTTCTCAGGGAGGACTTAGGTGGTGCTAAGGGTGGCATTTTCTCTTGCTTCCAGCCATCTCATCTGCACATTTGTTCTAAGTGCTGTGAGGTTCTGGCTGTATACTAATCTGCAGTGAGACAAATGGGGAGGGCGTGAAAGGACGGCCTGGTGAGTCTACATGTGCCCAGCCAAATCTCTGTGGGGAAGATACCCTGAGACTTCCTGTGTCTGTATTTCAGGGAGGAGAGCGGACAGGCTGAATTCCCCATTGCTTTTCTAAAAATCTTGGGAACTTTGTCCTCCATTGAATTACGACACTGTCCACCTTTAATTTCCTCGAAAACGCCTGTAACTCTGCTGAAGGTTAGTGCAACTTCATTTCTTTGATACCCTCCCCCCGAGTTCCCTACACAAGAAGAAACAGGGCAACTCGGTCTTCTCAGGCAAACCCTTTCACTTAAGGCTTGTCCGACCCAACGCCTTCGGGAACAACTTTCTCATTGTGCAATTCAACTTCATTTCCAGGCCGTGGTTTCCAGCAAGAGCTTGCTGAACCTAGCTTCAGAGGAGAAGCTCACCAGGGCGGGGTTGGCTGTGGAAAGGAGGGAGAGGGGGAGGCGTTTGAAAACATCCGCCAGTGTAGACCCCCGTGGCTGTCTAGCTCTGGGTCTCTTTTCCCCACACCCTAAACCCTTACTTACTTGACCTCTTGCCCCGTCCGCTCGCGCCCCTACTCCTTCCCTGACCACCGCGGGCTGCCGGTGTAGCTCCGGGTGTACCCGACCCCGGGAGAAAGTGTTCAGTTGACCAGGCTGAGTGTATATTACCCTGTTTCATTTCCAGCCATGCCTTGTGTTCAGGCGCAGTATGGGTCCTCGCCTCAAGGAGCCAGCCCCGCTTCTCAGAGCTACAGTTACCACTCTTCGGGAGAATACAGCTCCGATTTCTTAACTCCAGAGTTTGTCAAGTTTAGCATGGACCTCACCAACACTGAAATCACTGCCACCACTTCTCTCCCCAGCTTCAGTACCTTTATGGACAACTACAGCACAGGCTACGACGTCAAGCCACCTTGCTTGTACCAAATGCCCCTGTCCGGACAGCAGTCCTCCATTAAAGTGGAAGACATTCAGATGCACAACTACCAGCAGCACAGCCACCTGCCCCCCCAGTCCGAGGAGATGATGCCGCACTCCGGTTCGGTTTACTACAAGCCCTCCTCGCCCCCGACGCCCACCACCCCGGGCTTCCAGGTGCAGCACAGCCCCATGTGGGACGACCCGGGCTCTCTCCACAACTTCCACCAGAACTACGTGGCCACCACGCACATGATCGAGCAGAGGAAAACGCCAGTCTCCCGCCTCTCCCTCTTCTCCTTTAAACAGTCGCCCCCGGGCACTCCAGTGTCTAGCTGCCAAATGCGCTTCGACGGGCCCCTGCACGTCCCCATGAACCCGGAGCCTGCGGGCAGCCACCACGTGGTGGACGGGCAGACCTTCGCTGTGCCCAACCCCATCCGCAAGCCCGCGTCCATGGGCTTCCCAGGCCTGCAGATCGGCCACGCTTCGCAGCTGCTGGACACGCAGGTGCCCTCGCCGCCGTCGCGGGGTTCCCCCTCCAACGAGGGGCTGTGCGCCGTGTGCGGCGACAACGCGGCCTGCCAGCACTACGGCGTGCGCACCTGTGAGGGCTGCAAAGGCTTCTTTAAGGTGAGATAGGGTGTGGGTGGACGAGACAGATTGGGGCCGAGTGCTCCTAGTGCCCGGGACCACCGGAGCTTGCCCTTCGCCTTCCTGCCGGCCGCCCAGTTCGAGCTCTCCTCGGATAGCCCAGGCTGTTTGGGGGGGTCGGCCCAGGATTTCTTACAGCCTCCCCTTCCCCCGCCCCCAGGGGGCTGCGGCGGGAGCCTGGGGAGTCAGAGAGAGGGAAGGAGACAGACAGGCAACCCGAGGGCGCAACGCCCGCACGCAGCCGACCCGGCGGGACCCCGCCCGAAGTTGCAGCAGCCCGAGTTGGAAGAGGGTCATTTGCATGTGCTAGGAGCTGTCTTCCCAGTTCAGATTGAAATTGGTTAGGACAGAGAACCGTGTCTGAGCTAACCAAGTGGAACAGAATTCCCTATGGTCAAATTAAGTGATCTCTTTATTTCGCCATCCTGATTGAATAATCTTATCATTTTAAATAGAGAAGGTCTCCAAGGAATGTAAATAATATGAATGCCCACGGATTTGTATTTACCGAGCGCCTCCGTCTCCTTCTCTTGGCATATAAAACACAGCAAGGAGCGGCAAGGTTAGCTCAAATGTTAACGCTATCAATTTTCTTCTGTTAAATGCGCTGGGGGAGGAAAAAGGAAAGAAAGAGAAAGAAAAGGGAAAAGAAAAAAAATGAAAAGGGATTGTGTGTTTGTATTTGGGGAGGGAACATAGATCCAAGTCATTCGGAATTTGTTATGCGGGTTGCAGGATTTTCAACAGAAAAAAAAAAAACACCCAACAATTTTCGGCCTACCTTGTCTCCTTTTTGCAGCGCACAGTGCAAAAAAATGCGAAATACGTGTGTTTAGCAAATAAAAACTGCCCGGTGGATAAGCGGCGCCGGAATCGCTGTCAGTATTGTCGGTTTCAGAAGTGCCTGGCTGTTGGGATGGTTAAAGAAGGTAGGTCGGGGTGAGCTGCCGACCCCATGGGTCTGCATCCGGGGGGCGCCTTCAGCCCCGCCCTCCATTTCCCAGGAACTGGGGTCCCTGGTCCCTTCGTCCCCTCAGGTCTGGTCTCCAGGATCCCACTGCTGCCGGCTTGCCTGGCCTCCCCTACCGAGGGCCAGCGGGCCCTGCTTGCCTTTATACGGCCCATTTGGAGGAAGACATTTTAAAAAAAGAAAGGAAGAAAAAGCAAAAAACGCGTTGTTAATGCTTGTCTTCAGCAAAGGCTTCCAAGACAGCGGGCCTTTGAGCAGTTGGGCCTGCAGCCGTGGCCTTCCCCCAGGGAGGGGCTGGGCCAGGCTTGGGGGCAGGGGGCCCAGCTAACGGAGCTGTTCTTTCGCAGTGGTTCGCACCGACAGTTTAAAAGGCCGGAGAGGTCGTTTGCCCTCGAAACCGAAGAGCCCACAGGAGCCCTCTCCCCCCTCACCCCCGGTGAGTCTGATCAGTGCCCTCGTGAGGGCCCATGTCGACTCGAACCCGGCTATGACCAGCCTGGACTATTCCAGGGTAAGAAGCTGGAGGGGGGGCATCATGTGGACAAACCCACAGATGGGCAGGACCCCTTCCCCACACCCATCACTCACCCCCTGGGCACCAGGGGGTTACAAGCCTCCCAGTCCTGGGCCTGGCCACAGGGGACAGACCTTCAGACAGGAGTAGCTGCAATCTAGACGGAAGGACAGGGCAGAGGAGGGAGAAGAGCTGTTACAGTGGTCAAATCCCTGTCAGCCCCCACCACCCCGCTCCCTCCCTCGCTGCAGCCACACACATCAATGCTGCCGCAAAGTCCAGGGCTGTACCCCCCACCCGCCCACTCCCACCCCCACCCCCGGCCATGTACTCAAACCCCACTTCTGCCTGGAGATGCTGTGGTCCTCATGCTTTCTGTCACTATCCCAGTGAAGGATGTGGGGCCTCCCTGGGGGTCAGGGAGGGGTGTAAGGAATGGCAGCGGGGTGGGGGTGGGGGTCAAGTGGTCAGATTTCACTTTTGCTCCAGCTGTGAAAAATGTTCCAGCTTTAATTGGAGGAAGTATGTTGGGCGAACCTAGAAGCGACTGCAATATTATTAAGATTTGTAAAGGGCGACTCAGTCGAGACTCACTCTGGGACTAGCATGAATACTAACGTGTCAATTGTTTTGTGGAGATAAGAGTGAACCGTTACCCAGGGCTGGGTGGCACTGTATTTAGTCTGTATGGAAATGGTAATTTACATATTTAAAGCAGCGACCTCATAGCACCGTCCCTAATTGAATTAATTGCCCTGGAACATCTAATTTCCTTACTGGTCAGAGAGAGGTTTAATTGTTATAAAAACCTGGCTCCCCTACTAGAAACGGGGTTAGCAATTTCACGGGTTATATATTTTAGAGAACCTCATTAAGTGCTTTTTAAAATGAAATTCCAGTTCCAGGCGAACCCTGACTATCAGATGAGTGGAGATGACACCCAGCATATCCAGCAGTTCTATGATCTCCTGACTGGCTCCATGGAGATCATCAGGGGCTGGGCGGAGAAGATCCCTGGCTTTGCCGACCTGCCCAAAGCCGACCAAGACCTGCTTTTTGAATCAGCTTTCTTAGAACTGTTTGTCCTGCGATTAGCATACAGGTAACGGCCTAGGAGGCAACCCAGGGAGGCTGGGAGAAGAATCGAGAAAGAAAAAGAAAGGGAGGAAACGGGATATATAAGGATAGAATAGGAATTGAAAGAAAGGGAAAGACAGACAACAAAAAGAGGGGAAGGGAAGGAGCAAGTCCAGAAGCCTTGGGTGAATGGAATGGCGGTGGCATAGGGGGCGTTCTTGATTGTTATGAAATTAAACCCTTTCAAGGTCCACTGATCTACATTTTATTAACTCTTCAGTAATTAGGTGCCTCTTAAATCCCTCATTTATTGCTCTTCAAGTAATTAGTTGTTTAGCTGTTCTCTCTCTCTTTTTCTCCCCCCTCTCTCTTTGGTATTAATTGCAGGTCCAACCCAGTGGAGGGTAAACTCATCTTTTGCAATGGGGTGGTCTTGCACAGGTTGCAATGCGTGCGTGGCTTTGGGGAATGGATTGATTCCATTGTTGAATTCTCCTCCAACTTGCAGAATATGAACATCGACATTTCTGCCTTCTCCTGTATTGCTGCCCTGGCTATGGTCACAGGTCAGTACTGCAGACACAGGGCACTTCCCCTCCAGAACTGCCCAGTGGGTTTTGTCCTGGCTTTCCCTTGTCACAGCTCCTCTCTGGTTCTGTCTGGTAACTAACTACCTTGTGCATTCTTCTTTTGTTCCCGATTGTGTTTTCTGCAGAGCGACACGGGCTCAAGGAACCCAAGAGAGTTGAAGAACTGCAAAACAAAATTGTAAATTGTCTGAAAGACCACGTGACTTTCAATAATGGGGGGTTGAACCGCCCCAACTATTTGTCCAAACTGTTGGGGAAGCTCCCAGAACTCCGTACCCTTTGCACACAGGGGCTCCAGCGCATTTTCTACCTGAAATTGGAAGACTTGGTACCACCGCCAGCAATAATTGACAAACTGTTCCTGGACACTTTACCTTTCTAAGATCTCATCCCATGCACTTCAAAAGAACTGGAAGCAAAACTAAAACTGCCCAGGGGGGGCTAGTCATCTGGGCAGAGATAGCCCCCTGAGCTATCTCAGCTCCAGCTGTGTCCCCCTTCTGTAACCCTCCCCCCCATACCCAGCCCCATCCCTAAAGAAAACAAACAAACAAACAAAAACTGTTGCTATTTCCTAACCTGCAGGCAGAACCTGAAAGGGCATTTTGGCTCCGGGGCATCCTGGATTTAGAACATGGACTACACACAATACAGTGGTATAAACTTTTTATTATAAGTTTAAAAATCAGTTTATTGTTCAGAAGAAAGATTGCTAATGTATGATGGGAAGTGTTTGGCCATGCTTGATTGTTGCAGTTAAGACAAGTGTATCACACACACATACACACACACACACTCCTTATGGGGACCCATACCTATTGCCCTTTAACAAGACTTCAAAGTTTTCTGCTGTAAAGAAAGCTGTAATATATAGTAAAACTAAATGTTGCGTGGGTGGCATGAGTTGAAGAAGGCAAAGGCTTGTAAATTTACCCAATGCAGTTTGGCTTTTTAAATTATTTTGTGCCTATTTATGAATAAATATTACAAATTCTAAAAGATAAGTGTGTTTGCAAAAAAAGAAAATAAATAACTACATAAAAAAGGGACAAGCATGTTGATTCTAGGTTGAAAATGTTATAGGCACTTGCTACTTCAGTAATGTCTATATTATATAAATAGTATTTCAGACACTATGTAGTCTGTTAGATTTTATAAAGATTGGTAGTTATCTGAGCTTAAACATTTTCTCAATTGTAAAATAGGTGGGCACAAGTATTACACATTGGAAAATCCTAACAAAAGGGACACATAGTGTTTGTAACACCGTCCAACATTCCTTGTTTGTAAGTGTTGTATGTACTGTTGATGTTGATAAAAGAAAGTTTATATCTTGATTATTTTGTTGTCTAAAGCTAAACAAAACTTGCATGCAGCAGCTTTTGACTGTTTCCAGAGTGCTTATAATATACATAACTCCCTGGAAAGTACTGAGCACTTTGAATTTGTTTTTTTTTTTAATGTCTAAAATTGTCAGTTAATATATTATTTTATGTTTGAGTAAGAATTTTAATATTGCCATATTCTGTAGTATTTTCTTTGTATATTTCTAGTATGGCACATGATATGAGTCACTGCCTTTTTTTCTATGGTGTATGACAGTTAGAGACGCTGATTTTTTTTCCTGATGAATTCTTTCTTTGAGAAAGACAATTTTAATGTTTACAACAATAAACCATGTAAATGAAGAGAATTCTGTCTTCTTTCTGGGTCAGGACAAAATGATGACTAAACAATAATGTACAATAGACTGAATAGGTGATTGATTTGGGGCAGGGCATCTGAATTTCAAACTAAATCTATTCTGGCAAAAGAAACTGGGGAAGTAATGAACAATCCGTAGTATTCAGTACAATATGTTTTTCTTAACTAGAACTTTCCAGTGTGGCAACCTACACTTAGCAGAATCAACTTAGAATATCTCACACTTGTAACTTTTCCGGTAAGTTCAGCTTTCAGAAAAGTCGTTCGGGTGATCAAAAACCTTTTCAAGTGGTAGTAGCTCTTGTCTTGAACAATGCAGAAGTGTCTTTTTAAATCTTGAAAAGTTAGAACCTATTTAAGGAGCCTTGCTGTACTCTCCAGTTTTCCAATCCTTGCATGTAGAACTGTTGGAACGGGTCTTATGGAAAGAAAGGACTTAGCATGGCGGGCTCTTTGGGTCTTAGGTCAGTCTTTTGTCAGAGCAGAACTCAGACGAGGTGTCTCTTACAACTTTTTCTTTGCCTCTTTCAGTGAAGAGGTGTAGTTTGCAGTTTTCAAATACAATTTCCCCCGTGTACGCTTCTCTGATAAATAACAAAAGGTGCACGTCAGGTCCTGGGTCCGGCATCAGGGCCTTTAGGATTCTACTCAGCAGAGCCAGGACACTGACCCAGTGCGAGCAGCTTAGTGTCTGAACTGCCGCTTAGCGGCCTCAGGCGCAGGAGCTCCGGCCAGGTTCGCCTCAGGCCGGGTTGAATTCAGAGCGCGAGACGCGCTGACCCTGGTGAATGACAGATGGCTTCCCGGTCCTTGAAATTTACAAGGAGCGTTATTGTTTTTAAAATACAGTTAGTGTAGTAAGTTGCCACAAAAGCTCTCAGGTGGTTATTTGCCTTCTCTGCCTCCTGTCTTTTTTTGAAAGAAGTGTTTTTGCGAGTCCGCAGAAACAGAGAAGGCAGGTCTCCGCGGTAGTGGTTTTGACGCGTTTCTCACTGGCAATCTGAGGAGCAGAAGAGGATGATCACCTGAGAACTCAAATAATAACGAAATGTCCAGTCTCCTGGCTTCCTTGAAAAGACGAGACTTGCCATTTCAATTTATTTTCACATCTCTTGCCCAATCAGAGCCTCAAACTAATAAGCGGAGTATGAGAAGGCGCTTTAGAAATGCTGGGAGTCTGTAGACCCGCCAGCAGCGCCGCCCAGGTGCGCGCCGCCCAGAGCCGATTTCATTCCGGCACAGGATCCAGGAGAGCTGAACCCAGAAACGAACTCTGCTGCGGGTTCTCATCCTGGCCAAGGAAGCCGCGGCGCGCCACCCGAGGCCGATGGGGTGCCTAATAGTGCGTCCCTGGGAGAATTTGGGGATGAAGACAGAGAGGGGTGACAGTCTCCCGTGCTCCCCCGTGCAGTTGGCACCTGCTTGGCTTATATTTAGTCGTGACTTCTGAATTGCAAAGGGGCCAGAGAGCCGCGTTGCAACTCCCGGCGGTGCACCAGAGTTGTGTAGATTAAGTCTCACGCGCACCTCTGCATCTTCGCAGATTGGCTCAGCCGAGGACTTTTCCTGTCTTCGTGTTTCCGGGAGTAAAGCTCAGGGCAGCACACTCACTGCATGATCAAAGCCAGGGGTTGCGTGGAGCTTCCTTGGAAAGGGATTAAAACTTTGTAATAATGGGAGCTTCGTATCACCCTCTTCTCCCACGTATGCTTCAAAATCTCCGTTATTTTTCAAAGCTCCCGCAATGGAAAGTACACAATCATTGCTCCGGAGTCCCGACCCTTCACTTCCCAGCCCGGACAGGAAGTCTACTTTTCGCCGTCTAGTCGCCCCTGCAGTGGTTGCTAGAAGGCTCTGACTTCATTGAGACTCACTCTTAGCTCTAGATAAGGGCGAGCGGCGCTACGCTGGTGGCTTGCTCGGCTCCGCCTTTCTGCCGTCAGGGCGACCACCGCAGCCCCTCTGGGCGCCTTGCTGGCCCTCGCTCGGACCTTTCGCTCTCAGAGAGAGAGCGGGACCAGAGAGACAATGAGAGACAGTTTCAATCTTGGATCCTGATTCTAACAGCCCAGAAAGCTGACAGCACCCTAGAGTAACCGCGACGCCCAACGACCTGATCGCGTGTGTGTGTGTGTGTGTGTGTGTGTTTTTTTTTTTTTGATTCCATCCCTGGAGAGTTTGGGTGCCCTGTCCCCTAACAATACCGGTTATAATTCTCGCGGGCCAGTGGCTGTCTGCGAGCAAGGAGCCCAAGAAGTAGACACAGACAGTCTCGCCAACTTAAAAATGTCACCTGAATTTCACTTTTTGAGAGTCTCTTGGCTTTGTCGGTGTCAGTGTCTCCATGGGAAAGCCCAATGGTGTAGTTATATTTAAACTTAGGCGTCGGCACACAAGAAATACTTCCAAGAAACAAACAGGTCTGAGAGGGAGAAGTTTTATTTTATTTCATTGTAGCATCCGCGTCGCAGTTTCCCGGTACAGCGTGCATTTCTATCGCGCCTTGTCCTTAAGCAGGGCAGCCACCCCGGGGCACTTCTAAGAGTCGCGCACCTCGCGCAACTGGGCGCTGCCAATTCCCCACTGCGCTCCGCTCCTGCCTCCGTTTCCTTTTGCATCCGCCACGCGGCAGCGCCGAGGTGGTTGCTTCGAGTAAGGGCTAGGGGTCCCTGCGGCCGAGGCTCGCCTGTCTTGAAGGGAGAGGCACTTGTCACACGCTCCCGAATCCGCGTCGAAAATGGAAAAAGGTTCCCTCCAGACAGAAGGGGAAGGAAGGGTGTGTATCCGCTCGGGTGTTGAAACTTTTCTTCCGTGTCCTTTCGACGAGTAGATGGAGATCTGGGAGTGCCTCTAACACATTCTCCACCAAAGGGGGTTTAAGGGTTGAATTGTTTCCCCACCTGCCCCCCCCCCCACCAGAATAGGAACTTTGCTTCGTGGGCGCGCCCTGGAATTTCTCATCACTGTGAGCTTCCCAGACACCCCGCGGGGCCAGGGCTCGGTTTGTGTTGCCGGGGAGCGGCGGGGTTCGGGGTCCCAGTCAACGCCCCCTCCCTGTATGTAGGTTTCAGTCCTGACTTAGAAAAGCGCCTTTGGTTGCAAGAGACTTCGGAAAGGGTTCTGCTTCGATCAGGGCCTTGGACAGGACTCGAACGGGAGCAGTCAGGATTCGTGAAACGTGATACGGGCTCAGTTCAGTCTGCACTGGCTGACTTTACGGTCAAAGCGAGTTATGAATTCCAAACAGGTCACCATTTCTAAGTAATTCGTTTTTAATCATAAAAGAAATACATGAAAATACGCTCTCTTATAAATTTTACTGGAAACCAGCATTGAATAGTGCATATAATCATTCAGGATGGCGAAGCTGTCATTTAGCCATTTTCCCATAGTGTATTTCCTGAGCACGACTGGGAGCGTCTGCCGGGGCCGAAAGGTCTTTCCTCCGACTTTGTGCCTTTCCTTAGGAAAAGCTGGCTCCCGTCGGAGGATGCCTCCAGGAGCGATCGGTGCGCGCTGGAAGGCAGGGCCCCACCCAGGCTGGGGCACTTGGAAGAGAGCCCCGCTCTCGGTCCCTAAACGCGACTTGTGCTCCGGGCCCTGCCCAGAGTGGCGAGAGAACTCAGGAGCGCAGGGCTCTTGCCGCGTGCTTGCGGCCCCACGTCCTCTCACTGGGCCCTCCTCCCGGCACGGCGCCACGATTACAGGAGAGGACACGTGGCCGTGGTCCGACTTGAGGCGAAAGTGGAGACGGAAGCGCTCCTGCCCTGCCCACTACTGCGTTTTGGAGACTCAGGTCGCACTAGGAGACTTTGCAGAGAGCCTAGCAGAATTTAGGACGGACTTTCCCGACTTAACTGGCTCTAGCGAGCCCTTTCCTGCCCTCCCCAGGTGCTCCCTGAATCTTTCCCAGCTGTTCTATTCCCCAAGGTGGAGGGCACCACAGGTTGTAGTCGCCGCGTGGGCAGCTCCAGTGCGGCGGGGCGTGCGCTCCCGGGCGCTCTCCCGGCTTTTCAGCACCCACCCATCTAAGGTCAGTCTCGGGTTTACCCGAGCCCACAGAGCGGGGTTGGAGTGTCCTCCCACCAATACTGGGCAAGTCTTTTTCTACTTGTGGGGACGCACGGGGAGGGGGCGGGCAGAGACGCGTCTGCAGAGAGAGGGGCCCACGCAACACTCGTGTTCCACACGAGTGCTTATGACTCGAAGCTCTGAAGAGAGACCACGAGCGTCCGCGCCTAGCTTGGCTTTTGGATCTCCTTGCAGCATCCGTAATGAACCGCAGACCTATGTGCCGCCGTGAGCGACAGACATGTGGCCAGATCAACGCGGCCGCTCCAGGAGCCTCCTGCCACAAGGAGGCCTCGCCACCTGCGGCCGGCCGCGTTCCTTCCTTTCCTCCAAGATACGGACTGCGGACTCTTCAGACTCTTCGCTGCCTTCTCAGATGAGCTCTGTCTCGTTCAGCTGAACTGGACTCAAAGCAGGGCAAGCACCCAGATCCTGGAAGAGATCACCTTCAACACTTTCCTCCACGTTTCTTCTTCCTCCAGTTAATATCATTCAATTCGATTTTTTCTTACTTCTACTAAACTCGTCATTAAATAAGCTGGGCTTTCCAGAATACGTGCCACGTGTCTAATTAGATACAGTGCCCAGGTTTCTGCTACAGACTTCCCTTGGGTAGTGGAGGGGGGCCCAGGGACTGCTATGTGTGAGAACTCCTTTGGGTGCTGGAGGGACTTCCAGAGGGAATGAGCCTACTGAGACTTCCTGCGTGGACAAGAGACAACCTTAAATTACATTGGAATTTTGAGCGAGGTATGAGGGGAGAGAACTCTATCACTAAGCTGCAAGTAGGCTAGTTAGGGTTCCTGACCCAATTGTGCTTCCCAACCATATTATAATGAGTAACTATCAGAATTTTCTTCCAAAGAAATAAAAGGATACTAAATAGAAATGGAATGCTTTCTACAGGGTAGGAAAATTGTAAGAAGTGTGAGTACTGCTTGCTGAAACTTTTTTTTGAGCCACACCCAATGCAAAACATGTTTGAAGTGATCTCAGTTAAAAACATGGGGAGCCACTGCTGATGGACAAGACTGTGTGGGAAGTGAGGGAGAGGATCGCCTTACTGAGAAGCACTGATTAGGGAATCTGGGCAATGTGGTTTTATGACTAGTCCTCTTCAATCTTGTGTTTTCTTCCCTTTGGACGCCCCTTCTCCACACTCCAGTAGACTTCTGCATCTCTTAATCCTTTGGCCTGCTTTGTGCTTGGAGCTAGCTGAGTATCGCAAGCAGCGCTCAATGGACAAGCACATATAGTCACTCCACTTTGGTCTCTCTCTGCAACCTGTTCATGGACTGAGAGTGAAGAAGGAACAGTGGGAAACCAGAGAGAAGGGAGAGGAGTGAACATCTCATTATCCACTCCCCACATGCACTTTCGTTTAGATGGTGTTGCCAAGAACAATGCAAAGTTTTTTTTTTAAATATGATTTATTTATTTGTTTGAAAGTCTGAGAGGGAGAGGCAGAGGAAGATTTTCCCTCTACTGGTTCACTTCCCAGATGGTAGCAATGGCTGGTGCTGGGCCAGGTTAGAGGCAGGAGCCAGGAACCAGGAGCTTCTTCCAGGTCTCCCAGGGCCCAAATACTTGGGTCATCTTTAACTGCTTTTCATAAGCAAGTAGCAGGAAACTAGATCAGAAGTAGAGCAGCTGGGATGCAAACCAGTGTGCAAATGGGATGCCAGCATCAAAGGTGGTGGCTTAACCTGCTCTGCCAAGACACAGGCCCTGAAGTAGAAGCTTTTAGGGAAGTGAGGATAGAAAAGGATGGGAAAGATGAGGAAATGTACTGTGAGTGACTAGGTGATCAAGGACTGAGTAACTGGGAGAGGAAGAGACAATTTAGAAGATTTCTCATGTTTAATCAACATTTGAGTTATGGTAAAAAAAAAAAAAAGATGGGAGAGAGAGGACTAAAATGCCCTAGATATATAGTGTGGCATGATGGCAATATAGTGTGGATGCGTTTGAAGAAAAAAAAAGAGGCAAATAAGAACAGATAAAAAAGGGACCATGAAAGATAGTGGGGGGGGGGTGGATGGGCAGGTATGAAACAAAGGTTACATATGGAGACCATAATAGGACTATGCAAGGAGGGTGTGGTTTTTCCTGTGGGACTCTTTGCGCTAATGGGGGCCACGCAGAAGTTTCCAGCTAAGTGATAAAGGAATTAAAAGGAAGAAAACCATTGGCACAAGGGCAGGCATTTGATGCAGAGGTTGAGATACCATTTGAAACTTCCCATATCCCATGTCAGAATGCCTGTGTTTAGGGCTGGGTCTACTTTTGATTCCAGCTTCCTGTTGGTACATACCCTAGGAAGCAGCAGGTGATGGTCCAAGTACTTGTGTCCCTGTCACCCATGGAGGAGCCCTAGACTGAATTCTTGGCCCCTGATTTCAAACCTGCCCGGCCTACTATTGTAGGCATTTGAGGGAGTAAATTGGCAAATGGGGGATCTCTGTCTCTGCCTCACTATACCTTTCCAATGAAATGAAAATTAAAAAAAAAAATTGGCATAGAAAGTTGCATTCCCTTGGCTGGCGCCGCGGCTCACTAGGCTAATCCTCCGCCTAGCGGCGCCGGCACACTGGGTTCTAGTCCCGGTCGGGGCACCGGATTCTGTCCCGGTTGCCCCTCTTCCAGGCCAGCTCTCTGCTGTGGCCAGGGAGTGCAGTGGAGGATGGCCCAGGTGCTTGGGCCCTGCACCCCATGGGAGACCAGGAAAAGCACCTGGCTCCTGGCTCCTGCCATCGGATCAGCGCGGTGCGCCGGCCGCAGCGCGCCGGCCGCGGCGGCCATTGGAGGGTGAACCAACGGCAAAAGGAAGACCTTTCTCTCTGTCTCTCTCTCTCTCGCTGTCCACTCTGCCTGTCAAAAAAAAAAAAAAAAAAAAAAAAAAAAAAAAAAAAAAAAGTTGCATTCCCTATCATTCTATGGTAGTGAAAGGGCCTATTCACCAAGAGGTGTTGCAGTCTCAAGGCAGAGATGATAGGAACTTCTTCAGAGACTGGGGCCATTGTGAAAGGCAGAACCAGATGGCAGATAGAGGCAACCTTCCTCCATCACACAACTCAATATATCACATGCTGTAAAGTCCGATCTGACATCATGTAATTCTCTCAACTCCAAACCATCAGGTTGGCCTTATTGTTTCCATTTTACATATGATGACATGAGACTCAGTGGTTTTGTAAATATCTTGGCTTATAAGTACATGGGACAGTTGGATTTTGTACTCAAAGCTAGCAATTCTAAGTGCCTTGCTTTAGCATTGCCTAGCTCAGAGGGATTGGACCTTTCTCTATTACTTCTGCAGAAACTGACTAGGAGTTTCTTACCAGATGAGACTTGAACTTGTTTCTAGTGTGTTCAGACTACTGGAGGAGAGCATTGACTTAAAATCACAGTGGAGGTAGTGATCACAGCATGGTAGTCTTCTCTATGAAATTTTGAAGAAGGAACTCCTTTTACTGATTTTGTCACTAATTCATGAAGGAGTTTTGAGTTGCTTACTTTGCCACCCAAGAAAAGAACAGGAATGGTGGCTGCCTGTGTTTATCTCATTGAGAGAGTCATACTAAACGTCGTAAAGAGGAAAAATGTTGTCCTTCCTCAAGCTGTTTGAATTTTTTTATATTAGTCATTTCATTTTCAGCCAGATTCTAGGTTTCTTATCAAGAAAACCAAATTGCACATCAATAAGTTAGTTCACATAGGTCACAGGTCTGAGCAGGTCACTTTGTGAAACTGAAAAACTGGTTTGCTCTTTCCTCTACTTCTCCCATATTTGTGGTTTACAGTGTCCAGCTGATATTAACATTTTCTTAAAAGCTATCCTCAGAGTCTACCAAATAGTATAAATAGATTTTGCTTAGAGAGTCAAGCAAAAGTAATATTTCTTCAGAAAACTGCATCTCACTTGGTATGGTCAAAGGGTGGCAAAGATAGTCTTATTATATTACAAAATTTATTAAAATATACAGACTTGACAAACAAAATATGGTGGATTTAGGTCAGCTGTTTGCGTATACAATAGATTTAGTTCATCTTTGACATTTAATTTAAGCCTCACTTATCCGAGGGCTGGAATCGGATAAGCATGTTCTGCATGTGCTATGCTTCTTGTTTTATAAAACTTACTTGTCTGCAGTTATTTGGAAATAATTCACAGTCAGTGACTTAGGGACAAGGAAGCTTTATGACATGTTCTGAAAGTGCCTTTCTGAAATGAAGTTCTGAAAACTTGAATTATGAACACTCTAACAGGGGTTTTATTTCTAAGGGATATGATAGCTACATTTGTTTTCTTGATCTTTTGCCTAATTATTATCTCTCTGCAAACTGAATTGATAGAGTTAAAAACAAGCTTCCAGAATTCTGTAATGAAACTATTTGATGCCAGGAGTCTGTCTTCTATTTAATTGTCTTGCTCTCAGTGGTGCTGGGCACTACATGGACCACATGTGTGGAAACAACCTCGAAAACATTTGACACATTGGTGACTTATTTTTAATATATCTGAGAAAAACAAAGTCTGCTTCTGTAGAATCTGCACTTGCAGATGTGTTAGCCCTAAATAACCTTTAAAATTGGTTGTGGTGTGGTGGGAGATGTTGGTATTCATGAATGTTTTGACATGTTTGACATTTTACGTATGGTGTACTGCTCTGTCTGTCTTGCATCCCCCCCCCCCCGCCCAGTAGTGTGCATTTTCTTACTAAAATGCAGCTTTTGGTGTTTATATTTGGGATCTACAAACCTGTTCATTGGATGAATGATTTTTTGTTATTTATGCCAATACTATTTAGGTTATTACTTCCTTTCATGCCATGAGCATTTTTATGGGTCTTCAGAGAAGAGATGATAAAATTTTCAGTTTTAAAAGAAGCAACATATGATAAAATGTATTTTATATATGTCAAGCATCTCTAACGTGCTATGGTCCTAGCTTAACATATAAGGAGAAGCAATTCTATGCAATGATTATGCCCTCAGAAGCCAAGGAATTTGTGTACCAGAATCTGGTATAATGAATAGAAGTTTTGAAATCAGTCTGAGCTGCATTTGTATTTGTCCTCTAATCATTTATTTTTGGAAGAGGTGAAAAGGCCCCTTTTAGGGAATTTCTGATTGAACTGAGAAATCCAGGTGGTCTCCAAGTAAGCATATTGCAAGAAAACACACTCCTAAATATATGTAGAATCAGACATCTCAACAGCATCCACTGAAAAAGATATGGGTTTGATGCTGTAGTCATCTTCCATTTGTAGCATCTTCACTATTCTTCAGGCTGAACTCTATACATACAAATGACTTTTTTTGGTGAAACATTTTTCAAATTTATAAGTATGATGCTTTTGAAAGAACTGGGATTTGTTTTTCTAAGTATTAGAGAAAGTAAGAACTTTGAACAGCTTTTGCTGCCACATTTAACTTGGTGTGCTACTCGAAATCTGTTCTATCTTATCAAACTTGTCTAATGCTAGATTTGGCTGAAAGCTTTGTAATTCAGCACTAGTATGTGGCTAGTTACCTTTTCCCTCCTTAAAGTCCATGTTGCTAATAATGTGACCTCGTCTCCTGTATTCTCTTTAAGACTGTAAATGACTCTGAGGCTTTGACATTTTTTTGTCCCAGATATTTCTCCTGTTTTTAATCTCCACTTGTTGTCTTATGCCAGGGCAGCACTGTACCTCCAGGTGGGAGGGCAGAGGGGCAACTTTCTCAGTCTAAAGTGTCAGGGCTGGTTTTCCTCTGGAGCGGAAGTCTTATGTGCACTTTCGTTTGTACCCTCTCCCGAGAGACTAACTCAAGACCTCCGTGACATGCACAGTTGTTGTGGCCTGAGGTTTGGCCAGACTACTATAAATTTACGTTCAGTACCAGAAGTATTTAATGTCTTGTAATTCAAATGATATCTAGAGACCAACTTGGATGTACTATCTATGATTGTCCTCCTGAATCCTTAACTAACAAAGTCTCTGTGTTTTTCACATTCCTTTGAGGATCTTTCTGAGCAAAATTTCATTCACAAAACACAAAATGACATAAAACTTTAACATGGAAAGCACAGTGCTGTTCTTTTAAAAATATTATTTTGATTTGTAAAGCAATGGGAATGATTATAGTCTGACACTAACAAGATTGTGAATCTCATTTTCAATGTTATGAGTTAGGAAAAAATGCAAGGCTTTTCTTGAACGTTCAGTGTTTTTTATGCTCAACATTGCTTTCATCAAAATATGTACTGTTGATTCATTCATTACATTTCTTGTCTATACTTAACTGGAAAAGCAAGAGAAAGAAAATCAAGTGCTTGTCTTTCTTTGAGTTAATTTCCCTTAACATGCATTCAAAATAAGCATTCCAGTGTAGAGTAATGAAAAGTAGTTATGGAATTTGATGATTATAGGAAAGTTGGTGTGGGTGAGAAATGTATCATTCATTAGATTGCAAGTAGCAATGCAAGTGATTGGAAAACCAAGGTACTATGAACAAGAAGCTGTAAATAAGCATTTCTTTACTGTAACTTGAATACAAATACTTGTACTATGAATATATATTCATAAATTTTGATGATAACTTAGTGAAACAGGATCATAAATATGGAAAATAAGCATATTATTTAACATATCTCATTTAACAATGAATGCTTATAATTTTAAAAATTCTGTGTTATTATAGCTTTTACTTAGAGAAATAAGTCTTTTAGTACTATGAAATAGCTTAATCCTTTTGTTCCTCCAGATAATAACAGTAACTTCCAAAACTGAAAACTGAACCACAGCAAACTTAACAACCCTTTGATCAGATTACAAAACTAAAGGAATATGAGACCTGTGATACAGTTTCACAAAAATCCTATTTGAAATGTTATTCAGACTAACGTAGGCTGTGTCATATGTGTTGAATATTGGTTGAAAGAACATAAATAAAATGAAGTGTTATCTGGCAATAAGCTGACTTATATGGAGTGATTCAGTGGAGGTGCTGTTATAAGGTTTTATTTAACCTTATTATTAATAACCTTTATAATGGTTAAAGATCATATTAATTACACTCAAAAATGGTACTGACTCAGATAACTTGGTGAGACTGGGGAAATACAGTGGCATAAAGAGAGGTCAGTCATGCACTGAGAAAATAAAGCACTTCTCAGCTGAGAACGATGAAAGCAAATATATCTAATACATGTCTCAGCATAACATATGTGAAATAGGGTGTATGAATGCAAGAGAAATATTTGGAAAATGCTTATACTTGGAATGGAGGCTAAAGGAAAAAAATCAAGTAGAAATATTCCATATAAAATTATAACAAAAATCTTATATGCCTTTTAATCTCTGTACCTAGGGGCTTCTCACCACCAGAACAAGAGAGGTAACCATTGTTTTTCCACATCAAGCGTGGACGAGTTATTACCAGAATCCTGCATGTAGTCCTGAACTTCCCAGCACCAGAGGGATGGTGACAAATTGGACAGATTTCAAAGAAGCACAACAAAAATGATTAAGGGGTTAGAGCAACTGACTTAAGAGGAAGATTAAAAGAACCAATTATGTGTTGCTTACCCAAACAAGACAAGTAGCAGAATGCGGAAGAGAGAGAAGAAAACCGTAAATGATTATTTGAGGAGTGTAAATACCAAGGTAGGAGATGAGATGTTTAGACTGGTTTACAGTAGCAATAACTTTGAGGTAAGGGAAGAAAATAAGTAAAGAGGAATTTTGCAATGATATTATGTGTACAATAATGGAAGCAATTCTGAAGAACTGGTGACTGTACTGCTTTATTTATTTATTTTGCAAATGCAAAAAGGATCTATTTGTTCACTGTTGGGGAAACTTTTAGATAAGAAGGAGGAAAGGGAAGAAAAATTGAATAGTTTACTTCAATTTAGAATGTGAAGAACTTTATATATCATTTAAATTAAATGTGACACATTTAAATAAAGGTCAGAGTGAATCTTAAATGAGGCTGTCCTAAAAATAGGGCCATGCATATTTTCTTACATTTTCTTAACATTAAGTCTACTCTTGACCATATATTCTGTGGCAAGACAATCTTAGCTTAGTCAGTATAATAAGAGGATTTCAATGTTTTCTTTGAATAGAATTTTCCTCTCTTGAAACAGTTCTCCTCTTAATGATGTTGATGGGAGAACGTTCTCTACCAAAGTGATGTAAGAAATAAGAAGTGTCTCATTTGTCCTCTATCACTTTTGTCTTGTCTTTTCTTTCTGAAATGTGACTCAGTTTAGAAGGAAAAGGAATGACCAAAATAAGTGGCCACTTGAAGTTATAGCAAGCATGGGGATGAAGGAAGGATGGTACTAAGCATCCTGCTCTAGAACCAAGCCAAGGAATAGATTCCTTCTGGTGTCAAGGAGAAATATAAATGGACTGAAAAACATGAAGGGGAAAACAGAAAAACAAAGTGACTTAAAGGTCCATAAGGACCTCTTGCTTTCTCTGTCTTAGGCGGAGAGTGATATTCCTCTGCTTGAGGATACAGCATATGAGGTTAAGAGATACAGAAGGAGAATCTCATTAACATATGATTTCCACTACCCTTGCAATTGGAAGCTGCCTGCTGTCAGTCAACATACGCAGTCTTCCAGGGCGTGCACACTGCAGAAGGCTGAGTATAATTATTTCTTGATAGGATCCTATGTCTAATTCCATGATAATACTGACTTGTGATCAGTCTTTATGTGAATTGGTATCTCCTTATTGTAAAGATATGTAGTGTACATTGATAATTGAACTCTAGTGGACTTACTGTATTAATTGGAAGAAATAAAGAAAGCTCTCAACATTTGTTTTTCCTTTTTTGGGGGGTGGGAGAATTGTTGCTGTTTATGTCCTGTGCATGATAACTTGTGGTCAATTATATCAAATTGTTACTATCTGTACTATCCTTAAATTCCCAATAGGTGTATTTTATACACCAAATTTAAGTGTATACACATAATTTAAGTTCCAAGATGACAAATGTTTGTATGGCATACTCTTACCCTGCTGTGAGAGATCACAAATATTTTTCTTTATGATTATTATTCACTAATAATCAATTTTTTAAAAATGTATTGTTCTGATAAGTCAATGAGCTACATGTACTAGGTAATTTTATTAGGTGGGGAGGATGCTGTCATGGTTTTTCCATTTTTTTTAATTTTGTAAATTGTTTTAATTTTAGAAAACTTCTCAGCCCAGATATTTAATTTAATGCCTTTATTATCTCTGTAAGAAGCTATAGAGATTACACAGGTAGAACATGCTGTAAGAAACTTAATTGTTAAACAGGCTCACTTTTCTTACTGTACTAGTAATTCCATGGGAAAATTATCCTATTTTTGTGAAAAACACCAATTAAATAAACCTTTTGTCATTTTTCCTTGTAAAAATTTTCCTCCAAAGTTTTCTAAAAAAAAAATTCTGCTCTTGACTACTAGTAAATTTAAAAGTAAAAATGTAGATAAAGTAGGAAATTGCTTTTTGTTTTTAGTTTTATAGCTGGCTTAGTCCAAATATTTTAAATTTTTTTGATTGTTTAAAGAGATGCTGGATTTCAGATTATTTTATATACAATGCTTATGCCAAGGTTCTAGAATGTTTAATTGTAGATGCTTTCATCACACTAATTTATTCAATAACAAATAATTTGTTGTAAGTGATATTGAGCTGTTTCTTACAAATTAATCATTTGTGGTGTTTGGTCTTGTCAAGGCTTCAATGTAGAATCCCAGTGCTAACTCTTCAATTTTCATATTAATCCTTTTTTTTTTTTTGCAATTGGAAAATTGGGGAGTATTCTAATAGCTTTTAAAAACCCTCATTATGTATTTTCTCTGATACTATTCTTAAACTTGACAAGTGATAATTTCTTTTTTTTCTATTTTTTCTAATTTAAGGTAAAGACATTTCATGTAATTCATATGTACAGATTTAGGAGCATGTTGATATTTCACACACTACCCTCCCTCCTGCTCACACTCCCATTCTCCTTTCTCTTTTCTGTCTTATTTCCTTTCTTAACACTTTCAGTTCACTTTATACTCTTCTTTTATTTTATTTTTTTGACAGGCAGAGTGGACGATGAGAGAGAGAGACAGAGAGAAAGGTCTTCCTTTGCCATTGGTTCACCCTCCAATGGCCGCTGCGGCTGGCGCACTGCGGCCGGCCCACCGTGCTGATCCGATGGCAGGAGCCAGGTACTTCTCCTGGTCTCCCATGGGGTGCAGGGCCCAAGCACTTGGGCCATCCTCCACGGCACTCCCTGGCCACAGCAGAGAGCTGGCCTGGAAGAGGGGCAACCAGGACAGAATCCGGCACCCCGACCAGGACTAGAACCCGGTGTGCCGGCACCTCAAGGCGGAGGATTAGCCTAGTGAGCCGCGGCGCCGGCCTACTTTATAATCTTAAGATTAGCCCTAAGTAGAGTTCAACAAATAGTAAGAAGGAAAAAAAAAAAAAAAAAAAAACACACTGCTCCACGATAGTAGAGACAAGGGAGGTAAATAATCATTGAAACTCCAATGTAAACTTCACTTCTATACATTACATTTTTGGTACTCTATTAGTTACCACAGAGCAGGGAACACATTTGATATTTGTCTTTCTGGGACTGGTTTATTTCACTAAATATGTTGCATACACTTATTCCAAAAGACAGGATACCATTCTTTTTTTAATGACTGAGTAGTATTTCATTACTATATACATAGTAATATATATAGTAATTTATAATATAATACACAAAAATTATATTATATTTATAATATATTAAAAAGTTTATTATATTTATAATATAAAGTAATTTATAATATACAATTTATAATCTTATATTTATAATATGATATATGTATAATATATATATAGCAATTTCTTTATCCAGTCATCTGTTGATGGACACGTAGGTTGATTCCATATCTTAGCTATTGTGAATTGAGCTGCAGTAAACAAGGGGGGTACAGATAAATCTTGGATATGATTTCATTTCCCTTCAGTAAATTACCAGAAGTGGGATTGCCAGGTCATATGACACATCTATTTTCTGCTTTTTGAGGTATCTCCATACTGTCTTCCACAATGGCTATACGAGCTTACCTTTCCACCAACAGTGGATTACGTCACCCTTTTCCCTACATCTGCTCCAGCATTTGTTGTTTGTTGATTTCTGTATGATAGCCATTCTAACCGGGTTGATGTGAAATCTCATCACTTTTTTTTTTTAAGATTTATTTTTGTTTATTTGAAAGGCAGAGTTGGGCAGAGAGAGAAGGAGAGGCAGAGAGAGAGAAAGAGGGAGAGGTCTTCTATCCGGTGGTTCATCTCTCCAGTTGGCTATAACAGCCGGAGCTGCACCAATCCGAAGCCAGGAGCAGAAGCTAGAAGCTTCTTCTGGGTCTCCCATATGGGTGCAGGGGCCCAAAGACTTGAGTCATACTCTACTGCTTTCCCAGGCCATAGCAGAGAGCTGGATAGGAAATGGAGCAGCTGGGTCTTGAACCGGTGCCCATATGGGATGTCAGCACTGCAGATGGTGCCGTTACCTGCTACGCCAAAGCACCAGCCCCTCACATCATGGTTTTGATTTGCATTTCCCTGATGGCTAGTGATCCTAAACATTTTTTTTTTCATGTGTCTGTTGGTCATTTGAATTTTATCTCTTGAAAAATGCCTGTTCAAATCCTTTGCCCATTTCTTAACTGGATTGTTTGTTGTTGTTGAGTTTCTTGAGCTCTTTATATTTCCTGGATATTAATACTTTATCAGTTTCACTTTGTAAATATTTTCTCCCATTCTGTCATTTGCTTCTTTGCTTTACTAAGTGTTTTCTTTACAGTGCAGAAGCTTGTCAGTTTAATGTAATCCCATTTTTCACTTTTGGCTTTGATTGCCTGTTCTGTGATCTGTGATCTTTTATAAGAAGTCTTTGCCTATGCAAATGTATTGCAGAGTTTCCTGAATGTTCTTTAGTAATCTGAATGTATCAGGTTGTAAATTTAGATCCTTGACCCATTTTGAGTTGATTTTTGTATAAGGTATAAAGTAGGGGTATTGTTTCATACTTCTGCACATGGAGATCCAATTTTCCCAGCACCATCTGTCTATTGAAGAGACTGTCCTTACTCCAGGGATTGATTTTAGCTCCATTGTCCAAGATTAGTTGATTGTGGATGCATGGATTGATTTTTGGAGTTCTATTCTCTCCATTGGTCTACCTGTCTTTTTTTTTTTTTTTTTTTTTTTTTCTGGCACCAGGCTGTTTTGATTATAACTGCACTGTATTATGTCTTAAAATCTGGTATCCTGATGCTTCTGACTTTGTTTTTGTTGTTTAATATTGCTTTAGATATTTTAAGTTTCTTGTTTTTCCATATGAATTTTATTTTATTTTTTTATTTCTTTTTTCTTTTTTTGAACTTTTACTTAATGATGAATTTTAGCCTTGTATTTTTGAGATCTGAGAAGAATGTCATTAGTATTTTGTTTGGGATTGCAATGAATCTGTACATTGCATCTGGTAGTATGGACATTTTAATATTAATTCTTTCAAGTCCACAAATATGGAATATTTTTCCCTTTTTTGTCTTCTATTTCTTTCTTTAATGTTTTGTAATTTTCATCATAGAGATCTTTCACATCATTCATTAAATTTATTCAGAGGTATTTAATTTTTTTATTGTAGCTATTGTAAATAGGATTGATCTTAGAAGTTCTTTATCAGCCATGGCATTGTGTGTGAGTACAACAGTTGTTGATTTTTGTGTGTTAATTTTATATCATACCACTTTGCCAAATACTTTCCTGAATTGCAATAGTATCTTAGTGGAGTCTTTTGGATCCCCTATATAGAGAAGCACATAATCTGCAAATAGGGATATTTTGACTTCCTCCTTCCCAATTTGTATCTCTTTGATTTCTTTTCCTTTTTTAAAAAAATATTTTATTCATTTACTTGAGAGGTATAGTTACAGACAGAGAGAGGGAGAGACAGAGAGAAAGGTCTTCCATCCAGTGGTTCTATGACTGCGAAGGCTGGAGCTGAGCCAATCTGAAGCCAGGAGCCAGGAGCTTCTTCCAGGTCTCCCATGTGGGTGCAAGATCCCAAGCACTTGAGCCATCTTCTACTGCTTTTCCAGGCCATAGCAGAGAGCTGGATCTGAAGAGCATCTGGGACATGAACTGGAGCTCATATGGGATTTTGGTGCCACAGCCAGAGGCTTAGCCCACTAAGACACTGCGCCAGCCCCTTGATTTCTTTTTCTTGCCTAATGATGCTGCTAAAATATCCAGAATTATATTGAACAGCAATGTTGAAAGTGGGCGTCCTTTTCTGGTTCCAGATGGTAGTGGAAATGCGTCCAACTTTTCCCCATTTAATAAAGTGCTGGCCATGGGTTTGTCATAAATTGACTTGATTGTGTTGAGGAATGTTCCTTCTATACCCAATTTGCTTAAGGTTTTTATTGTGAAAGAAAATTTTATTTTATCAAATGCTTTCTCTGTACCTATTGAGATAATAATATGCTTTTTGTTCTTTTTTCCACTTTATTTACTTATTATTTATTTGAAAGGCAGAGTTACAGACATGCAGAGAGAGAGAGAGAGAGAGAGAGATATCTCTGCTGCTCACTCCCCAAATGGTTGCAATGGCCAGAGCTGGGGTGATCTGAAGCCAGGAGCCAGGAGCTTCTTCTGGGTCTCCAATGTGGGTGCAGGGACCCAAGGACTTGGGCCATCTTCTACTGCTTTCCAAGGCTATAGCAGGGAGCTGGATTGGTTGTGGAACAGCCAGGTCTTGAAATGGCACCAATATGGGATGCCGGTACTGCAGGTGGTGGCTTTACCCACCAACCCTGATTTTTATTCTTCAGTTTGTTAATGTTATGTATCACATTTATTGATTTGCAGATGTTGAACTATCCCTGCATACCAGAGATAAATTCTGCTTGGTTCAGCTAAAAGAGCTTTCTGATGTGTTGTTGGATTTGATTAGCTACTGTTTTGTTGACTTTTGCATCTATGTTTATCAGGAATATTGGTATATAATTCTCTTTCTCTCTTGTTTCTTTTTCTAGTTTTGGAATTAAAGTCACACTGGCCTCATAGCAGGAGGTTGGGAAAAATCCATTCCTTTGAATTGTTTTGAATAGCTTGAGAAGAATTGGCATTATTTCTTCTTTAAATTCTGATAGAATTCAGCAGTGAAGCCATCCGATCCTGGACTTTTTTTGTTAGGAGGGTGTTTATTACTGACGCAATCTCTGTCTTGGTTATTGGTCTGTTTAAATTTTCTATGTCTTCATGACGCAGTTTTGGTGGGTTGTTTGTGTCTAAGGATCTAACCGTTACTTCCTGATTTTCCAATTTGTTGGCATATAGCTATTTGTAGTAATTCCTGATGATTCTTTTAATTCCTGGGGTTTCCATTGTTACATCTCTGTTTTCTTCTTTGATTTTTAAAATTTGGATCGTCTCCCTCTTTTTTTTTTTTTTTGCTAGTTAAACAAATGGTGTTTCAATTTTTAATTTTTTTTCAAAAAACATCTCTTCATTTCACTGATTTTTTTGTTTTAATTTTTTTCTAATTTTAATTATTTCTTCCTACTAATTTTGGGTTTGGTTTGTTATTGTTTTTTGAGGTCCTTGAAATGCATTGATAGCTCATTTATCTGGTGCCTTTCCAATTTCTTCATGTAAAATTGTTATAAGCTTTTCTGTTAATACTATTTTTGCTTTATCCCATGAGTTTTGATGTTGTATTGTCATCTGCATACATTTCCAATTTTTTTATCTTCCCTTTTCATTTCTTCTATGACCGACTGTTCATTCTGGAGTGTGTTACTCAGTCTCCTTATGTTTGCATATGTTCTAGAGATTCTTGAGTTATTAATTTCCAGCTTCATTGCATTTAGATCAGAAAAGATGCATGGTATGATTTCAATTATTTTGAGTTTGCTAAGACTTGCTTTATGACCTAGCATATGGCCTATCCTAGAGAAAGTTCCAGGCACTGATGAGAAGAATGAGTATTCTATTCTACAATCATGGGGAGAAAATTTCTGTAGATATGTTAGGTCCATTTGGTCCATAGTGTCAATTAGCTCTGTTGTTTCTTTCTTGATTTTCTGTGTAATTGATCTGTCCATTGATGAAAGTGGGGTGTGGAATTTCCTTTACTCTTATATTGGAGTCTGTTTCTCCATTTAGGTACATTAACATTTTTATAAATAACCAGTTGCCCTGGTTTTTTTAAAAAAAGGTTTATTTTTATTTTATTTATTTGAAAGGCAGAGTTACACACAGAGAGAAGGAGAGGCAGAGAAAGAGGTCTTCCATCCACTGGTTTACTCCCCAATTGGCCACAACGGCCAGAGCTGAGCCGACCTGAAGCCAGGAGTCAGGAACTTCTTCCACGTCTCTCACGCGGGTGCAGGGGCCCAAGGTATTGAGCCATCCTCTACTGCTTTCCCAAGCCATAGCAGAAAGCTGTCAGAAGTGGAGCAGCTGGGGCTAGAACTGGCACCCATATGGGATGCTGGCACTGTGGGCAGTGGCTTTACCTCTACGCCACAGTGCCAGCCCCTTCCTATTGTATTCTTTGGATTTTCTTTGTACTTTTACTGGAGATTTTCTGCCTTCATATTCTTTCATAATGATGACTGTGTTTCTGTGTATAGCACATCCTTAAGCATTATTTGGAAGGCTGAGCAGGTGGTGACAAATTCTTTCAGTTTCGTTTTGGAAGGTTTTTATTTCACTTTCATTCATAAATGAGAGCTTATCAGGGTACAGTATCCTGGGTTAAGTTTTCTCTCTTAAGATCTGGACTGTGTTTCTCCATTCTCCCTGAGCTTGTAGGATTTCTAGTGGGAAATCATTCACGAGTCTAATTGGAGATCCTCTGAATGTAATCTGTTGGTTCTCTTTTGCACATTTTAGAATATTTTCTTTTTGTTTTACTATGGAAAGTTTTACTACGATGTGTCATGGTAAAGATATTTTCTGGTCATGTCTATTAGGAGTTCTACGTGCCTCATGTACTTGGACATCCCATTCTTTTTCCAAATTAGGGAATTTTTTCATAATTATTTCAATGAATAGGTCTTCTAGTCTATTCTCTCTTTTCACCCCTTCAGGAACTCCCAAGACCCATATGTTGGATCATTTGATAGTATCCTGTAAATCTCCAACACTGTTTTTAATATTTTCTTCTTTTTTCGTCTGAGATATTTACAGAGATTTGTCTTATACCTTGGATATTCTTTCTTCTGCCTCACCAAGTGTGTTGTTAAGTCAACAGTATTATTTTATTTGATGTATTGATTTCTTCATTTATAATATTTCCATTTGATTTCTCTTCAAAAATCTCTATTTTGTAGGAAAAGTTTTCCTCCATGTCATGTGTGGATTTCTTTAACTCATGAATTTGCTTCTCATTGCTTCTGAGTAATCCTTTGATTAATCTTTTGAATCCCTTTCAGGAATTTAATCAATTTCTTTGTCTCAACATTCTAACACAGAAGTGTTGCTGTGTTCTTTTGGAGGTGTCGTGTTGTCTTCCTTATTCCTGTCTCTTGAGTTTGTGCATTTATTTTTAGGCATTTGTGGAAATACTTGTTGGTTTTCACCTCTGATGTATTTTTATCTTTGAATTCTGCCTCTGTGTCTTGGTGTGTCTGCTCATTCAGTGAATACCAAGAGGTGTGTGCTGGATGCTTTGGTCATGGCTCCAGGATGGGGCAACTATCCAGTTGACACTCACATTTGGCAAGTTGATCTCCTCTATTGTTAGCGTGGTGAGAGTATGATCACTTGTGTTGTTGTAATCACACCCTCCTCTCCTCTCTTACAAGGTGATCAATGTGTGCTGTTACCCTCCAGTACGTGCAACATTCACCTGCACTGCCTCGTGAACACATAAAGGGTCTGTACAGCCCTTGGTGTGAGCACAGGTCCCAGCACAATGACCAGCCCCAAGCAGTCAAGGAGTTCTGAGCCTCTGTTGCTGGACACAGTGATTGCCTGGACACCCAGCTACATCTTGCACCCTAGCATGCGGTCACAGAGTTCCCACGGTCTCAACTCATAATGCTCCCACAGTCAAGGGGTGCAGAGTATCTGCTCCACCTCACTAGCCTGTCCCATCCATGGAGAGTGCAGAGACATTCCCAGAGCCATTTGTTTGTGAGTACTCCACCTTGGCGGTTTGAGTCCTATGCCTGTGGTATATTGAGAGGCTGGGAGCACCTCACAGTCCTATGTGGGTGCCCAACACCCTGTCAACCCTCTCAGCCAGACTCAAAACCAGTGGGTATCGTGGATTTTCCCTCTGGTAAACTTCCTAGATCACACGTGCATACAAGAACTGCTGCAGCCCTGCTGGTGTCAAAATAGAGGCTTCTCCCTGCTGGTTGCTGTTCGCACCTGTGAGGGCATGGGTAGAAAGAAATGTGCTGCTTTTCCACAGGGTTAGGTGGGTACCCTGGCCCCCTTTAGGGCTCCAAGCCTGACACAGGCACTGTGGTCTTCAAGGCTCTACATCTGGCAACATTACCAGTGGCGTGGTCTGCCGCAGTCTGCTCTCATCTTGCTTTCCAAAGCTGGTGTATCCTGACTCTTGGCTGCAGGGGTCATGTGCTGTGTCTGTGCTTATTGCTGTCTTCTGCACTTTCCACACTTATCTATGGCATCCTTCTTCCTTCTGTAGAATTTCCACTGCAGATTTAGCTCTAACTCTCTTCTGGAATGCACTTCTTCCACTATCTTTTCTACTATTTTCCCTGCATAAAGCAGTATGACTTTTCTCGGTCTCTGCTGTAGCCTGGGAATGCAGTGGAGGATGGCCCAAGTGCTTGGGCCCTGCACCCCATGGGAGACCAGGAGAAGCACCTGGCTCCTGGCTTCGGATCAGCGTGATGCGTCGGCCGCAGCGCGCAGGCCGGGGCGGCCATTGGAGGGTGAACCAACGGCAAAAGGAAGAACTTTCTCTCTGTCTCTCTCTCTTTCACTGTCCACTCTGTATTTAGCCATCTTTGAATCCCTGAGTAGTAATTTTCTTTCCTTTCTCTCTTCATTAAAAGGTTTATTTATATATTTGAAGGGCTGAGGGACAGAGAGAGGGAGTGAGAGACGTCCTGTCTGCAGGTTTACTTCCCAAATGGTTGTAACTGCCAGGTGTGTGCCAGGTTTGTGCTCCTGAATCTAGGAGGCAGGAACTCCATCCTGGTCTCCCATATGGGTGGCAGGGGCCCAAGTGCTAGGATCATCTTTTGCTGCCTTTCCAGGTACAATACCTGGAGGCCAGACCAGAAGTGGAGTGGGGGAGACTTGAATTGGTTTTCCAATATTGTATGCTAGTGTTGCAAGTTGCAGCCTAACCTCCTGTACCACAACATTGACCCTTGTGCTAAAACTTTTATTCAGTTTAATCTTTTTTTTTAATTTATTTTTTATTTAGTAAATATAAATTTCCAAAGTACAGTTAATGGATTACAATGGCTACCCCCCCATAATTTCCCTCCCATTCACACCCCTCCCATCTCCCGCTCCCTCTCCCATTCCATTCACATCAAGATTCATTTTCAATTTTCTTTATATACAGAAGATCAATTCAGTATATATTAAGTAAAGATTTCATCAGTTTACACCCACACAGAAACACAAAGTGTAAAATACTGTTTCATTACTAGTTATAGCATTACTTCACATTGGACAACACATTAAGGACAGATCCCACATGAGAAGTAAGTACACAGTGACTCTGTTGTTGACTTAACAATTTGACACTCTTGTTTATGGCATCAGTAATCTCTCTAGGCTCTAGTCATGAGTTGCCAAGGCTATGGAAGCCTTTTGAGTTCACCGACTTCGATCTTATTCTGACAGGGTCATAGTCAAAGTGGAAGTTCTTTCCTCCCTTCAGAGAAAGGTACCTCCTTCTTTGATGGCCCCGTTCTTTCCACTGGGATCTCACTCTCACTCACAGAGATCTTTCATTTATGTCTTCTTTTTTTTTTTTTTTTTTTTCCCAGAGTGTCTTGGCTTTCCATGCCTAAAATACTCTCACGGGCTCTTCAGCCAGACCTGAATGCCTTCAGGGCTGATTCTGAGGCCAGAGTGCTATTAGGACATCTGCCATTCTATGAGTCTGCTGTGTATCCCGCTTCCCATGATGGATCGTTCTCTTGCTTTTTGATTCTATCAGTTAGTATTAGCAGACACTAGTCTTGTTTGTGTCATCCCTTTGACTCTTAGACCTATCAGTGTGATCAATTGTGAACTGAAATTTTTTTTTTATCTTTTATTTAATGAATATAAATTTCCAAAGTACGACTCATGTGTTACAATGGCTTCCCCCCCCATACCGTCCCTCCCACCCACAACCCTCCCCTTTCCCACTCCCTCTCCCCTTCCATTCACATCAAGATTCATTTTCGATTATCTTAATATACAGAAGATCAGCTTAGTATACCTTAAGTAAGTATTTCAACAGTTTGCTCCCACACAGAAACATAAAGTGAAAAATAATAGATGATTTTTTAAATGACGATGAAATCAGATCAGACCTATTGTCATGTTTAATCCCAGTGAGAGTCAAGTTGGGAATTGATAATTTCTTTCTTTCTTTTTTTTTTTTTTTTTACAGAAGATCAGTTTAGTGTACATTAAGTAAAGATTTCAATCGTTTGCACCCCCATAGAAACACAAAGTGAAATATACTGTTTGAGTACTCGTTATAGCATTAAGCCTCAGTGTACAGCACGTTAAGGACAGAGATCCTACATGAGGAGTAAGTGCACAGTGACTCCTGTTGTTGACTTTACAAATTGGCACTCCTGTTTATGGCATCAGTAATCTCCCTATGCACCAGTTATGAGTTTCCAAGGCTATGGAAGCCCCTTGAGTTCTCCGACTCTTATCTTGTTTAGACACGGTCATAGTCAAAGTGGAGGTTCTCTCCTCCCTTCAGAGAAAGGCACCTCCCTCTTTGAAGACCTGTTCTTAATTGTGAACTGAAATTGATCACTTGGACTAGTGAGATGGCATTGGTACATGCCACCTTGATAGGATTGTATTGGGATCCCCTGGCATGATTCTAACTCCACCTCAGTTTAATCTTGAAATTATTTTAACCTCAGATTTTTTTACCACAAAACTTGCTGAAATGATCATGCAATTATTATTAATTTTTTTTCTGTGCTCTTTGTTCCTTTTTGTCTATGCTTTGAAAGCACAGGGTAAGTCCAAACCTGAAGGGCTGCATTAAGAAAGCTGAGAGATTTGCAATGGGATTGTGTGAAATGACTTGTCTAAATCCTTTCGAGTTCACCATACCGTTGCACAATACTTGAATTTTCTTTGGGTGCAAGAATATTATTATCGAATATAACATAGTTTACACAATGTTTATGTCTTTTTTGTGAATTAGCTTAGTTTTTTAAGGCAGTTAACACTTCCTAACATTTTTCTTAAAGATTTATTTATTTATTTGAAAGGCAGAGTTACAGAGAGGCAGAGGCAGAGGCAGAGAGAGAGAGAGAGGGAGAGGTCTTCCATCTGCTGATTCACTCCCCATATGGCCTTAAGCTGGAGCTGTGCTGATCCAAAGCCAGGATCCAGGAGCTTCTTTTGGGTCTGCTATGTGGATGCAGGGGCCCAAGGACTTGGACCATCTTCTACTGCTTTCCCAGGCCATAGCAGAGAGCTGGATTGGAAGTGGAGCAGCCAGGACTCGAATTGGTGCCCATATGGGATGCCTGCACTGCAAGTGGTGGCTTTACCAGCTATGCCCCTATGTTTGCCATCTTCTTAGAAAGATAAGCATTTGTTTATTGGATTGTGAAGTGATCAAATTTTCTCAAGGTTGATAAAGGTCATCTTACTTTCTTTTGACCAATCATGTCTTGTTTCCACTGCATATCAAAGATAATGTCCTAACAACTCCAGATAAACACAGGGTAATGTGTATGAAATGGGAAGTTGAGAATTTTTAATGAGCACTTTAATATTTAGATGCTAACTACTTTGAATATCCCATTAAAAGGAATGAAAGATTTATTTTTTGATAAATTTCTGGGGCTGAGTGAAAATCCTTAGGCACTCAAGTGTTTTACCCTGTAGTGCATTAACACATTTATATTCTAGATAAATGTCTCAGAAATGACTGTTTTTAGGCCCACTTTAGGAAGGGCATATTTTGCATATAAAATATTATGATACAGTGACAGAGTATTATAGCATTTAGTGAATGATTTAGTGAATACTCTCCCAAGTGTTTTTAGGATGCCAAGCGTAGCTAAATTACATTATGTACATTTGGCTTACTTATACAAAATGTATTTATTTATAGAAAAAGTAGTTTTTTGAGTTGATTCTTTAACATATGTGAATAACTTTCATTGATTTTTTTTTTCTGAGGAATAAGGCATCCTTAAGTGGTACAAATGCGAGAATTTTTGACAATGATGAGTTTTGTTGTTTAACACTTTCTGGGTTTATGAATAATGACAAGTTCTAAATATGTACAGTGTAGAGACATGCTTGAGACAGATACAGATATTAGATTGCTGTACCACTAATTAGGGTATAAATAATGGCATACCTAGCCAAAGACAAGCAATCCACTTGCTTAGTAATTAAACAAAAACTTATTTCTTTGTAGAGTCAAAGTTCATCAGTTTAAAGTAGGCAAAATCAGATAAAACATAAGCAAGTAGACAGGCAGATAAAACATAAGCAAGCAAGCAGAATCACAATCCCAGCTTTCCAACATTTTGAATATGTTGAACTCACATTGATAATCTAGGGTCTGGAAGCACGTGGAAATAAGAATTATTGGTATGTTTTGTGAGACAAACCTTTGTCTTAGAGCTTCTTATTTTCCATAGTATGGATCAAGCTTGATTTACGCATCTTGCTCCTTTTGTGCTGTTCAAATTGGAGTGGTTAAAGGAAGGATTAGTCCGTCTTGTATTGATATCAGGAACATGTCAGGAACTGAATTAGTCTTCTTGTTGAAGGCTACATGTTTTAGAAAAATGACGGAAAGGAGCAGTTTCCAGTGGAATGGTAACTTGAGAATCTTTTAGAAGTATTCTGGGCAATCGTTCCAAAGATTTTGGATATGAATGTGAGAGATAACTAAATGCAATGTAATAGTTATTCTACAACTCAGAATTCAGTTCACTGCATCATAAATAAAATAGATTATGATTCCTGATACTTTATGTAAGCATTGAAGTAAACTAACAGTCACTGGTAACTGAACAAGCGTCTCTGTGTATTGATATTTGCTGCTTATGGGTTATCGTGGATAATGTATTATCCTATCCATGTCTCAGTTTTCTCATCTGTAAATAAGATAAAGATAACTTCTTCTTTTAGGGAGTTGTGAAATTTAATGCTGAAAATTCAATACCTGGATGGTTATTAATCACTAGTAAACTATTGTTATTATTGTTCTCTCATCAGACTCTAAAAATACCGCTACTTTTTATTTCTTTTCAGAGATTTTATTTGAGATACAGAGACACAGGGAGACAGGGAGAGGAAGAGAGGGAGGGAGAGGAAGAGGGAGAGACACAGACAGAGAGAGGGCCCCTACTCACTGAAGTCAGGAGCTGGAGCTGGGAACTGAATCTTAGTAAGCCTGATGTGGGATTTGGGCTTCTTAATATCTAGGCTAAGTACTCACTCCCTACTTTTTATTTTATTTCAATTCTCTTCCTTATTAATTTTGTGGATGTCCTTGGTGGGGCCCTTGCATTGCTGTCCAGTGTGAAGCACCTATTTTGAGTTCATTTATTTGTCCAGTGATGATTGCAAATTCCGTATGCAGAAATCTATCTCACTGGTCCCAAATCTCTTACAATACGATAAGACAGATTTACAAGAAAACAAATATATTCAAAATAATATGATGAGCTCACTGGGGGCCTTCTTGTAAGTCATCTGTTGCAATGGAGGCCCGTGAATATTTGGGAAAACATTCTCTTTTGCAGAGAAGGTGGAAGTTTCCTTCTAAGACAAGAAGGAAGTGTAAAATTAAAGACGTAGAAATAGGAGAAGGCCTGGGGTGATGTGGGAAATGTTGGCATGTAAAACTCAAGCAGTGGTTATTGGCATAGGAGGTTGGGCTGATATTTGGAACCTAGATTCTAGAAATTATGTAGAGACATTTATTTTGTACTTTGACCAATAGGCAGAAATTAATGACTTTTGAACTGGGAAACAACAAAAATATCTGATTAGATTTTCACCATCAAATGAAATAAAACAAAACACACAACTCTCATTTTTTTTTTTATTGTGGTAAGAACACTTGCAATCTGATCTTTTATCAGCTATTTATGTGTAGGGCAATATTGTTATCTATAGGCACAATGCTGTACATCAGATATCTGGAGTTTATCCATCTTGGGTAATTGAAATTTTATACACATTGATTAACAACCTCCCATTTGCTCCTCTTCCCAGCCCCAGGCAACCACCATTTATTCTTTGCTTGTATGAATTTGACTACATTGGATACCTTATCTAAGTGGAATCACACAGTGTTTGTCCTTCTATGACTGGTTTATTTTACTTAGCGTGAAATCTGTAAGGTCCATCCATGTTGTTCACAATGTAGAATTTCCTTCCTTTGAAAGGCTGAATAATTCTTGATTATATGTACACACTGTATTTTCATTCATCTATAAAGGAAATTCAGGTTGTATTCACATCTTGGCTATTGTGAATAGTGCTGTAATGAAGATGGCAGTGTTAATATTCTTTTAAGATCTCAATTTCAATTCTTTTGAATAAATACTCAGGGGTGGGATTGCTGGAACATATGGTAGGTCTATTTTTAATTTTTGGAGAAATTTCCATAGGTTTTAAAAATTGTTGTTGAATCATTTTGCTTTTTCCACTACAACATACCAGGTCTCCAGTTTCTATACATCTTCGCCAATACTTGTTTTCTGCCTTTTTGACAAAAAACATCCTCAAAGGTATGAGGTGACGTCTCATTTTTTTGATTTGTGCTTCCTTGATGATTAGTTACCCTGAACATCATGTCATATACGCATTAGCCGTTTGTATTTATTATTTACAGAAATACCTATTCAAGATTTTAGCCATTTTAAAAGGCTATTTTTAAATTGTGTTAGTGAGGCTGGTGCTGTGTGAGTAAAGCTACCACCTGCAGTGCCGGCATCCCATATGGGCACTGATTTAAGTCCTGGCTGCTCCACTTCCATTCAGCTTTCTACTATGCCTGGGAAAGCAGTGGAAGATGGCCCAAGTCCTTGGGCCCCTGCACCCATATGGGAAACCCAGAAGAAGCTCCTGGTTCCTGGCTTTGGATTGGCGCAGCTCTGACCATTATGGCCATTTGGGGAGTGAATCAGTGTATGGAAAATCTTTCTCTCTGTCTCTGTCTTTAAAATAAATAAATAAATCTTTTAAAAAATAAATTGTGTTAGATTTTGGCTCTTGAGTTGTAGGAGTTCTTTGTATATTTTGAAATTAACTATCAGATAAATTGTTGCAAATATTTTCCACTTTAGGTTTTCTTTCATTGTGTTGATTATTTTCTCTGCTTTGCAGAAGCATAGTCCCACATGTCTATTTTGCTCTTGTTGTCTGTGCTTTTGAGATCATATACATAAAATCATTGCCAATACCAATATAAAGAAGCTTATAGCCTTTGTTTTTTATAGGAGTTTTACAGATTCAAGTCTCACGCTTAAATCTTTAACCTATTATGAGTAGATCTTTGTGGATACTGTAAGATGGGAGTCAAATTTCATTTTTTTTTTTTTTTTGCACTAGGATGACTAGTTTTCCCAACACCATTTGTGGAATTTGATTCTTTCTCCATTGCATACTTTTGGCATCCTTGTCGGAAAGATCAGTTGACCATACATTTATAGGCTTATCTTTGTGATCCCTATTCTGTTCCACTGATCTATGCCCCCATTTATGCCTTTACCATACTGCTTCAATTACTGTAGAAATGTAAGCTATTTTGAAACCAGAAAGTGTGATGCCTCCAGATGTATTTTTTTTTTTTTTGACAGGCAGAGTGGACAGTGAGAGAGAGAGACAGAGAGAAAGGTCTTCCTTTTGCCGTTGGTTCACCCTCCAATGGCCGCCGCTGCCGGCGCACTGCGGCCGGCGCACCGCGCTGATCCGATGGCAGGAGCCAGGTGCTTTTCCTGGTCTCCCATGGGGTGCAGGGCCCAAGCACCTGGGCCATCCTCCACTGCACTCCCTGGCCACAGCAGAGAGCTGGCCTGGAAGAGGGGCAACCGGGACAGAATCCGGCGCCCCGACCGGGACTAGAACCCAGTGTGCCGGCGCCGCTAGGCGGAGGATTAGCCTAGTGAGCCGCGGCGCTGGCCCCCAGATGTATTTTTTTTCAAGATTGTTTTGGGTGTTCAGGGTCTTCTGTGGTTCCATATAAATATTAGAATTTTTTTTCTATTTCCCTAAGAAATGTTACTAGAATTTTGATAAGAATTGCATTGAATTAGTATGTAAACTTGGCACCCATTCCTCATTTTAATACTGTGGGTTGAGAGGTTTTTTTTTGGGCCGGCGCCGAGGCTCACTAGGCTAATCCCCTGCCTGTGGCACCGGCACTCCGGGGTTCTAGTCCCAGTTGGGGCACCAGTTATGTATCCGTTGCCCCTCTTCCAGTCCAGCTCTCTGCTGTGGCCTGGGAGTGCAGTGGAGGATGGCCCAGGTCCTTGGGCCCTGCACCCGCATGGGAGACCAGGAGGAAGTACCTGGCTCCTGGCTTCGGATTGGCACTGCACACTTGCAGTAGCAGCCATTTGGGGGTGAACCAATGGAAAAAGGAAGACCTTTCTCTCTGTCTCTCTCACTGTCTAATTCTGCCTGTCAAAAAAAAAGAGAGTTTTTTTTAACTTCTTTAACCTTGAAAATGATGAACATTCTAGAATTATTTTCTTTCAGAAGATACAAGCAGTATTTTCTGAAAATTTTATACTTTATTAATTGAAAGCATATTTGTCACTTATTATTTTCTGACATTTTCTGCTTTCTCAAGTTATACATATAGTACAAAATACAACAGAAATCTGTCCAGATAAGTTCAACAGCCATTGTCTACAAATGTCCCAAAGAATGACTGATAATAAATTATGATTAGTGAGAAGGGAGAAGTAAAGAAGAATAAATTAGCTGCCATATGTGTGAGTCAACCTAAGATCAAGAGTTCCAGCTTTTAATTGTGAATGGCTTAATTTTATTTTTTGGCTGCTCTGGAAGGTTAAATAGCACACGAAGACTTCAAATTTGTAATGTCCTTGCAAGCTTTGTAAACAGGAGGCACATTTGCTCATTTATAAAGGGATCATATTTATACTAAAAGGAAGTACTGTTGTGAAGAAGGCATGCTTGTTAAATAATGGTAAAATGTAAAAAATCTACTCTTTATAACTTAGGCATGCCAATGAAGACAAGGGTTTGGGGGCTGATGTTGTGTACCAGGTTAAGCTGCCTCCTGCAATGCTGGCATTCCGTATAGATGCTGGTTAGTGTCTTGGCTGCTCCACTTCTGATCCAGCTTCCTGCTAATATGCCTGGGAAAGCAGCAGAAGATGGCTCAACTACTTGGGCCCCTGAACCCACAGAAACTCCTGGGTCCTGGCTTTGGAGTGGCCCAGCCCAACTGTTGCAGTCATTTAGGAAGTGAATCAGTGGGTAGTTCTCTATCTCTGTAACTCTGCCTTTCAAATAAATAAATAAAATAAATAAATAAAAAAGAAAACAAGAGTTTTAAAGGACTTTGGTATTCTTTCTTCTTATTGCAAATTGCTTGTTGACAACAATTCTTTCTTTCAAGCTAAGAAGAGGCTCATTCTTGGCTTGCTTTCTTGCTTTGTCACCTCTTAGACTCTGAGTTCAGACCCAGTTCTGTCATGTATCTTGCTGCTGACAAACCTCATGCAAAAAACAACCCAGAACCACAAAATGATGATGCAATCTTTTTTAATTTTCCTTTTTTTTTTTAAAGGAAGAAAAGGACACACACAGAGAATAAGATCTTCTATTTGCTGCTACACTCCTCAAATGGTCGCAATGGCCAGGTCTAGGTCAGGCTAAAGCCAGTAGCCAGGATCTTCTTTCAGGTCTTTCACATGGATGCAGAGGCACAAACAGTTGCACCATCTTCTGCTGCTTTCCCAGGCACATCAGCAGGGAGCTGGATTGGAAGTGCAGCTGGGACCTGAATTAGAACCCATGTGGGATGCTGGCATCACAGGCTGCAGCTTTACCTGCCTGTCTCGTCACAACACCTGCCCCAAAACATTCATTCTTAAAGGCAGCTTCCATATGTACAGCTCAAATGTCAGAGAATCAGATTGCATAGTCCACTTGAAGGCAATGAATTCTTTTGCAGAACGATGTTTATGGAATATGACTTTTTTAAAATTTTTGCACGTTGTGATTGCTCCTTTGAAGTTTCTGCAAAGGAAATTACAAAATCACAGGTTGGGGACTGTTGGAGGAGAAAATTCTCTGTTATTTCAAAGTTATTTTATTTATACCTTAAAAAATGTCCACTTTATGCCATTCTTCTTTTTGAGCCAGGATAATATAAGTGCTCAATCCTTTTGAAGATTTTAAGAGAATAACATATTTGTATATTTAACCTATGATCTTTTATGTATGAGGAAGAGTACATAAATATTGCTGAATATGAAAACGCAGCTCATATTAAAAATAAGACTTTGTTTTTCACAAAGTCAGGACTTCAACATTTCAAACAATACCCCCGCATGTGTTGCTTGGTATGGGGAAGTGATTGCTTTCATGATGATTCTCACGCTGCAGTTCTAACAAGTGAAAGCTGAGCAAGCCCAGTTCCATGGTAAGATGTTAAAAAGAACACTTTTTGGGGAGAAGAGTGTCCCCTATGAATTTGAAAGTGCTTCTTTTTGATTTCTAGGCCTTCAGTGCACAGGTTTCATGGTACTCTTTGAGTTAGATATGGTGAAGCTGTACTCCTGTCTTCTGTCCTGGTGGTATCTTTTTCTCAACTGTGGTTGAAAAATGCAAATATATCTATGAAAAGCATGTAATTTTTGTTTTATTGGAAGCTTATGGTAAAAACAAATGTAATGCATATTAAAACAATCATGTAAGTGTACCTGTTTCAAGGTTATAAATATTTACTAAAGACAGAATCAATCTCTAATCAAAATAAATTATAATTCAAGGACAAGATAATATCATGTTTAGAACTTAACAATCAGAAATCAGAGAAAGGAGCCCTCACTGAAGCCCTTGTAGAGTAACCTACATTCTTTCATATTGATCCTAGCCAGACACAGAATTTGTTACCTAACATTAATTTTTTTAAAATAATAGGTTAACTAGAGATTTGATGTTTTCTTTTTGATCTTATCAAAGAATTCCTGGTTAACCAATTCATAAAATGCAGATCTTTTGGAGCTTAGGGGACATTGTGAGGTAGAGAATGTTAAGAGATAGGCATGGAGACAGAAGCAGGAGTTGGGATCACACAGGACCCCGTCAAAAGTGTTGATGTTATCTGGAGGGCAATGGGCGGCCATCGACACCAACAGTTACTGTCATTCTTCTTAGAATGATAAGACTTAGGTATAGAAGGTTCTCTTTGTTGTCAAGTATGCCTAATTGGGAAATTTGTATAGAAAATGAGGTGTTACTAATTGATAGAATTAAAAAGGGAGAGAACGATCCAACATGGGAAGTGGGATACACAGCAGACTCATAGAAGGGCAAATGTCCTAAACAGCACTCTGGCCTCAGAATCAGCCCTGAAGGCATTCGGGTCTGGCTGAAGAACCCGTGAGAGTATGTTAGGCATGGAAAGCCAAGACACTCTGGTCAAAAAAAAACAAAAAACAAAAAACAAAAAAAAAAAACAAAAAACAAACCCTAAATGAAAGATCTCTGTGAGTGAGATCCCAGTGGAAAGAATGGGGCCATCAAAGAAGGAGGTACCTTTCTCTGAAGGGAGGAGAGAACTTCCATTTTGACTATGACCTTGTCTAAATAAGATTGGAGTCGGTGAACTCAAAGGGCTTCCATATCCTTAGCAACTTATGAAGAGCTTAGGGAGATTACTGATGCCATAAACAAGAGTGTCAAATTGTTAAGTCAACAACAGGAGTCACTGTGCACTTACTCCTCATGTAGGATCTCTGTCCTTAATGTGTTGTTCAATGTGGATTAATGATATAACTAGTACTCATACTAGTACTAGTACTAGTATGTTTCTGTGTGGGTGCAAACTGTTGAAATCTTTACTTAATATATGCTAAATTGATCTCCTGTATATAAAGATAATTGAAAATGAAACTTGATGAGAATAGAATGGGAGAGGGAGTGGGAGATGGGAGGGTTGCGGGTGGGAGGGAAGTTATTGGGGGGGGGAAGCCATTGTAATCCATAAGCTGTACTTTGGAAATTTATATTTATTAAATAAATGTGGAAAAAAAGAAAATGAGATATTAATGGATATTAATGAATTGATTAGTTAAGTAGCTTGAACTTTCTTTTGTATAACAGATATCATAAAGAACACAAAAATAAAAGAAGCAGAGGCCTAGTCTACTGGAGCAGTCACAAAAAATTAACAGATATATTTGATAAAAGTTTGCATATTGTGTTGGGGGAACCAAGGGAGAGACAAGTTTGTATTATAATTTTAGGAAGCAAAAAAAATCTATATGTATTACTTTTCAGAAAAAATGAGACTTATATAGATTCTTAAAATTCCTTCTAGTGTTTTTGTGTGCATGTAACACAGTTTTCTTATTTACTATATTGGACTAGACATGGGCTTCATAGGCACATTGTTTTGAGGTAGATTAAAACACATTTCAGAGCTTAGTACAATATGATATGTATAGAACAATTATATTGAAATCACTCCATAAAAGAAATTGCTGAGACAAAGATACATTTATTATTTTGCAAGTCAACTCTGCTATATAAGACTCAGATTAATTCACTTAAAAATGAGTTGAACCCATAAGATATGGCAGATAATGTATAAGATCTTGGAATAAAAATGAGAAAAAAAGACATTTTTCTTGCTCATTCAGAAAATACAAGTTAGTAGGAAATGCAGGTAACTAAATATGAAACCCTCATTGTCGACATTTTTTAGTCAATGGCTTTTTTCTTCTATCTCATTCTGTAGCTGTCAATTCATGGTATTGAGTATTTTCAAGCTCCAAATTTTTAAAAAGGATCTATTTATTTATTTATTTGAAAGGCCAAATTACACACAGAGGGAGACACAGATACAAATACAGAGATTGATCTTCCATTCACTGGCTCACTCTCCAAATGGCCTTAATGTCAGGAGCCAGGAGCTTCCTCTGAGTCTCCCATGTGGGTGGCAGGGGCCTAAGGATTTGGGCCATCCTCTTCTGCTCTCCCCCACATACCACCAGGGATGCTGGATTGGAAGTGGAGCAGTGGAGATTCAACCAATGCCCATATGGAATGCCAGCATCACAGGAGGTAGTCTTACCTGCTAAGCCACAATGCTGGTCCCCAAGCTCTGATTTTTAAACACACACACACACTCACACATACACATTTTAAAAACTGAAAGCATCTTGCTGAATTGTTTAACAGGCAAACCAGGAGCCCAGAACTCATTCCAGGTCTCTTAACGTGGGTTGTAGTGTCCCAAGCACCTGCTCCCTCCCAGAGTGTGCATTAGAAGGAAGCTGGATTGGAAAGGGAGCTGGGACTCAAACCCAAGAACCATGATATGGGATACAGTTGTCCCAACGTTAGCATGCATTAGATTGTTAAATAGCTCTTTTTTAAAAAAAAGATTTATTTTATTTATTTGAAGGACAGAGTTACAGAGAGCAGAGAGAGGTAGAGACAGAGAGAGTCTTCCATCTGTTGATTCACTTCCCAGATGGCCGCAATGGCTGGAGCCAGGAGCCAGGAGCTTCTTCCGGGTCTCCCACGTGGGTGCAGGGGCCCAAGGACTTGGGCCATCTTCTACTGCTTTCCCAGGCCACAGCAGAGAGCTGGATCAGAAGAGGAGCAGTCGGGACTAGAACCCGGTGCCCATATGGGATGCCAGCGCTTCAGGCTAGGGCTTTAACCCGCTGTGCCACAGTGCCGGCCCCAAATAACTCTTTCTTAAATTGGGATTAGAGCAATGGCACACTGGACAAGGACTTTTAAGAGGAAGGGAAATGTCCTGAAATTATACATATCTTCCGTGGAGGCCAGCTCCAGTGCGGAGTGGTACTGGAAACCCCAGCAGCACTCACTGCAGGATGGTGAATCCTTTAAGCTGGAGATTGATGCCAGCCCTCTAGGCAATCAGCTCTGGTGCCTGCACCAGGAACCCCGTTTTTCCTTCACTCTTACTTGCAAGGATGACTTGATCTGATCCAGCGCTTTATTCTGGAAATGAAGTAAACAAACTGGTTTTACTCATGCAGCTCAGATTTTATATTTAGGAACCTGAAGAACCACTGAACCCTCTGACAAATAATTCGAATGTAGCAACCATTCTACTGAAGGTGTCAGTGATGTGATACCTATCTTTGGTGAAAAATTTGCTATAATGTTAAAGCTCTGTCAACCCTCCCCTCTCCCACTCCCTCTCCCCTTCCATTAACATCAAGATTCATTTTCGTTTCTCTTTATATACAGAAGATCAGTTTAGCATACATTAAGTAAAGATTTCAACAGTTTGCTCCCACACAGAAACATAAAGTGAAAAATAATAGATGATTTTTTAAATGATGATGAAATCAGATCAGACCTATTGTCATGTTTAATCCCAGTGAGAGTCAAGTTGGGAATTGATAATTTCTTCTTCTATTTTTTTTTTTACAGAAGATCAGTTTAGTATACATTAAGTAAAGCTTTCAACAGTTTGCACCCCCATAGAAACACAGAGTGAAATATACTGTTTGAGTACTTGTTAGAGCATTAAGTCTCAATGTACAGCACGCTAAGGACAGAGATCCTACATGAGGAGTAAGTGCACAGTGACTCCTGTTGTTGACTTTACAAATTGACACTCTTGTTTATGGCCTCAGTAATCTCCCCATGCTCCAGTCATGAGTTTCCAAGGCTATGGAAGCCCCTTGAGTTCTCCGACTCTTATCTTGTTTAGACAAGGTCATAGTCAAAGTGGAGGTTCTCTCCTCCCTTCAGAGAAAGGTACCTCCTTCTTTGAAGACCTGTTCTTTCCACTGGGATCTCACTCACAGAGATCTTTCATTTAGGTCTTCTTTTTTTTTTTTTTTTTTTTTTTTTGTCAGAGTGTCTTGTATGGCCTGTTCTTTCCACTGGGATCTCACTCACAGAGATCTTTCATTTAGGTTTTTTTTTTTTTTTTTTTTTGCCTGAGTGTTTTGGCTTTCCATGCCTAAAATACTCTCATGGGCTTTTCAGCCAGATCGGAATGCCTTTAGGGCTGATTCTGAGGCCAGAGTGCTGTTTAGGACATCTGCCATTCTATGAGTCTGCTGAGTATCTCGCTTCCCATGTTGGATCACTCTCCCCTTTATTTGTTCTATCGGTTAGTATTAGTAGGTACTAGACTTGTTTATGTGCTCCCTTTGACTCTTAGTCCTTTCATTATGATCAATTGTGAACTGAAATTGATCACTTGGACTAGTGAGATGGCATTGGTACATGCCACCTTGATGGGATTGAACTGGAGTCCCCTGGTATGTTTCTAACTCTACCATTTGGGGCAAGTCAGCCTGAGCATGTCCCAAATTGTACATCTCTTCCCTCTCTTATTCCCACTCTTATGTTTAACAGGGATCACATTTCAGTTAAATTTCAACACTTAAGAATAACTGTGTATTAATTACAGAATTAAACCAGTCATATTAAGTAGAACAGACAAAAAAAACTACTAAGAGGGATAATGTATTAAGTTGTTCATTAACAGTCAGGGCTATGCTGATCAAGTCACTGTTTCTCATAGTGTCCATTTCACTTCAACAGGTTTCCTTTTTGGTGTTCAGTCAGTTGTCACCGATCAGGGAGAACATACGGTATTTGTCCCTTTGGGACTGGCTTATTTCACTCAGCATGATGTGTTCCAGATTCCTCCATTTTGTTGCAAATGACTGGATTTCGTTGTTTCTTACTGCGGTATAGTATTCTAAAGAGTACATATCCCATAATTTCTTTATCCAGTCTACCGTTGATGGGCATTTAGGTTGGTTCCAGGTCTTGGCTATTGTGAATTGTGCTGCAATAAACATTAGGGTGCAGACCGCTTTTTTGTTTGCCAATTTAAATTCCTTTGGGTAAATTCCAAGGAGTGGGATGGCTGGGTCGAACGGTAGGGTTATATTCAGGTTTCTGAGGAATCTCCAGACTGACTTCCATAGTGGCTTGACCAGTTTGCATTCCCACCAACAGTGGGTTAGTGTCCCTTTTTCCCCACATTTTTTTTTTTTTTTTTGACAGGCAAAGTTAGACAGTGAGAGAGAAAGACAGAGAGAAAGGTCTTCCTTCCGTCGGTTCACCCCCCAAATGGCTGCTAAGACCGGAGCTTTGCTGATCCAAAGCCAGGAGCCAGGTGCTTCTCCTGGTCTCCCATGCGGGTGCAGGGCCCAAGCACTTGGGCCATCCTCCACTGCCTTCCCGGGCCACAGCAGAGAGCTGGACTGGAAGAAGAGCAACCAGGACAGAATCCGGTGCCCCAATCGGGACTAGAACCCGGGGTGCAGGCGCAACAGGCAGAGGATTAGCCAATTGAACAGTGGCACTGGCCTCCATTTCTGTTTTATCAATGCAAACCTCTATTTATATCCTTAAAGGTAGAAGGCGCAAACAAATTTCCTCAGGCCTCTTTTACAAGGTTGGTAATCTCACTCATGAAGGGAGCTCACTCATGACTTAACTGCCACCCAAAGGCCCCACTTTTTAACATTATAAAATTATAAAATTCAACATATGAATTTTGGGGTGTACAATCATTCAGACCATAGCATTTCTTTCAAGCATGCTACCCCCTCCCAATTCACATGCTTCTAACATGCACACTACTTTCACTCTATCTCAATAGCCCCCAAATTAGTTTTTTATAATTCTTTTTAAATTTTAAGATTTAACAATTTTTAACATTTTGTCATATTCACTTCATGTGTAGATATTGCATACATGATATTTTTTCTTGAAATCAAGGATATTAATATCACAAGATGTGGAGTTCATGAAAACTATCATAATGGGGGTAAAGAAGGGTTTGTTGTAATATATAGGATATAGTTTAGTGAAACAATACTTACAACTACATACCAAATAATATGACACCCACACAATATTTATTCTCTCTCTCTATTAACTTCCACAAATAAGAGTAAACATGATACTTGTCTTTCTGGGTCTGGCTTATTTCAATTGACATAGTGATCCCCAGTTAAATTCATTTTGTTGTAAATGTCAGGATATTATACTCTTTTTTCATGACTGAGTAACATTCCATCATATATATATATATATTTATATATTTATACACATACATTCAGTAGTTTTCTTTGAAATTATTTGTTTATTTGCTTATTACTTATGTATTTGAAAGGCAGAATGAGACAGAGAGAGAGAGAGAGAGAGAGAAAGGGAGAGAGAGAGAGAGAGACAGAGAGAGAGAATCTTCCATCTTCTTATTCACTCCCCATATGGCAGCTTAAGCCCCTGCACCACAAGGCTTGCCTTTAATTTTTTTCTTTTAAAAATTTTTTTAAGTTATACAAATTTCATGTATTTCATATATACAGATTTAGGAACATAGTGGTACTTCCCACCCTACCTTCCCTCCTGCCCATGCTTCAACTCTTCTTCTTCCTTCCTCTCCCGTTCATACTAATAATTTTCACAGAGATCTATCTTCAGTTTACTTCATGATCATATAATTCACCATACACTAAGTAAAAGAGTTCAAAAAATAGTATAAAGAAAAAAACACTGTTCTTCAGCAGAAGAGACAAGGGCTGTAAACAATCATCAAATCTCAAAATGTCCACTTCATTCCAATGCGTTACATTTTAAGTACTCTATTAGTAAACTCAGATCAGGGAAAATATAAGATACCTGTCTTGTTGGGACTGACTCATTTCACTAAGTATAATGGTTTCCAGTGCATCCATATTGCTGTGACAGACAGGATTTCCTTTTTTTTTTTTTTCCAGCTGAGTAGTACTACTTAATGTATATATACCATAATTTCTTTATCCATTCAACAGTTGATGGACATCTGGGTTGATTCCATATCTTAGCTTTTGTGAATTGTGCTGCAATGAACATGGGGGTACATATCATATAACTCTTTCAGATGCTGATTTCATTTGTTTTGGGTCTGAGGAGTGGGATGGCTTGGTCATATGGTAGATCTATATTCAGATTTCTGAGGTATCTCCATAAAGTCTTCCACAATGGCAAAATCAGTTTGCATTCCCATCAACAGTGGATTAAGGTATATTTTCCCCACATCTCCCTATTTTGGGAGGGTGTTTATCACTGATTCAATTTCCTTCTTGCTTATTGGTCTGTTTAGGTTTTCTGTTGTCATGACTCAAATTTAGTAAATTATGTATGTCTAGGAACCTATCCATTTCTTCTAGGTTTCCCAAATTGTTGGAATACAGCTCTTTGTAGTAATTCTTGATGATTCTTTTTATTTCGGTGTTGTATGTTGTTACATTTCCTTTTTCATCTCTGATTTTATTGATTTGTATCTTCTCCCCCCCTTTTTTTTTGTTTGTTGCACCAATGGTGTATAAATTTTGCTAATTTTTTTCAAAAAGCAGCTTTCATTTTCACTGATCTTTTGTATTGTTATTTGGCTTCAATTTTGTTTATTTCTTCTCTAATTTTTAAAAACATTTTTATTTATTTATTTGAAAAGTAGAGTTACAAATAGAGGAAGAGGCAGAGAAAAAGGCCTTCCAACCACTGGTACACTCCCCAGATGAGTGCAATGGCCAGAGCTGAGCTGATCGGAAGTCAGGGGCCAGGAATTTCTTCCAGGTCTCCCATGTGGGTGCAGGATAGTCTACTGCTTTCCCAGGACATAGCAAAGAGCTGGATCAAAAGGGTAGCTGCTGAGACATGAACTGGTGTCCATATGGGATTCCAGTGCTGCAGGTGGAGGCTTAGCCCACTATGCCCTCTTCTCTAATTTTAATTATTTCTTTTTGTTGTTTTATAGGTCCTTGAGATGCAATCATAGCTCATTTATTTGGTACCTTTCCAATTTCTTCATGTAGGTACAGATTGCTATAAACTTCCTTGTTAACACTGCTTTTTCCATATCCCATAAGTTTTGATATGATGTATTGGCATCTTCATTCATTTCCTGACATGTTTTGATTTATCTCTTGATTTCTTCTGTGATCCACTATTCATTCAGAGACATTGTTGTTCAGTCTCCATGTGCTTGCATATGATCTAGAGATTCTTGAGTTGTTGATTTCCAGTTTCATTCCATTGTGGTCAGTGAAGATTCATGGTGTGATTTCAATTATTTTGAATTTCCTAAGACTTGCTTTATGGCCTAGCATATGGTCTATCCCAGAGACAGTTCCATGCACTGATGAGAAGAATGTATACTCTGAAACTGTGAGATGAAAAGTTCTGTAGAAATCAGTTAGGTCCATTTGGTGGTTTGTGGTTTTGATTAACTCTTGTTTTTTATTGGTATTCTGCCTAGCTGATCTGTACATTGATGAAGGTGGAGTATTGAAGTCCCCCATTACTGTTGTTTTGAACTCTAGGTCTCCTTTTTGATTCATCAGCATTTCTTCCAAAAAAGCCAGGTGCCCTGGAATTGGGTGCATATTCATTTATTATAGTCACATTTTCCTGTTGAGTTGACCTTTTCTTCATTACATAGTGCCCTTCTTTGTCTTTTTAACTTTTTTTTTGTGTTAAAGTCTATTTTGCCTTTTATTAGGATGGCAATACCTACCCATTTTTGCCTTCCATTAGCATGGAATATCTTTTTCCATCTTTTCACTTTTAGTCTGCAGGTATCTTTGTTGGTGAAATGTGTTTCTTGTAGGCAGAAAATCGACGAGTCTTGCTTTTTAATCCATTTGGCCAGTCTCTATCTTTTTTTTTTTTACATTTATTTATTTATTTGAAAGTCAGAGTTACACACAGAGAGAGGAGAGGCAGAGAGATCGATCTTCTATCTGATGGTTCACTCCCCAATTGGCCTCAATGGCCGGAGCAGAGCCGATCTGAAGGCAGGAGCCAGGAGACTTCTCCAGGTCTCCCACATGGGTGCAGGGGCCCAAGGACTTGGGCCATCTTCTACTGCTTTCTCAGGTCATAGCAGAGAGCTGGATCAGAAGTGGAGCAACCGGGACTAGAACCAGCACCCATATGGGATGCTGGCGCTTCAGGCCAGGGCGTTAAGCCACTGTGCCACAGTGCTGGCCCCGCAGTCTGTATCTTTTAACTGGAGAGTCGAGGCCATTTACATTCAATGTGACTATTGATCAGTAGCAACTTTGCCATGCAATTTTTCCATAAATAATCCCATTGGATTTCCTTTGTACTTTTACTGAGAGATTTTCTTCCTTTACCTTCTTTTGTATTGATGACCATGTTTCTGTGTTTCTGTGTGCAGCACATACTTAAGCATCTTTTGCAAGGCTGGACAGGTGGTGACAAATTCTTTCAGTTCCTATTTGTTATGGAAGGTCTTTATTTCACTTTCATTCATAAATGAGAGCTTTGCAAGGTATAGTATTCTGAGTTGACAGTTTTTTTTCTTTTAAGACTTGGGAATATATCTTGCCATTCTCTTCTAACCTATAGGGTTTCTGATGAGAAGTCTGCTGTGAGTCTAATTGGAGATCCTCTGAAAGTAATCTGGGATTTCTATCATGCACATTTTAGAATCTTTGCTTTTATTTCTTCACATTCTAATATTGAAGTGAGTTCTTCTTCTTTCTTGAACTTCTGCATTTGTTTTTATGTATTTTTGGATTTAATTTTTTTTTCCTCCGATGGCTTTTATCTTTGAGTCTCTGCAGCTTAGTGGAATGTCTGCACTTTCAGTGAATACTAAAAAGTGTGTAGTGGGTGTGGCTAGGGAGCTTTGGTCAGTGTTCCAGGGTCAGGGGAGTGTCTAGGATATTACCCAAGTTGGGTATGATATTTTCTGTTAGTGGTCACCTTTGTTGTAATCATCTCCTCACCTCTTCTCCTCTGAGCTGAGCAATGCCCCAGTTTTAGCCCCCAGTGTGTTCAGTGCTTATCCATGCTGCTGTATAGACCACACAGATCATCTGTGCTGTACTCACTTTGGGCACATTTCCCACTGCAATGTCCCACCCCAGGAAACCCATAAGGTCTGAGTGTGTGGAGTCACACCCAGTGTTTGCCAAGAGATCCAGCTGCATCTTACATCTTCTTGTATAACCACCAAATCCCCACTGTCTCAGCACACAGGGCTCCTACACTCACTGCATGCAGAGGTTTTGCTCTGCCTTGTCAGTCTGTCCAGTCAGCAGAGAGGCAGATGTTCCCCAAGACAGCTCTGCCTAGATGTCTTCATCCTGGGAGGCTGGGTGTGACTTACAGTCCTAGGTAAGTGCCCAGCCACCTCTTATCTGCTATAGCAACAAAGATTTAAATACCAGAGAAAGGGAAGTTTCATGTGAAATTTAAGCCTAAGCAGGCTGTACGTTGACTGAGTGGAGTGACCGTTCTAAACAGTTTGTAGGAGATGAGGGTGCATATTTTAATGTAAAGAGACAGCAAGGAGACTGTTTACTGAAAGCACTGATTCTCAAAGTGTGGACTCCCAACTAGCTTCATCAGCCTCACAGAGAAGCTTGTTAGAAACCCAAATATTCTGACTCCAGATCTCCAGAATAAAAAAATCTGGATTAGGAACAAAAATCTGTTTTATCTAGCCTTGCAGACAATTCTGAAGCCTGAGAATGACTAATGTCCCATGTTGAAAGCTGGTATTGGATGATATGTGAAAGTGGACATTTGAAGGTTACATTCAGGCCATCTTTCTTGGTTTGGTTCTTTAAGTCACTAGGGACCTCAAAGGCAAAAAAGGATTACCCTATGCTTAAGGTAACTTAGGAACTGCCTCTTTATTGTGATCTACTGGCAGGGGAGTTTCCTTTGGGTGTAAACTCTAGATTTTTTGTATATTTAGCCTTGATTTTTGTCTCAACGCTGTTCTTTAATTTGAGTGCACTTTTTCTTATACTCAACTTTGGTAGAAGTACTCATACCAGTCCTCGGAGAGTTGGGAGGATAAGGGAATTCTGAGAAGGGATGGCATTTCGTCGTTTGAAAGGTTCTTCAAATAGAGGAGTTTGAGTTATTATTTTTAGTTAGTGGATGTCCATAAAGGATTTTTCAGCAGAGGAATGACACAATGAAATTGTATTTTGGACTACTAATTTAGAAATAATTTTTAGATTACATGAGATGGAAGTTATTTATGAAGCTCAGATGATAAACTAGGCATGAAATGGCAAGAGCATTGGTGTTGATAGGGAGTGGTATATGAAAAACTCTTAGATAAACCAGTTTAACCTGTGGATTAATTTGCTAAAGAGACTGAATAAGAGGGAGAAGAGAACAAGTATTAAATTAAGAGAATTGATAAACAAAACTCTGCTATTGACAAAATTATGGAACTCAATTCAGGTGTCTTGTCTTAGAGAACTAACTAGATCACTTTGAATGCATTCAGTATGACATAATGGTTGACATACCCAAATGTCATTTTGGAGGTGAATAAATACATGTTTTTTCAAGAAGCAGGAACAATGAAGTTGAATTGTCTTAGGGAAAGTTGTTATTTTCTACCTTAAATTTCATTAATTCCAATATGATTAAATAGATCTGTGGGACTGAAGGCAAGTTATTCAAGTCAGAGCATCCACAAAACTGAAGTAAGTGATTAAGACAAAGGTAATTCTTTTTTTTTAACTTTTATTTAATGAATATAAATTTCCAAAGTACAGCTTATGGATTACAATGGCTTCCCCCCCATATTGTCTCTCCCACCCGCATCCCTCCCCATTCCCACCCCCTCTCCCCTTCCATTCACATGAGGATTCATTTTCGATTCTCTTTATATACAGAAGATCAGTTTAGCATACATTAAGTAAAGATTTCAACAGTTTGCTCCCACACAGAAACATAAAGTGAAAAATAATAGATGATTTTTTAAATGATGATGAAATCAGATCAGACCTATTGTCATGTTTAATCCCAGTGAGAGTCAAGTTGGGAATTGATAATTTCTTCTTTTTTTTTTTTTTTACAGAAGATCAGTTTAGTATACATTAAGTAAAGCTTTCAACAGTTTGCACCCCCATAGAAACACAGAGTGAAATATACTGTTTGAGTACTTGTTAGAGCATTAAGTCTCAATGTACAGCACGCTAAGGACAGAGATCCTACATGAGGAGTAAGTGCACAGTGACTCCTGTTGTGACTACAAATTGACACTCCTGTTTATGGCATCAGTAATCTCCCTATGCACCAGTCATGAGTTGCCAAGGCTATGGAAGCCTTTTGAGTTCTCCAACTCTTATCTTGTTTAGACAAGGTCATAGTCAAAGTGGAGGTTCTCTCCTCCCTTCAGAGAAAGGTACCTCCTTCTTTGAAGACCTGTTCTTTCCACTGGGATCTCACTCACAGAGATCTTTCATTTAGGGTTTTTTTTTTTTTTTTCCAGAGTGTCTTGGCTTTCCATGCCTGAAATACTCTCATGGGCTTTTCAGCCAGATTGGAATGCCTTTAGGGCTGATTCTGAGGCCAGAGTGCTGTTTAGGACATCTGCCATTCTATGAGTCTGCTGAGTATCTCGCTTCCCATGTTGGATCACTCTCCCCTTTATTTATTCTATCAGTTAGTATTAGCAGGTACTAGACTTGTTTATGTGCTCCCTTTGACTCTTAGTCCTTTCATTATGATCAATTGTGAACTGAAATTGATCACTTGGACTGGTGAGATGGCATTGGTACATGCCACCTTGATGGGATTAAATTGGAGTCCCCTGGTATGTTTCTAACTCTACCATTTGGGGCAAGTCAGCCTGAGCATGTCCCAAATTGTACATCTCTTCCCTCTCTTATTCCCACTCTTATGTTTAACAGGGATCACATTTCAGTTAAATTTCAACACTTAAGAATAACTGTGTATTAATTACAGAATTAAACCAGTCATATTAAGTAGAACAGACAAAAAAACTACTAAGAGGGATAATGTATTAAGTTGTTCATTAACAGTCAGGGCTATGCTGATCAAGTCACTGTTTCCCATAGTGTCCATTTCACTTCAACAGGTTTCCTTTTTGGTGGTCAGTCAGTTGTCACCGATCAGGGAGAACATATGGTATTAAGACAAAGGTAATTCTGAAAGGAGACAGCCCCAGCACAGTGTTTCTTGGTAATCATCATAGTTATGGTGGTAATTGTGGTGGAGCTTTGAGGGTAGAAGGGAATGGGGTGGTTATTGGAGAAAATGTGGTACATTTAAAGTGAAAACGGATCTATCAAGGGTATTATTTAATTGTTTACTACTTTTGGAATCTAGTCTTGAATCTATAAGATAATGCATAGCAAAATGGAGACGTGAGCTAGATTGGCATGTGACTGTGGGCATGTAGAACAATCTGTTAAAGATTGCTTGCTTGCATAGAAGTTTGTAGTGCCTGAAAGAAGTCACTTATTCCATAAAGAAAAATGGTTCCTAGTTTCAATTTTCATATTTTGCCAAACTGTATCAGAATGCAGTTTGGAAAACAGCATTAGAAATTATTGATCTGCATGGAAGATACATAAAAGAGAATGCATTTTCTCTGTAGCAGACATGCTTATGCCCTACCATACTGTTCACATGACAAACCGTATTGATTTGTTTTTCTTAATTTCTTAAAGTTTATAATAAGTTTTACAGCAATATATAAAACAGTGCCTGGGAACGCAAAACACTGGGGTCATGGTTCACAAAGCATTTATAAGGAACTGCTGATACATCTTTTGAGGCCATCCCTGTTAACCCACTGTTACAATAGATGTCTGAGGAGCATATTAATATGCCCATTAGCAGTGTAAGTCTATTTCATTTTTGGGTCAAACAGCCAAAAGAATATTTCTTTTTTTTCCTTTTCTTCTTCTGATTGCCCTACCTGGGCTGTAACTAGCTGAACATTTACAACTCTGAATGATATAATGCAATTAAGATTCTCCATAACATTCTAATTTGCATATCTCATTATATAGAGTGACACCATTAGAAGACATGTGTTGAAGCTTTCAAAATGATTATGATATGTGAATGTATTAAAGGATGAATATGCTTTGCTGAACTGAGATTGTACAGTTTTCTTGGGCAAACTTAGGCTGGCAGGTGCTTTCTGGCTAAGTGATTTCTAAGAGTAAGTCCCAATTATGTTCTTTATTTTGCTTTTCTTTTCTATGAACACAAGCACAGAAGCTCAAAATAAAACATAAATGTCCTAAAATAGAAGATTCAGAGACAATAATTATTGAAGTACAATTATCTGGGCTTCTTAGTGTGCTTACCCCTCCAGATTTGCTCTTTTTTTTTTTTTTTCTTTTTTTTTTTTTTTTGACAGGCAGAGTGGACAGTGAGAGAGAGAGACAGAGAGAAAGGTCTTCCTTTGCCGTTGGTTCACCTTCCAATGGTGATCACAGCGCTGATCCGATGGCAGGAGCCAGGAGCCACGTGCTTTTCCTGGTCTCCCATGGGGTGCAGGGCCCAAGCACCTGGGCCATCCTCCACTGCACTCCCTGGCCACAGCAGAGAGCTGGCCTGGAAGAGGGGCAACCGGGACAGAATCCGGCGCCCCGACCGGGACTAGAACCCGGTGTGCCGGCGCCGCTAGGCGGAGGATTAGCCTAGTGAGCCGCGGCGCCGGCGACAGATTTGCTCTTTGATCTGTGCCCCCAATCTCTGACCCACAATGCTGATTTTAAGAGATGGCATCATGCACTCTCCTTTAGCTTTGATTTCTGGTTGGGACTGGCCAATAGGAGGCATTGGCAATTTACAGACGTTGAAGTATTTGTTTCTCTAGTTTGTTTTCTACTGTACTGAGATTTAGCAATGACTACTTTTGGAGAAGGCTTTCCATGAGATAAATGACTTGGGGTCTGTGCTGTGGCATAGTGGGTAAGGCTGCAATTTTCAGATTCTACTGAAAGATATAATTTAAGAGGAAAGGATAAATTATAATAGAAAGAATGAACTCTTGAATTGTTTGATTAGGTAATTAACAAACAGTAATGAATGATGCAGACACATCAGAGATATTAAATTCTAAGTCCTTTAACGTGAATTACTGATAAAGATAATGTATAACTCACAATATGACAATATATGGAAGACAGGACAAGTTGCTTAATGGTTGTTGTCAAGTCAAAGAACAGTTAGTATTACTCACCACACAAGAAAACTTTAAAAGTCCTGTAATCTTGCAGCTTATACATGAATGAAATTTGATGGGTTTCATACTGGATCCAGCTCCTCACTCCAACTTCCTGCGAATGCAGACCCTGGGAGGCAGCAGTGAGGGCTCAGGTGACCGAGTTCCTGCTTGGGCTGTGCCCAACCCTGATCACTGCTACACCACAGTGCCAGTCATTCAACACTTTCTTAAAAGAGGAAAAGAACAATGCTCCTATTCCTGTGTGTGGCACAATAGTCTGTTGTTGTTATTTCTATATGCTCAATAACTTGAAAGGAGAGAAAAATGTGCATACTAAATGATAATATGAAAATGAAAACAAAGAAAAATATATTCTGGAAAGAAGACATAATGCCAAAGGTTAACAATGATGAAGAAAAAAAAAACTTGAGAGTAATTAAGCCTGCTCATAAGATTCAAGCCAATAAAGCAAGGAGATTACGGAAGAGGGGTAGATTGAGACAGGACTTCTGTGAGGGTGGCATCAAGGAGGGCAGCGATTCTCCCCCTTCAAAGCCAACCATGAAAATGGATAATATTGTAAAGAACAACTTGTAGAAAGCAACCAAAGGCAAACTGCGAATTCAGAAATGCTCATTCACACTGCTGGATGTTAGGTGAGAACAGCCGGAGTTTGTGATGTTCCTGCTGCCTGAGGCTTTTTTTCTACCCGCCCTCTCTCCCAGAATTTCGAAACTGCTAACTTAGTGCCTTTGTAAAGCCAGGGTAAGACTGGCTGTGAAAAAGTTTCCGATAGAGATGCCTGGGTTCACATGGAGTGGAGGGTAGCCTGGAGCTTCTTCCAGGTCTTCCACATGGGTGCAGGGACCCAAGGACTTGGGCCATCTTCCACTGCTTTCCCAGCCATAGCAGAGAGCTGGATTAGAAGTGGAGTGGTCAAACCAGCACCCATATGGGATGCTGGCACTGCAGGCAGCGGCTTTACCAGCTATGCCACAGCGCCAGCCCTTATTTTCAGTTTACTTTATACTCATAAGATTGACACTGTTTTAATTTAGCTTCAGAAGTCCAAATGTCTTAAGAAATCAGCGGTAAGTTTTTATTCATTTCTCTTTGTTTATATAATTAGGTCAATATTGACAAGTTATTTTTTTTAGATGGAGGGATATAATGGAAGCAATTATCTTTTGAAGTTCTAAGTGAGTATTACCCTGGAAGCATTGAAGAAGAATTACCGTTTAGGTTGGAAAGGAATGCCGGGCTTTATGACTAGATTTATCAAATTTGTTGTGCCCAATTTTGATTTCTAACTTTCCAAATTGAGTAACCTTGCTTAACATTCCTTTGTCTCACTCCTCTTTAACACTTAACTTGGTGATGTTTGTTAAACAAATGCTTATTGACTTACCTATAACAAAATATTTTCCTTTTTTGTTAACAAGACACATGTATCATACTGGCTTGTATTTATCACCTTGGGTTCTGTGTATCTGGTCTATATAATATTAACATGACCCAAACATTAGCTTGATTTAGTTGGGTTTGGTATGGCTTTGTCCAAACATGTTTTGTGTCCATACATCAACTGTCTAAAACTCATTTGCAGGTGTCGGCCATGTCCCTTTCAATCAGGTTAGTGTGACTTGGGAAGCAGATTGCTTATTAGCATACTGTCTGATCAATCTAATAAACTTTAATTCAGTTCCATTTAGCTTATTCCTCCCCAGGGCACAGTGTGACTTTCTCTAATTTGTTGAGGTAAAGATGTGATCCCACACACTCAGTGAAACCCAGATAAACTTATCCAACATTTCCCTCACAAGCACAAGCTACAGCACTGCCTGCCATGATACAACCTTCAGTCTCCTATTTTATCTGATTACCCACTTACTGAATCATCAGCTGTACTTTTCCAGAAAATGCAACCACTGAGTCAATGTAGAAACTATGGAAATTAAGTATAACCATTGAGATGAGTATTCCAAGTCATCTGAAAATGCTAATGGGGACAACACATCAGAGTTTGCTGGTCAAAGTTTTCCCTGATATAATCGACATGAACATAGCATGAATTTCCATGATTACATTTTGGACACACTTTTTCAGACTCCTGTTAACTTTTTTTTCTTAAGATTTATGTATTTTATTTGAAAGACGAGTTATAGAGAGAGCGAGAGGCAGAGGCAGAGAGAGAGAGAGAGAGATCTTCCATTCACTGGTTCACTTCCCAAATGGTCCTGATGGCTGGAGCTGGGAGCCAGGAGCCAGGAACCAGGAGCTTCTTCCAGATCTCCCATGTGTGTGCAGGGGCCCAAGCACTTGAGCTGTCTTCATCTATTTTCCCAGGCACATTCGTAGGGAGCTGGAAATGATGTGGAGCAACTGGGACTTGAACCAGCACCCATATGGGATGCTGGCACTGCAGACCACAGTTTAACATGCTATGCCACAGTGCCATTCCTTCATGTTAGCTTTTAAAACAGAAATATTTATAGTGAAAGTGATTATACTGTCCCTATCTTCTCACTCCACCAGAGCATTCGGTCTTATCTTTTTTTTTTTTTCTATTTTGGAAGTTAGAAGAGACAAGGAAAAATAAAAAGCATACGAATTTTTGCATCAATCAACTCTATTTAAATTTTAATTACAAATAGCAGTATTATTCTGGGAACATCTCTAAAGTCTCTGTGGTTCAGTGTCCTTAGAATGGCAATATTAAGACCAATCTCAGAGGGTGAGTATATCAAACAGAGAAACAAAACCTCGGCCCAAGTAGGTACACAACAGATCCTGTCTAATACCCTTTCTTTCCCACTACTTTTTCTTCACTATTACAAACTTTCGCATGTCCACATAAAATAAATATGGGTAATCATGATATTCTCTTCTTTCCTGACTAAGCCTTTCTCTATCTTGTAGGGAAATACGATGATATTCACTCACTCTTTCATTTATTTGTTCAATGACTGTTATGGATTGAGCAGTGTTCTACATATTGGAGATGGTTATAAATGAAACAAAACTCCTTGTCTTCAAAGAATATACAATAATAATTCTGTGTAATCATATAGGCTTAGCTCTTTCAAAAAACTTAAGTTAATATAGCATTGAACAGAATTATAACATTCTTCTTCCCCTCAAAGAAATCTTTTATTTAAGGAATTCAGACTTCATGCATTTCATAAGTACAACTTTAGGAATATAGGGATTTTTCCCACCATACCCACCCTCCCATCCACTCTAATTTTTTTAAAGTGACTTGATCAGCTCTTGTCCTGACTGTTGATGTACAATGTAATACTTTATCCATTTTAGTATTTTTTTTTTGTTCTAGTACTATTGGTTGAACTCTGTAATTAACACACAATTATTCTTAGGTGTTTAAATTTTAACTGAAAAGTGATCCCTCTTAGGAATTTGGAAAACATTATGCTGAGTGAAATAAGCCAGTCCCAAATGGACAAATATCATATGTTCTCCCTCATTGGTGACAACTAACTGAGCACCAAAAAGGAAACCTGTTAAAGTGAAATGAACACTATGAGAAACGGTGACTTGATCAGCCCTTGCCCTGACTGCTGATGAACAACTTAATATGTTATCCCTCTTAGTATTTTTTTTGTTTGTTCTACTTAATACTTTTGGTTGAATACTGTAATCAATACACAGTTATTCTTAAGTGTTGAAACTTAACTGAAAAGTGATCACTGTTAAATATAAGAGTGGGAATAAGAGAGGGAAGAGATGTACAATTTGGGACATGCTAAAACTGACTTTTGCCAAATGGTAGAGTTAGAAACATACCAGGGGATTCCAATTCAATCCCATCAAGGTGGCATGTACCAATGCCATCTCACCAGTCCAAGTGATCAATTTCTGTTCACAATTGATCATAATGATAGGACTAAGAGCCAAAGGGATCACATAAACAAGACAAGTGTCTGCAAATACTAACTGATAAAAAAAAAAAAAAAGGGAGAGAATGATCCAACATGGGAAGCGGGATACACAGCAGACTCATGGAATGGCAGATGTCCTAAATAGTACTCTGGCCTCAGAATCAGCCCTAAAGGCATTCCGATCTGGCTAAAAAGCCCATGAGGCTATTTCAGGCATGGAAAGCCAAGACACCCTGAAAAAAAAAAAAAAAGAAGACCTAAATGAAAGATCTCTGCAAGTGAGATCCCAGTGGAAAGAACGGGGCCATCAAAGAAGGAGGTACCTTTCTCTGAAGGGAGGAGAGAACTTCCACTTTGACTATGACCCTGTTGGAATAAGATTGAAGTCGGTGAACTCAAAAGGCTTCCATAGCCTTGGCAACTCATGACTAGAGCCTAGGGAGATTACTGACGCCATAAACAAGAGTGTCAAATTATTAAGTCAACAACAGGAGTCATTGTGCACTTACTCCTCATATAGGATCTCTGTCCTTAATGTGCTGTACATTGAGATTTAATGCTATAACTAGTACTCAAACAGTATTGTTCACTTTGTGTTTCTGTGTGGGTGCAAACTGTTGAAATCTTTACTTAATATATGCTAAACTGATCTTCTGTATATAAAGAGAATTGAAAATGAATTTTGATGTGAATGGAAGGGGAGAGGGAGTGGGAAAGGGGAGGGTTGCGGGTGGGAGGGAAGTTATGGGCGGGGGGAAGCCATTGTAATCCATAAGCTGTACTTTGGAAATTTATATTCGTTAAATAAAAGTTAAAAAAAGATTTTATTTATTTGAAAGGAGCATTATAGAGAGAGAGGAGGGGCAGAGAAAAGGATCTTTTATCCACTGGTATACACTCCAAATGAAAGCAAAAGCCAGAGCTGAGCTGGTCCGAAGCCAGGAGTTTCTTCCAGGTTTCCCACGTGTGTGCAGGTGCATTAGTAGGGAGCTGGATCATAAGTGAGCATCTGAGACTCAAATCGGTATCCATATGGAATGCCAGCGCTGTAGGAGACAGCTTTACCCTCTACACCACAGTACCGGCCCCTGGAACTTTCATTCATTGCTGGTGGGATTGCAGACCCATCACTCTAACACTCCTCCTCCTTCTCCCATTCCCAGTCTCATTCTCCACTAAGATCCATTTTTGATTAACTTTATACACAGAAGATCAACTCTATACTAAGTAGAGTTCAACAATTTTCATGGTAAAAAAAACCCCAAAAACCAAAAAACAAAACAAAAATAAACTGTTCCTCAACAGCTGAGACAAGGGTTGTTCAAAGTCATTGCATCTTGAAGTTAATACCACCTCTTTCTTTCTCTCTTTCTTTCTTTCTTTCTTTCTTTCTTTCTTTCTTTCTTTCTTTCTTTCTTAAGAAACTTAATTAACTTTAATGAAGCACCCAAGAATTTTGGGAGCATTTTTAGGAGGACTTAGACATAGTTATAATACAACTTTTTGAGGACAAAGGTCCTGCATGGGAGGTTAGCACACAGTGACTCTTGTGGTTAATTTAACAATTAACACACTTATGTATGATGTCAGTGATCACCTGAGGCTCTTGACATGAGCTACCCAGGCTATGGAAGCCTTTTGAATTCACAAACTCTGTCAGTATTTAGACAAGGCCGTAAGTAAAGTGGAAGTTCTCTCCATCCTTCAGAGAAAAATACCTCCTCCTTTGATGACCAATTTTTTCCCCACTGGGATCTCACCCACCGAGGTCCTTCATGTAGGACATTTTTTTTTTTTGCTACAGTGTCTTGGCTTTCCATGCCTGAAATGCTCTTGTGAGTCTTTCATCCAGACCAGAATGCTTTAAGGACTGATTCTGAGATTAGAGTGCTATTTAAAGCAATTCTCATTCTATGGGTCTGCTGTGTGGACTGCTTCCCATGTTGGAGCATTCAGTATTTTTTAATTCTATCTATTATTATTACCAGACCCTGAATCCTATCCATATGAGCACTTCAACATTAAGATGGAATTTTTACCACCCAGCTTAAGGGGACTTGGGGTCCCATGGCAAGCTTTTAAACTGTACCCTTAAAAGTAAGTCCATAGGAATGTATGCAGAAATATACAGCTTTCCAGTTAGAAACTTCATATACTTCATAATTATAACTTTATGAACATGGTGATTCACCCCACTGTGCCACCCTCCCAGTCATTCTATCAACCTCTCTTCCTCCTCCCTCTTTTATTCCCACTCTTATTTTTACTGAGATACATTTTTCAATTGATTTCATACACATATGTTTAACTCTATGTTAATTAAAGAATTCAACAAATAGTATTAAAAGAAAACAAAACTGTTCCTCAACAATCAAGACAAGGGCTGTTTAAGTTATTGCTTCTCAAAGTGACAATTTCATGTCTACAGAATGCCTTTAGGTACTCTGTTATTTATTACAGGTGAGGGAGAACATGTGGTATTTGCCCCTTTGGGGACTGGCTTATGTCACTAAGTATGATGTTTTCTAGATTCATCCATTTTGTTGCAAATGATTGGATTTCAATTTTTTTTTTTTACTGCTGTGTGGTATTCATAGAGTACATATCCCATAATTTCTTTTTTTTTTAATCTTTTTTTTTTTTTTGACAGGCAGAGTGGACAGTGAGAGAGATAGAGAGACAGAGAGAAAGGTCTTCCTTTTGCCGTTGGTTCACCCTCCAATGGCCGCCGCGGTTGGCGCACCACGCTGATCCGATGGCAGGAGCCAGGTACTTCTCCTGGTCTCCCATGGGGTGCAGGGCCCAAGTACTTGGGCCATCCTCCACTGCACTCCCTGGCCACAGCAGAGAGCTGGCCTGGAAGAAGGGCAACTGGGACAGAATCTGGCGCCCCGACCGGGACTAGAACCCGGTGTGCCAGTGCCACAAGGCGGAGGATTAGCCTAGTGAGCGCGGCGCCGGCCCCATAATTTCTTTATCCAGTCTTCAGTTGATGGGCATTTGAGTTGATTCCATGTCTTAGTTATTGTGAATTGAGCTGAAATACACATGGGGGTGCAGATAACTCTTTCGTATGCTGATTTCATTTCTCATGGGTAAATTCCCAGTAGTGGGATGGCTAGGTCGTATGGTAGGTCTATATTGAGATTTCTGTGGTCTCTGCATACAGTCTTCCACAGTGACTGCATCAGTTTACATTCTCACCAACATTGGATTAGGGTACCTTTCCCCTCACATCTTTGCTGGCATTTGCTGTTTGTTGATTTCTATATGAAAGTCATTCTAACTGTGTTGAGGTGAAACCTCATCATGGTCTTGATTTTCATTTCCCTGATGGCTGAATATTTTTTTTTTTTAAATCATGGGTTTTTTTTTTTTTAATTTTTTTTTTTATTTTTGACAGGCAGAGTGGACAGAGAGAGAGACAGAGAGAGAAAGGTCTTCCTTTGCCGTTGGTTCACCCTCCAATGGCCGCCGCTGCAGCCGGCGCACCGCACTGATCCGATGGCAGGAGCCAGGATCCAGGTGCTTTTCCTGGTCTCCCATGGGGTGCAGGGCCCAAGCACCTGGGCCATCCTCCACTGCACTCCCTGGCCACAGCAGAGAGCTGGCCTGGAAGAGGGGCAACCGGGACAGAATCCGGCGCCCCGACTGGGACTAGAACCCGGTGTGCCGGCGCCGCAAGGTGGAGGATTAGCCTATTGAGCCATGGCGCCGGCCGGCTGAATATTTTTTTCATGTGTTTGTTGGCCATTTGAATTTCCTGTCTTCAAAAATGCCTGTTCAAATCCTTTGCCTATTTCTTAATTGGATTGTTTGTTTAGTTGTTGTTGAATTTCTTGTTCTCTTTATGTATTCTGCTTATTAACACTTTATCAGTTGAATAGTTTGCAAATAATTTCTCCCATTCTGTAGGTTGCCTATTCACTTTCTGAGTGTTTCTTTTGCAGTAGAGAAGTTTCTCAATTTGGTATAATCCCATTCATGAATTTTGACTTTGCTTGTGTCTCTGGGGTCTTTTCCAAGAAGTCTTTGCTTATGTCAATGTCTGGCAGGGTTTCTCCGATGTTCTCTAATAATTTGATGATGTTAGGCCGTAGATTTAAGTCTTCAATCCATTTTGAGTAAATTGTTTTGTAAGGTGTAAGATAGAAGTCTTGCTTCCTACTTCTGAATGTGTAAATCCAGTTTTCCTAGTACCATTCATTGAAGATACTGTCCTTTAGCTCCTTGGTCAAATATAAATTGGTTGTAGATGCTTGGATTCATTTTTGGCATTTCTATTTCTGTTCCACTGGTTTATCCATCTGTTTTTGTACCAGTACCAGGCTGTTTTTATTGTAGCTGCCCTAAAGAATATATTGAAATCTGCTATTGTGATGCCTCAAGCTTTGTTTTTATTGTATAAGGTTATTTAAGCTATTCAGGGCCTGCTGTATTTCCATATGAATTTCAACATCATTGTTTCTATATCTGAGAAGAATGTCCTTGGTATTTTGATTGGTATTGCATTGAATCTGTAAATTGCTTTTGAAAGTGTGGACATTTTGATGATGTTGATTCATCCAATCTATGAACATGGAAGATTTTTCCATTTTTTGTGTATTTTTCTATTTCTTTCTTTAATGTTTTGTAATTCTCATCATAGAAATCTTTGAGATCCTTGGTTAAATTTATTCCAAAGTATTTGATTTTTTTTGGTATCTATTGTGAATGGGATTGATCTTAGCAGTTCTTTCTCAGCCGAGGAATTGCCTGTGTATACAAAGGCTGTTGATTTTTTTTTGTGTATTGATTTTATATCCTGTGACTTTACCAAACTCTTCTATGCGTTCTAGTAGTCTCTTAATGGAGTCTTTTGGATCCCGTATATATATTTGCAGATAGGGATAGTTTGACTTTCTCCTTCCCAGTTTTGTATCCCTTTGATTTATTTTTCTTGCCTAATTGCTCTGGCTAAAACTTTCAGGACTATATTGAATAGTAAAGGTGACAGTGGATATCTATGTCTGGTTCTGGATCTCAGTGGGAATGCTTCCAACTTTTCCCCATTCAATAGGAACCTGGCCATGGGTTTGTGATGAATTGCTTTGATTGTGTTGAGGAATGTTCCTTCTATACCCAATTTGCTTAGAATTTTCATTATGAAAAGGTGTTGTATTTTATCAAATACTTTTTCTGCATCTATTGGGATAATATATGCTTTTTGTTCTTCACTGTGTTAATATTAGGATAACTATTCCAGTTTTTTTTTTTTTTTGGTTTCCTTTAGCATGGAATACCTTTTTCCATCCTTTCACTTTCAGTCTGCAAGCACCTTTGTTGGTGAGATGCGTTTCTTAATCTTAATGAAGAATGGGATGGGAGAAGGAGTAGGAGATGGGGTGGTTTGAAGGTGGGAGGGTGGTTATGAGGAGAAAACTGCTATAATCCAAAAGTTATACTTTAAAAATTTATATTTCTTAAAGTTTTCTAAAAAAAAAAAAAGGAGATGTGTTTCTTATAGGCAGAAAACAGGTGGGATTTTATTTACTCCATTCAGTCCGTTTGTGTCTTTTAACTGGAGAGTTGAGGCCTTTTACATTCAAGGTGACTACTGATAACTAACGACTTTGCCCTGCCATTTTTCCATAAATATTCCTATATTTTACTTTGAATTTTTTTGTACTTTTACTTGGGGATTTTCTTTCTTTACCTTCTTTTGTAGTGATGACCATGTTTGTGTATTTCTGTGTGCAGCACATCCTTAAGCATCTTTTGCAAGGCTGGACAGATGGTGGCAAAGTCTTTCAATTTCTATTTGTTATAGAAGGTCTTTATTTCACCTTCATTCATAAATGAGAGCTTTGCAGGGTACAGCATTCTGGGTTGGCAGTTTTTTCTCTTAAGACTTGGAGTATGTTTCACCATTCTCTCCTAGCCTGTAGGGTTTCTGATGAGAAGTCCACTGTGAGTTAAGTGGAGATACTCTGAAAGTAACCTGGTATTTCTCTCATGCACATTTTAGTATCTTTTCTTTATGATTTACTGTGGAGAGTTTGATTACAACGTGTTGTATTAAAGATGCTTTTCTGGTCATGTCTATCATATCTATAAGGAGTTCTATGTGCTTCCTGTGCTTGGATTTTCCTTTCTTTCTCTAAATTAGGGAAATTTTCTGTTATTATTTCAGTAAAAAAGTCTTCTATTCTTTTCTCTTTTCATGCCTTCAGGAACTCCTGGAACCTGTATGTTGGGTCATTTGATAGTATCCTGTAGACTTCCAACAGTGTTTTTAATTTTTAATTTCCTCTTGTTGATTTTTGTCTAACTGTATAATTTCCAGTGATTTGTCTTCTAAGTCAGATATTCTTTCTTCTACCTCACTGTTCCTGTTGTTAAGGTTTTCCACTACATTTTTTATTTGTTATATTGAATTCTTCATTTCCAAAATTTTATTTTGCTTTCTCTTTAAGTTCTCAGTTTCATGGGAGAAGTTTTCTTTCATGTCATGTTTGGATTTCATTAGTTTGTGTATTTGCTTCTGATTACTTCTATGTAATCTTATGATCAATTTTTTGAATTCCATTTCTTGCATTTCTTCAAACTCTTAATCCTCACAATCTAGTATTTGAATGTTGTGTTGTTTTGGGGGCATGATGTTGTGTTCCTTATTCTTGTTTCGTGAATTGGTGCATTTATTACTCAGCATTTCTGGATATACTCATTGGTTTCTTCTTCTTTTTTTTTTTTTTTTTTTTCTGTGGTGGCTTTTATCTTTGGACTATGTGTGGATTAGTGGAGTGTCTGCTTTCAGGGAATACCTAGAGGCATTTGGTGGGTGTGGCCAGGGAGCTGTGTTCAGTGCTCCAGAATGAATGGAGTGTTAAGGTGATAACCAGGTTGGGCATGATAAATCTCTCTCTCTCTTTTTAAATAGAGGGATTTTTTTTCCTTATGTTGGCATAGACTCAGCTCAAGGAGAACAGTGCCTGGGTGCTAGTCCCAGTGGGCATAGTATTTATCTGCAGTTCCACAAGGACCATACAAAGGATCTTTGTGCAGTGCTTGGTGTAAGTAGATTTCTCAGCATTGTCCCTCATCAGGGTACCAGGGGACCCTGAGTGTGTGGAGCCTCCCACAGTGACTGCCCCAAGTCCCAACCACACCCTGAGCTTTCCCACAAAGCCTCAGTGTTTTCAAAGCACTGCAGTCTCAGTGTTTTCACAGTCCTGGCACACAAGCCTCCCACAATCATGGGCACCCAGCCCCCTGTCCGTTCTCCTCATCAGGCTCAGGAGTCTCTGCTTGGCTGGTTACTGGGTATGGACATGAGCTGGGGAAGCTGTTACACATGTCCAAAATAGTGCCTGTGCTGTATTGGTTTCTTATCAGACACCATTGTAGGGCGATCAGGGATAGAGAATGGTGCCCCTCCTCCCACACACACATCTTTTTCCTTCTCTAGTTTGGCAGGGCTTCAAGCCAGATTTCCTCCCTGCTTTTCCTGTAGATTTATCACCAATGGCTTGAGCTGCTGCAGTCTGGTCTCACCTCTCTCCAAAGCTGGTGTGGAGGCTTGTGGCTCCTGGGGTCCTGATTTGTGTGTACCCACACCCTCCACATAGGTCCACTCTGTCCCTCTAATTTGCATGGAGTTTCCTCTGCTGATTTTTCTCTAACTCTTCCCTGAGACTGCACCCTCTCCACTTTCTAAAAACTGTCTTCTCCTAGACTAGAGTGGTAAGCTCCCTCCCTACTCTGTCATCTTAATCCAATCTCCAACATTCTTGAAAGTGCTATGATTGTGTTCCATTGATATGGTTATTGAATTATCTGCTTGATTTTTAAAATTATCCACCTCAATTTATTACATATTTGTTGATCACACACACAAATGATTGTCTACTTGTAATGCTTAAATTTTACCTTAAACACAGTGCATGTTATTATAAACTGTGTTCTATCCTTTCTACCAAGAACAAAAAATGAAAGTCCTCATGTGAAGTCTCGCACCAGCTATTTTAAACAGAGGATTTTTAAAAAGCAAAATAAAGGAATATACTAACACACCAAAAATCTTACTTGACTATTTCTTTTTTAAGAAAATCATTAAAGAGAGGTCTTATTTTTCTTTATCTATAATGAATTAAAACTGAGAAGATGAAAACTATTGGCTAAGTTATATATCAGATGATAGTGGTTCTATTTGTTCCCAAATTCCCTCTTTTTGATATTAAGAAGATATATGGCAACATTAACAAAGTAGAATAATAAGTTGTATTAACAATGGTAGGTAAGACAAGACCTGTCTTCAACAGCCATAGTTTTCACTAACTGTTCCCTGTTTTACTCCCCATTATTTTTTAATAGCTTATCTTGGATTATCATGAGACACACATTCTCTATAGCATAGTGGTGGGAATAAATTATTTTAAGGATTGCTTCCATTTTTGTAATTTATGTTTATTTCTATCAATTAGTAGCTTAGAGTTTTACTCTGTTCATAAGTGGAATAAAATGCATTTTGCAATTAAAGGACAAAGTTGAATTCAAATGAGTGAATCTTTTTTTAAAAATTATTTATTTATTTAAAGGCAGAGTTAGTTACAGAGAGGTAGGCAGAGAGAGAGGTCTTCCATCCGCCAATTCACTCCCCAATTGGCTGCAATGGCCAGAGCTGCGCTGATCCGAAGCCAGGAGCCAGGAGTTTCCTTCAGGTCTCCCACGTGGGTGCAGGGGCCTAAGGACTTGGACCATCCTCCACTGCCTTCCTAGGCCATATCAGAGAGCTGGATGGGAAGTGGAGCAGCTGGGACTCAAACTGGCACCCATATGGGATGCCAGTGCTTCAGACCAGGGCGTTAACCCGCTGTTCCACCGAACTGGCCCCATGAGTGAATCTTAAAGAAAGAATTTTAAGTGTGATGCCACATGAAAACAAAGGAGATATTTTATGAATGGGGCCAGAATGACTTTGTCCTGGTCTGGTCTTATGGGATAGGCAACCATCTACTTTGTGGGCTATGATCCCGATGGGCATTGGCTAAGGTTTTAGAAACAGCAATGGTTTGGATAAACTCAGTTCTGGTATACAGAGAAGATAAAAGATTTGTTGTCTATCATACACACTACTTCATTATAACAATTTGAAACCTTCCCTCAGGTGACAAAACAAAAACAAAAACAAAGATTTGCAGAGTATGTCTACTGCAACTTTTTGCTAGATTGAATGAGGTTTAACATTAATAATTTAAGCTATCTTCCTAAAATACTTTCTTAAAAGAAATATTGTTCTTATATTGATCTAATTCTCTTGAAAGCATGCCAAAAGAAAGTCACCAATGTCACATATCTATTTCATTATAATGACATGAACATTTAAATGGAAATTATGACAATTTCAGCAGCAAAAATTTATTTTAGAAGAGCCCATCTAAAATAATCACAGAAAATTTTGGATAAAAAACTTTTCTTATTATTTGGTTAGCATAGAAATCAACTTCCAGAAAGAGCCAGCATTTTCAGTTTTCCTTCTTTCCTAGTTATAAGAAAAGTCACTTGGAAGCAGACTACTTTTATGCATTAATTAGCCTGATTCCCTTATGTGAGTATTTAACAAACATACAGGAAACAAATATTCAGACATTGATTGAACCAAACAAACATTCAAGCATTGATTGGATTAAACTGAACCCATAATGCAGATTCCACAGGCTGTTTATTTTGTCCTCACATGAAGTGGATGAGTGGATGTGGGTTTGACTTTTTTCACACTCTTGGGGTTATGAGCATCATTTGCTGTAATTGATTTCTCTAGAAACAGAATCGTATAGATAAGGAACATATTTTAAAAATTTTAGTCAGAGAAATGGGCTGCAGTCTGGAACACTAGGTTGATCTTCTCCATGTGAACTATACATCTTTCATTTAAGCCATGATTCATTTTTAGAAAATTATAAGACAGAGGAGTTATAATGAAAAGCTCAAGATGCATATCACATCCAAGCAGATTTCTGTTTGTGTTAATGAAAATGCTTGAATACCAGCAGCATTACATGTCAACCAACAATTAATTATTATCATGGTTGTCTCATGAACAGGAAAATTGTTTGTCTCAACTTGACAATAAGCTGCACCAAGGGTCAGGCAGCTTTAAAACTATAACATTTCTAAATTTTTTTACTACTACTCTTCCTTTCTCCATCATTGTCTCCCCCTTTTTTCTTATTCAAATATTGCTTATTCTGTAGGGAAGGTTTTATACTAGACACTGGTTACATTGTTCTTTATCATTTCAGTACTAGTGTTGTATAACTTTTTGGAAGGGAGAAGAGAGGAAGGACAAGAGGAGGGGGTGAGAGCAATAGGAGAGGTGGAGAGAAAGGATAAAGATGAAAGCAAAGGGCACATTGTTAATATTAATTCACATTATATTGAACTTTATTTCCCCTTGAGTTGGTTGTTTTATTCACTTACCAAATATTTATTGAGCAAATACTGTGTTCTAGGCACAATCCTAGGCCCTGGGGATACAAAGTCAAGAAAGACTTTCTTATTCCCTTCCTCAAGGAAGGTACAGCCTAGCAGGAAAGAGAAAAGCAAATAAAACACAACAGCAAGGGTCTGGGGTGCAAGCTGTTGTAGAGACATGCGCAGAGAACCATGCAAGCCCACAGAGAAGTCATAAATCTAAGTAAGTTGAAAACACTGTGCTAAATTTACTACAAGAAAGCCAAAAGTAAAACTAAACAAACCCAGGAGAACCTTGCTACTTATTAAGTTGGCCTTGATACAAAAGGGAGAATTTAATGAGGAAATGAAATCACTTAGCTGTACTTTTTCATTCTTGTCAGTCTGTAAATCTCATTATTAATTGAAAACACAGAAGAATATCATAGCCTGTCAGCTAACTATAAATACATTTTGCATGATGATACTATGTGGTAAGTTTAAATGATAGGCTTATGAATATTGTTCACTTTTTCACAAGTCCCAAATCGTTTTGTTCTATTAGCACATTATTAATATTTCACTACTTATTTTAATCAAATTGAACAAATTGACAGATGTTTGAAGTCCGTTTGCTAGAGTTACTATTATTTTTAGTGAAGTGATTCATATTTGTTACGGCACTATTGGTAGTTTTTTTTTTTTTAATAAGCTTTGCCAACAACACCATTTTGTGATAGTAACTTCGATGCAACGATGAAGTTGGAATGTCTTCAGAGGAAAGTACAAATAATGCATGTTGTGCAATTTTCTTTGACTGGCTAAAGCACTAAGTGAATAGTTGTATCCCACTGTGGGAGCTGTGCACAAAATGTGAGCATATAAAATGGTTGCCAGGAGCAGGTGTTTTGCTCTGTGGTGAAGACATTCCCATTCATATTTGAGTACCTGGGTTCAAGCCCTTGTTCCACTTCCAATCCTGCTTCCAGCTAGTGCACACTCTGGGAGGCAGCAGATGATGATTCAAGTACTTGGCTCCCTCTCACCCTCGTGGGAGACACAGATAGCATTCTAGGATCCTGGTCTCAGCCTGGCCTTTTCCTGGCTGTCATGGGCATTTCGAGTGTGAAGCAACAGATGAAGATCTCTATCTCTCTGTCTCTCTCTCCCTGTATCAATCTCTCTATATATCTTTGTCATTCTGCCCTTCAAATAAATAAGTAAAATAACAACTGAAACATGGCTGCCAAACTAAAAAAAAATCATTGAGTTTCAATCATACTTTATATAGATGATTGAAGCAACTCTGGCATGAATATAATGGCCATCATTTTGGAGTTATTTTATAACGAAGGAAGCACATGTTACAGAAACAGAATTTCATTCATTATAATGTAGATAGGGTACAGGTAATTTGATTAAAATGCTAATCTTAAAACTAATTACCTGGGGTTGGCATTATGGCATTACAGGTTAAACCTCTGTCTGTGATGCTGGCATCCCACATGGGCACCTGTTCTAGACCTGGTTGCTTCACTTCCCATCCAGCTCTCTGCAAATGTGCTTGGCACAGCAACAGAAGATGGCCCATGTCCTCGCATCCCTATATCCACGTGAGAGACCTGGAAGAAGCTCCAGAATCTTGGCTTTGGCCTGGCCCAGCCCTGGTTGTTGTGGTCATTTGGGAAGTGAACCAATGGATGGAAGATTTCCCCTCTCTTTCTCTCTTTCCTTCTCTCTCTGTAATGCTTTCCAAAAAGACCTAATTACCTTAAATTAGATATTAGAACTGTTCAAAGATGGTGCATAGTAAGAGTAAAGTAGTGCATATTCTTTTTATAACTATGACTTTTGTAAGTTGCATCAACCTAATACAGCATTTGACTTACAGTAGAATTCATCCTGCTGGGGAGAAGGAACTCTTACTCAAGACATTAACTCACTAACAGAATTATACTCAAGATTGTTGAATAGATAATGTAATGAAAATCCTGGAATTACTTCTAGCTTTTGTCATTTTAGCTTCATCATTACAGGAGAAGAGTGGTACTAACTCTTTCTAGCAAATTTAATAATAATTAGGTAATTGAATCTCCAACTCATGTTTTCCTATTTTGGTATCCGATATTTAAAGCTTTTCTAAAGCCCAAGGATGAGGAGTTTCTTAGGAATGAGTCTCACCACAATCAAGCCCTTCATAATAAACCTGCTTTCATTAGCTAGTGAGAAGTGTCAGAAAGCTGACTTTGCCACTTCATGCTGTTTGTTAATATGGAACATCTCTCTTTTTTATTTATTAGCTTATTCCAATTGAGACTAATGATCAGGGAAGCTTTTTAAAGGGAAATTTTATTATATGTGGAGCTTATTATTTCCAGCACTTTTAAAATTCTTTGTCATCTATTCCTTGCCATCTAATTATTCCTGTAACTTGTGGCAAGTCCATTTTCTTCAACTTCCACAAGTGAGTTTCTCTTAAATCTCTTTGTACTATCTTAGTTTCTAGACTCATGAGATAGAAACATTTGATGCTTATTCACTCAGAGGGATAAGCCAACAAAAGCTCTAGCCAAAAAATTTTCAATTTATAAAAATAATGTATTGAGTCTTGGTCGTTGAAGTCATCTGGAGAGCGAACCAGTGGATGAACAATCTCTCTCTCTCTCTCTTTCTCTCTTCCCTTCTAACTTTGACTTTAAAATAAATAAATCTTTCAGAGATGGCAGAATAGGGGATGACATACTGCTCTAGGCTAGGGATAAATAGTAAAAAAAAGAGTAGGAAGTGTATTCTCAGGGGAAAATTAGAGAAACTGCAGTAGAAATTTTATGGAAGGAAGAGGAACACTATGGAACTGTGTGGAAGGTGTGGCTGTGCAGCACAGGTATGTACACAGCACATGACTGCAGCAGGCGAGAGCCAGAGAAAACGCCAGCTGCAGCAACCCATGACACTTGTGATATAGACAGAGGGTGAGCATGGCAGGAGTCTGGTCTGGAGCCCTAAGAGGGACAGGCTACTCGTGGACCCAGTAAAAAAAAATAGCGATGAGTTTCTCTAAACCCATCCCCCCTACAATGGCACCTGCAACTGGCTGAGAGAGGACAGGTGCCATTTTGGGCATAAGTGGCAGCTCCTGAAGCCCTTGGATGTGTGCACAGAAACTGGCTGAGACAACAGGACATCTCAGCAGTACTGGTGGCAGCAGCTCCAGTGCAACTGGTGGGGAGAAAACAACATTTACCCAGTGGTTTTTGTGTACATGTGTGATCTAGATTCTAGCAAAAGGAAAAATCCGTTTCCACTGACTTTGAGTGTGGCTGGGAGAATTGACAGGGGGCTGGGCATCCATGTAAGACTGTGAGGCGCTCCCAATATACCACAAGCTCTGGGGCTCAAGGCGCCTAAGCGGAGCACCCATGGGCAGCTGGCTCTGGGAACATCTGCCTCTCTGTGGATTGGATAGACTGGCGGAGCAGAGTGGACCCTCTGCACCCTGTACTGTGGGAACCTTGTGTGCCAAGACTGTGGGGGACTCTGTGGTGGCACAAGCTGGCACAGGGTGTAGCTGGGTCTCTGGAAAATCACTGTGTGTGGTTCCTCAAGCTTGGATCTCCCTGGTTGCTTGAGGATTCAGCAGGATCCATGCTCAGAGTGAGGATTGCACAGATCATTTAGGGATTGAAGTGGTGGTGCTGATGAGGGTTGCACCCATTGGGGCTAACACCCAGGCATTGAGCAACTTAGAGGAGAGGAGGTAAGGATGTGTTCACACCAACTGAGTTGACCATATTCCTCCTTCTGTTAACAAGAGGAGATCTGTCTAGTCCAACTTGAGTGTCACCCTGGATACTTGCCCTGTCCTGGTACACTGATTAAAGCTCACTGGCCACACCCAGCACATACCTCTGGGTATTCAGCGAATGTGCAGACCTTCCACTAAGCCACAGAGGCCTAGGTCAAAGATAAAAGACATTAGAGGAGATCAACAAGTACTTCCACAAATTCCTAAAAATGAATGCAGAAATCCAAGAAACAATAATAAGGAAGATAACATGACCCCTTCCTCCACAAAAGAACGCACCAACACTTCAATATTAGAAAGTGAGAATGAAGTGATTGATGAAATGTGTGAAACACAATTCAGAAGATCAATCAGGGGCTGGCACTGTGGCATAGCAAGTAAAGCCATAGCCTGCAGTGCTGGCATCCCACATGGGCATTGGTTCAAGTCCCGGCTGCTCCACTTCTGATCCAGCTTTCTGGTATGACCTGGGAAAGCAGAAGATAAATTAGAAAAAGTAATGTATTTAGCATCTAAGTCTATAAAAGATTATCATATCCAATGGACAGTTGGGGGAAACACAGAGGAGTTGATAAATAAGTGCTCTAAAAATACCTAAATGTAAGTGGTGCTTATTGTAATTTTATTGTTTTGTTTTTATGTGTCTTCAAAGAGACCCAGAAGCATTGAATTTTTAGATTAATGTCCTCCATATTGCAAATATTATAGAGAAGAAAGGCTCATGGTACATGCTCAGAGTTTGTAAGAAGCCAATTTTATTTAGTTTACTTCACTCACATTTGTATGGAATCACATTTGAGTTTGATCATCGTTTCAGTCCATGCAGTGTTCCTATCTTAAAAGCCATTATCTTCCTGGCAATTGTCCAACTGGTTCTTCACTAAATCTGTGAGGTGATTTTCACCTGACCTGGTTATTGTACATCCTCATCTCTGGTAAGAATGTTTTTCCACATTGTCCAACTTGTCAACTCTTGCTGGTCATTACAGGACTGTTTGCTGGCAGTGGCTGTGACTGCTACAACTTCCTGGCTGTATTTTCCTCAACGTGTTTGGATTTCAGTTTGGACATCTTTATGACCAGACTGTCTCCTCAATAGACGGAACTCTTTGAGGATAAGAACTCTATCATTACTCATCTATCCCCCCCCCCCCGCCCCCAACACCTAGGAGAGTTTCTAGTATGGTACAAGCAACACACTTTTTTTTTTTTTTTTTTTTTTTTTTTTTGCATCAAAAGCAAGTTAATTGGCTATCCATATAAAAACAGATGACTTTAATGCCTGGAAGTGTTAAATAAAAGAGGACCACTAGGTGCGATATGGTTAAAAAACTTAAAAGAGTGCAGATTACAAGGAATCTGACAGATACAAGACTGAATTGCTCTCTGTTTAATATTTAATAAATAAGCACTATTTTGCCATTTTATTTTCACTGAAGTTTAGAACCTATGTTACTTTTCTTTTCATATCAACTCCTTTCTTCTTTTTAATGAATAGAAAGACATATCCTGCAGGAATATTCTGAAAACTCCTTCAAGCTTCCAAACTTGAAGTCTATTGCCAAGTTATGCACATCTTAAGATTTTTCTCTTACAAAGCCAAGAAATGTGAAACTTATTAGCAGTTCTCATGTACAGTTTTATGAGGAAAAGGAAAATGCAGAAATTAGTGTTCCTATGGCAATGAAGCTTCAGTTCTGACTCCTTTCCCAGCTTTGCAACCCGTGAGCAGTAGCTCTGGATTCTGCACACAGCCCGACAGCTGGCGGAGCCTCCTAGGACTGAACAGTTGCCGCGGCAAAAACCTTTGTTGAATCGGCTCTCTTCTTTTTTTCCTCTGTTATTTCTAGCATGTGTTATTTTTAGGAAAAGCCCATGCTTAAGTATTGATAATCCAGTGGATATTTCATAGAGCTTCTTTGCTTTTTTACATGTATATCTGTTTTGTATATCTTTGTGCTTGTTTTATAAGGCAGCCTGAATTTTGCAAGCTCATATTGTATCATACATCAAAAGTCAGAAAATCAGTGTGTCATTTCTGGAACAGGAGTGCAAACTCTGATTAATGGCATTGTACTGAGGCCACATATCCGGTACCTTGGGCACCTGATGCTGCAGCAGCAGTGTCCGTGAGTGACAGTGTAAAACCTCAGAATTCAGTTCTGGATCATTAGAGGCTGATTTTAGGTCTGAGTAAATATTTGCTTGCTTTAAAAAATATTTATTTATTCATTTGAAAGGCAAAGTGAAAGAGACAGAATGTGAGAGAGAGGAAGAGAAAGAGAGAGGGAAAAAGAGGGATGTTTTAACGGTTAATCTAGTAAGTTTTATTTTATGTTGATATATTTTTAAATGTCACTCCAGTATATTACATTTTAGGTAGTTTAGCATTGATCATTGCATATGAAGCTAATTTTAGGAAATTTATAAACTAAAATTATAAAATTTTCTGGGAAAAATCACTTATTTAATTATGGTCCCTTACCTCTGTTATTATATATAAAAATAAGAATGTTAGTTGAGAGTCAGGCACATACAAACTCAGACACAGGGAAAGAAAGAAAGATAGAGAGAGGGGGAGAAAGGCACAGAGAAACTGACAGACTGTTAAAAAGGAGCACTCCCATTCTCTCATTCACTCCACAATGACTACAATGCCCAAATTTCTGCTGAAGCTGGAGCCAGGGCTCGGAAACTCAGTCTACTCTCTCACTGTCTGTAATTCTACCTGTCAAATAAATAAATAAAATCTTACCAAAAAGGGGGGGGGGCGGTGCCATGGTGTACTGGGTTATTCCTCCGCATGCAATGCCGGCATCCCATCTGGGCACCGGTTCTAGTCCCGGTTGCTCCTCTTCCAGTCCAACTCTCTGCTGTGGTCTGGGAAAGCGATAGAAGATGGCCCAAGTGCTTGGGCCCCTGCACCTGCATGGGAGACCAGGAAGAAGCACCTGGCTCCTGGTTTCAGATCAGCGCAGCTCCAGCTGTTGTGGCCATTTGGGGAATGAACCAACAGAAGGAAGGCCTTTCTCTCTGTCTCTCTCTCACTGTCTGTAACTCTACCTGTCAAGTAAATAAATAAAATCTTTGAAAAAGAAAAAAAGAAAGTCTAGATTTCCCACAGGGATGAGAGAATCATATTTAGTTAAGCCAACCCTGCTGATACCCCAGAAATGCCTGCCCCAGAAAAAATGTACTTCAGTTAGTTTGTTGTATGTCTCTTTTACAATCACATTACAGAAAAAATGTACTTCAGTTAGTTTGTTGTATGTCTCTTTTACAATCACATTAAAGCAAACTAAACTTGTTTAAAGAATTAATGTTCTACTGTTACAATAAGTGGCTTCTATTTAATAAGCACATTTCCGCATAGTAACTTGTACCACTAAAAAAGTGATTTGGGTCCTTGAATCAAGAAAAATACTTAATCATATATTTTCTTGCCTAAGTGTATAGTTTAATTATAATTAAAATTTTGGGGTGATCGTTTGAACTACTGTTTATAACTCCTTTGGGATGACCACATCTAACATTGGAGTGTCTTGGTTCAAGTCTAAGCTTTCCTTTTCATTCCAACTTTCTGTTGATGTATACCACAGGAGACAGCAAATGATCATTCAAATAATTTAATACTTTCCAACCATGTGGAGATCTGGTTATACTTTTGAAACTTTCCCACTCCTGGGTATACTTTTTTATTGTTTAATTTATTTATTTGAAAGAGTTACAGAGAGAGGTAGAGAAAGAGAGAGAGGTCTTCCATCCACTGGTTCACTTCCCAGATGGCTGTAATGGCCAGAGCTGTGCCCATCTGAAGCCAGGAGCCAGAAGCTTCTTCCGGGTCTCCCACGTGGCTGCAGGGGCCTAAGATCTTGGCCACCAGTTTGAGACCCGGCTGCTCCTCTTCCGACCCAGCTCTCTGCTATGGCCTAGGAAAGCAGTAGAAGATGGCCCAAGTCCTTGGGCCCCTGCACCCACGGGGGAGTCCGGGAAGAAGCTCCTGGCTCCTGGCTTCGGAACAGCACGGCTCCGGAACAGCACGGCTCCGGCTGTTGCGGCCATCCAGGGAGTGAAACAACGGATGGAAGACCTCTCTCTCTCTCTCTCTCTCTCTCTCTCTCTGCTTCTCCTTTCTCTGTGTAACTCTGACTTTCACATAAATAAAAAAAGTATTTGCTTTTTATCTGATATTAATATCTAACTGGCTATTCTGTATTTTAATTTGTTAAATCTGGCAACTCTAACTGGCGTCAGGTTTGTTGATTCTATTTATCCATCCAATAACAAAGAGGGGAAGACCATCTCCCTTCTTCCAAATGAAAGGTCCTGCCTAGGCTTCGACAGGAAGACATGAGAATTCACTAGTCATGAACTTACTTTAACAGCATGGCAACACTGCCTACTGGGAAATGAAGGTATGATGTAAATCTTGCGCTCCTACCAATCTGATTGGCAGCTTTATGGGGAGGGTAGTGAAGGAGAAAGGTAATTCAAAGGAAAGGACTCAGAAGAGGCATTTCCTAACCACTTGAGATGTCCTTCCTTGAGCCTCTTTTGTCTTATTTCCTCTCTTTTTAAATTTTTGTATTTTTTAATATAGGAATATTAATTGAAAATCTCCTTTCCCCTATCATCTGGCAAAGATTTTTGTAAGGGGAAATGCTAAGTCTTTGAAATGGAGGGGAGGATAAAAAAAATTGCTTCAGTGATGTGTGGAGATAGGGTAGTTTTCCAACAGATATAACCTGGCATTTTGATCATGTTACATGGTATTAGATCAGGTAACTAGAGATCCTTTGCAGGTTCCTACCCAAGGGAAAAGCTGCCTAGTGATCCAACTCCTCAGGACTTTTCCTTACCCTGGCACTTGGCATGGTAGTAAATAGCTCTGCTGGCTGGTCTGTCATGTTCTTAGAATAATTTGTATAGAGCAATGCCTGCCTATGGAGGCAACAGCTGGTCAACTAATAGAAACAATTGATTTCTTAGGCATCACTGGTACAAGTAGAGCATTCAGAAAAGAGAGGGTAATAAGTTTGCTCTATTCGTGCTGCAGAGTACCCAGAGTATTATGGCTAGTTTAGGAGTCATATTTTACAGGTGATATTTAACATATTGAAGAGATACAATAAGTTCAGTATGTTGCTAAAATGAGAAACAGGGGGCCTGCGCTGTGGCATAGTGGGTAAAGCTGCAGTGCTGGCATCCCCAGTGGGTGCCAGCTTGAGTCCTGACTGCTCTGCTTCTGATCCAGCTCTCTGCTATGGCCTGGAAAAGCAGTAGAAGATTGTTCAAGTCCTTGGGCCCCTGCACCTGCGTGGGCTCCTGGCTTCAGATCATCACAATTCAGGCCCTTGCAACCATCTGGGTAGCGAACCAGAGGATGGAAGACTCTCTCTCTCTCTCTCTCTCTCTCTGCCTCTGCTTCTCTGTAACTCTGCCTTTCAAATAAATAAAAATAAATAAAATGAAAAACAGGTTTAGGAATTACATATAGTTATAGTTGTTCTGAAGAAGGTTCAGTTGTATGATATTTGTCTTCAAATATCTCATGCAATTAAGGTTTAGATTCATTCTGCTTTCCTCACTCAACAGTGACATATGACTTTTATGAATCTTAGACATTTTCGTGAATCAAATGCACACTTTTGACATTTGATACAGAAAAATGGGCATTCAGCAACACATAGATGTGCTGGGAATTTTTAGGAACAATACGCACACATTCTGCTCAGATGTATTATCTTCCTAGAAGATGGACATGGCAAGATGAGGGTGGCAGGTTTCTACTGTTGTAGAAGCACTTTCTGGTGAGCTGAAATAGTCAGCTTCAGGCGCATGTAGGATCTGTGTTGCTGGGCAAGTTTAAGCAGAGGCCAGATTGCTGCTTGCTGATTATGTTGAAGAGGACTTACAAATATGGTGGGGTTTTGGCTAGATGAACTCCAATGGCTTTAAAATATTCAGAATCAATTAGATTCTATGAATTTTACAGTAAAAGCCTCATATAACATGATTGGTCTATAAGGCATATGGTAATCCTGTTCACAGACATCAGCATTCATGTATGGCTTTATAGAGTATTTGATTTATTTTAGGACTTCTGCTTGATTTCCTTCTGGCCTGCCCCATAATTTTCATTAGCTTCATTTGGAGTTCTTCTTGGGTTTGGCTCTCTGGACCAGTACCCATATTCATTGCAGTAATAAAGCTTTAAAACTGAAATATAAAGTCTTGTGTTAGTTATCAAATTTCCGTAGCTCATTAGCTCTCAAAGAAAAGAAACTGGAGTTCCTTAGAATGATCTTACAGAGGGATCTGCTCCATGGGGTTACTGAGTTCACTCTGTGACTCTGTCGTCCTTTGCAATTCATATTTGCAAGGGGTTTTAAAACTGCGGTAATGACTTTGCTTTGCTGGAGAGAGCAAGATGGAGAGGAAAAGGGAGGATGTTTTGTGATTTGGGGTCACTTTAAGCTAGAGCCTCTTTTTTAAAAAAATATTTTATGTATTTGAAAGTCAGAGTTACACAGAGAGCAAAGAGGCAAAGAGAGAGAGAGAGAGGTCTTTCATCCGCTGGTTCACTCCCCAGATGGCCGCAATGGCTGGAGCTGTGCAGATCCAAAGCCAGGAGCCAGGAGCTTCCTCCAGGCCTCCCACTTGGGTGCAGGGGCCCAAGGACTTGGGCCATCTTCTACTGCTTTCCCAGGCCATAGCAGAGAGCTGGATCAGAAGAGGAACAGCTGGGTCTCAAACTGGTGGCCATATGGGAGGCAGGCGCTTCAGGCCAGGGCTTTAACCCACTGCGCCACAGTGCCAGCCCGAAGCTAGAGCCTCTTAATATGGATCTACAATGTTGCTGAACTAGAAGAGCAGATTGTCTCCAGTTTTCAAACTTTGGGAATTCTCCTTACCTTGGAAGTTAAAATGGTGCTTAATGATAGTTATGTTGCCTGGGGCTTCCAGGTCAATTTGGGATAAACCATATGTATGTTGTTGTCTGGACAAAGCACATAAAGAATGAATAATAGCATCTCCCCAGACACTTCATTGAACACAGATACTGAAAGATATATTGCTGTGGAAGCATTTATTGTCATGGCATTAACAGGATTTCAGGTGTGTGGGAAGTAGGTTTAATTTACATTTAAAAGATAATAATGAAATGCAATGGTAATTTTTTTTTCTCATGAATTAGGGGTTAATTGAGGGATTTCTGAGAGTAGATTCTCCTGCAAGAGAGCAACCAAATGTCAGCAATTTCTGGGCATTATCATAAAGAGTATTAGAGTCAGGAGAACAATGTGTGGAATTTTGGAACCAGAGGGATAGCTAGAAAAGGTCCAGAAAAGGCCACCTGAACTGAATCAAGGGAACGCGAATGCTGCCATCTGAGGACAATCTAAAAATACGTGCTCTCATCTGTCTGGCAATATGCAGGCTGAAATGAAAAATGATTGATGCCTGTCAAATTATGAAAGTTATGTATAATTGGAACCAGGCTTAAATGCAAATGAACTAACATATGTGAATGGGATTTAAATAGTTTCTGGCACATAGTAGGTGTACAATAAATGTTAATTCCCTTCTTGTGCGGGCCTCTTTTTTTGAAACTTAAAAGAAGAAATTTTAACACAAATAAAAAGATAAAATTTGCTGCAGGTAGTAAACATATGGAATTTGATACTGAAAGAGGTGATTCTGGTGGAAAGTGTGGAAGTGGCTTCAAAATGGACTTGGATGGATCTGGAGATGAAAGATACTTAATGAGGGAAATAAAACAAAATGAGCCTTTGTAAACTGAAGGGACAACTTCTAAATTCTAAAGAATGTTGTTTCTGTCATTATAAATGACACAGTTGTTAAATAGTTTTCACAAAAGATAGATGAACAAAACAAAAAACCCTTTGTGATGCCACCATTTAGTAATATCCCACTTAAAATTTCATTTGTAAAGTTACATTATTTTTCCATATAAATAAAGATATTTCATTAGTGGCATATAAATATTTGACAAATTTTTTTTTAAGTTTTTTGACAGGCAGAGAGGACAGTGAGAGAGAGAGAGACAGAAAGAAAGGTCTTCCTTTGCCGTTGGTTCACCCTCCAATGGCCGCCACGGCTGGCGTGCTGCGGCCGGTGTACCGCGCTGATCCGATGGCAGGAGCCAGGTACTTTTCCTGGTCTCCCATGGGGTGCAGAGCCCAAGGACTTGGGCTATTCTCCACTGCACTCCCTGGCCACAGCAGAGGGCTGGCCTGGAAGAGGGGCAACCGGGACAGAATCTGGCGCCCCGACCGGGACTAGAACCTGGTGTGCTGGCGCCGCTAGGCGGAGGATTAGCCTAGTGAGCTGCGGTGCTAGTGACAAATTTTTAATTCCACTTAGTGGTGTGAATGTTTCTCCATATCATTAAATATTGTTTATAGGGCAATTTTATATGGTTGATATCCCATGGTATGAATATCCTATAATTTATGTAATCAATTGCCTATAGCAGGACCTTGATAATTTTATCAAGATTTTGCTATTGAACCAACATCTGTGTGTCTGTCCTTGTGCTGCTTAAAAGATATTTTACTAGATCAAATTCTTAGAAATGAAACTGCTTAAAGAGCATAAACATTTTTGAAGCTTTTAATAAATATTACCAAATACCCTTAAGAAATATTGTAATAGCAATGTATACTGCCATGTTGGTTTATAAAGTATCCATTTCCTCAAATGTTCTCTAAATCTGAGTATATGAAAAATCAATATGTAAAATAATGTTTAAAATGTTATAATTTTAATTCATATGGAGTACTATTTAGATTAAATATTAAATATTTTCTAATGTTTATTAAGTTTTTTGAGAAAGTATTCCAATTTTACATACTTTCTTCAAAGTTTTATTGGTATGTTTGCCTTTTCTTATTAATTTGCAAGATTTCTGAATGTTGTTATAACGTTGTTGATTTTTTCAATGACCTTTTGATGTTTGAGGATTTTACTTCATGTGATTCCTGCCTGGCTTTCTGCAATGGAAACCAATGGGGAAGGAAGCTCCATTTCCCATGGTTCCTTGTAGTTGTGATGCTGCATGTGATTTACTCCAGTCAATCATCTGGGTCCATCTGGGACTTTGAATTTGGCGTGGCTGATGTAGAGTCAGGGAAAGTTGGAAACTTATTCTGACAATGAGGCAGCTCAAGCAGAGTCAGCAGCAATACTTAATGTCCCATGCTCAGCCTCATGAGTTCTAGTATCTTCAGCAGATAGAATATGTGATAGGATTTTGCTAGTGATTCCAGCTGCCTAACCTCTCTTTGTGCAAGTTTTCATATCATTCTTACTAAATTCAGTTTTATTAAGATGTTCATACACAGTAAAATTCAAGAGTATTGTTTGATGAATTTTGATAAACTCTTAAAGTTTTGTAACTCTAACCATTATCAAGATACATTTGGGGGCAGATGTTGCGGCATAGTGTGTAAAGCTGCAGCTGCTCCACTTCTGATCCAGCTTCCTGCTAATGGCTTGGGAAAAGCTATGGAAAATGGCTCCAGTGTTTTGGTCCCTGCCACCTATGTGGGAGACCCAGATGAAGCTCCTGGATCCTGACTTGGGCCTGGCCCAGGGCTAGCTATTGCAGCCATCCGGGAAGTGAACCAGCAGATGGAAGATCTCTCTCTCCCTCTGTGACTCTCCCTCTTTCTCTGTAACTCTGACTTTTAAAATAAATAAAATAGATATTTAAAAAAAGATATATCCCATCTGCATATGTACTGGCTATTTAACATGCATCTGCCATGAAATGCTTCACTTAATGTTCTTTCATTTAAATCCCATCACAAGTCACTGGTGTTGGTTCTGTTATTCACATTTCACCAACAAGGAAATAGGTAACTAAGTAAATTGTTCCAAATAACAAGCTACTTTGTGGTTAAATGAGGTTGTAAGCCTCAACAAGTACATCTCCTGTTCTGTACTGCTTCAACAGTTCAAGGGATTGCTCATTAAAAAAAAGTTCATTATCTACATGTTTACTTGGAAGCACAATGTCTTCACAATACTCCTATTTAAAATCTCTAATATTCAGCAACATAAATTAAAATAACATAAAATTCAACCATATATAATTTTATCTTGAAATTGCTACTGAACTTTCAAACAATAATTTGTTATATTTGGTATTTGTGTGGTGTTCATATCAGAAGCAAATGAATAGGTCAAAATTTATTTTATTTTTAAAGGTTTATTTATTTGAAAGCAGAGTTGTGTGTCTGTGTGTGTGTGTGTGTGAGAGAGAGAGAGAGAGAGAGAGAGAGAGAGAGAGATCACAATGGCCAAAGCTGGGGCAGGCTGAAACCAGGTGCATGGAGTTTCATCTGAGTTTCCCACAAGGGTGTAGGGGCCTAAACATTTGGACCATCTTTTGCTGCTTTCCCAGGTGCATTAGCAGGGAGCTGGATCAGAAGTGGAGCAGCCTGTGAGATGTGAGTGGTCTTGGTGGGAGACGCCACAAATTTGGGCAGCTTTGACTACCCGGTGAGAGACATTGCAGGGGAATCTGAGCTTACACTGAGGACTGCACAGACCCTTTGTGTGGTCGTTGGGATAGAGCAAACAAATATTACATCCACTGGGACTAGCGCTCAGGCACTGATTGCTATTGAGGAGAAGAGCTCAGCTGAGCAGAATTACTTCTATTCTGAATAAAAAAAAGAGAGGGAGAGAAGATTTACCACACCAAACCTGGGTGTGTCACCTTTGGCACACCCTTAACCCTGAAGAACTGAACAAAGCTCTCTTGTCATACCCACTACAAGCCACTAGAGATTCACCAAAAACAGACAGTCCACTTAATCTAGAGTCATAGTATAACGAGAAAAGCCACCACAGTGAAAAAAAAAGAAGAAACCAAAGAATATCTCCACAATGCCAAACAACAAAAGCAAAAACTGAGGAAACAAGAACAAGGAAGACATCACGACACTCCCAAATGAACATAACACTCCAATACAAGATTATGAAGATGATGAGATAGAAGAAATACAAGATATGGATTTCAAAAAATTTATGATAAGAACATTTAGAAGTTATCAAAAATAAATGCATGAGCTACAGAAATCCATACAGGACAGAAAATCTCTCTCGTGAAAATGAAATCTTAAGGAAGAATCAAAACGAAATGAGGAATTTAGTGGAACATGAAATTGAAAAATTGAAGAGAAACCTAAATGAAATGAAGAATTTAATAGAACAAATGGAAAACACATTTTAGAGCCTTAAAACAGAATCAGTGAGGTAGAAGAGAGAATATCAGACTTAGAAGACAGAGCACAGGGAAGTATACAGTCAAACCAAAGAAAAGGAGAGGAAATTAGAAATCTAAAAAATATTGTTGGGAATCTACAGGATACTATTAAAAAACACAACATTCGGGTTCTAGGAGTTCCTGAAGGCATGGAGAGAGAGAAATGTTTAGAAGGCCTTTTTAGTGAGATACTAGCAGAAAACTTCCTGGGTTTGGAGAAGAACAGAGACATCCAAGAACAGGAAGCACATAGAACCCTCAATAAACATGACCAAAAGAGATCCTCACCACAACACATTGTAATCAAACTCACCACAGTAAAGCATAAAGAAAGGATTCTAAAATGTGCAAGAGAGAAATGTCAGATTACTCTCAGAGAATCTCCGATTAGACTCACAGCAGACTTCTCATCAGAAACCTTACAGGCTAGGAGGGAATGGTGAGATATAGCCCAAGTATTAAGAGAAAAAAACTGCCAGCCCAGAATATTATATCCTGCAAAGCTCTCATTTGTGATTGAAGGTGAAATAAAGACCTTTCATAGCAAACAGAAGTTGAAAGAATTTGTCACCGTTCATCCACCCTGCAAAAGATGCTTAAAGATGTGTTACACACAGAAACACAGAAACACGGCCATCAATATGAAAGAAGGTAAAGGAAGAAAATCTCCCAGTAAAAGATCACAGGAAGTTCAAAGCATATATTAGAAATATCTTTGGAAAAATGGCAGGGCAAAGTCACTGCTTATAAATAGTCACATTGAATGTAAATGGCCTCAATTCTCAAGTTAAAAGACAAAGACTGGCTGAATGGATTAAGGAACAAAACCCATCTATTTGCTGCTTACAAGAAACACATCTTTCCAACAAAGATGCATGCAGACTGAAAGTGAAAGGTTGGAAAACGATATTCCATACCAACAGAAACCAAAAAATAGCTGGTGTAGCCATCTTAATATCAGGCAAAATAAACTTTAACACAAAAACTGTTAAGAGAGAAAAAGAGGGGAACTATATAATGATTAAGGGATCAATTCAATAGGAAGATGTAACTATTATAAATGTATATGCATCTCATTAGAGGGCACTGGTTTATTTAAAAGATATGTTAAGGAACTTAAAAGGAGACTTAGACTCCAATACAATAGTATTGGGGTCTTCAATACTCTACTTTCAGCAATAGACAGATCAACCAGACAGAAGATCAACAAGGAAACAGCAGATTTAATTGACACTATAGCCTAAATGGATGTAACACATATCTACAGAACTTTTCATGCTACACATAAAGAATACACATTCTTCTCAGCAGTACATGGAACCTACTCTAGGACTGACCACATACTAGGCCATAAAGCAAGTCTCAGCAAATTCAAAAGAATCAAAATCATATCATGCATCTTCTCAGACCACCATGGAATGAAGTTGGAAATTAGCAACTCAGGAATCCCTAGAGCATATGCAAACACGTTGAGACTGAACAACATGCTCCTGAATGAACACTGGATCATAGAAGAAATCAAAAGAGAAATCAAAAACTTTCTGGAAGTAAATGAGGATATCAACACAACATATCAAAATTTATAGGATACAACAAAAGCAGTGTTAAGAGAAAAGTTTATAGCAATAGGTGCCTACATCAAGAAATTGGAAAGGTACCAAACAAATGAGCTATCAATGGATCTCAAGTATCTAGAAAAACTGCAGCAAACCAGACCCCAAACTAGTAGGAGAAGAGAAATAATTAAAATTAGAGAAGAATTCAACAGAATTGAATCCAAAGAAACATTACAAAAGATCAGCAAAAAAAAAAAAAAAAAAAAAAAAAAAAAAAAAAAAAAAAAGTGATCCCTGCTAAATATAAGAGTGGAAAGAGAGGGAGGAGATGTACAGTTTGGCACATGCTCACTCGGACATACCCCTAATGGTAGAGTTAGAAACGTGCCAGGGGATTCCAATTCAATCTCATCAAGGTGGCACCTACCAATGCCATCTCACTAGTCCAAGTGATCAGTTTCAGTTCATAATTGATCATAATGATAGGATTAAGTGTCAAAGGGATCACATAAACAAGACTAGTGTTTGCTAATACTATCTGATAGAATCAAAAAGGGAGAGAGCGATCCAACATGGGAAGCGAGATACACAGCAGACTCATAGAATGTCCTAAACAGCACTCTGGCCTCAGAATTAGCCCTTAAGGCATTCAGATCTGGCTAAAAAGCCCATGAGACTATTTCAGGCATGGAAAGCCAAGACACTATGGCAAAAAAAAAGACCTAAATGAAAAATTTCTGTGAGTGAGATCCCAGTGGAAAGAACGGGTCATCAAAGAAGAAGGTACCTTTCTCTGAAGGGAGGAGAGAACTTCCTCTTTGATTATGGCCTTGTCTGTAAAGGTCAGAGTTTGTGAACGCAAGAGGCTTCCATAGCCTTGGCAGCTCATGACAAGAGCCTTGGGGGTGATTACTGACGATGTCATAAATAAGAGTGTTAATTGTTAAATCAACAACGGGAGCCACTGTGCACTTACTCCCCATGTAGGATTTCTGTCCTTAATGTGTTGTACTATGTGAATTAATGGTATAACTAGTACTCAAACAGTGCTTTACAATTTGTGTTTCTGTGTGGGTGCAAACTGTTGAAATCTTTACTTAGTATATGCTAAGTTGATCTTCTGTATATAAAGGTAATTGAAAATGAATCTTGATGTGAATGTGATGGGAGAGGGAGTGGGAGATGGGATGGTTGTAGGTGGGAGGGAGGTTATTGGGGGAAAAGCTACAACAATCCAAAAGTTGTACATTTGAAATTTATATTTATTAAATAAAAGTTTGAGAGTCGCAGTGGAGGCTGCCCTTTCGCAGATGGGCTTCAGCTGCGACGAGAGCACTGGGCTCTACTTTGACTACAGCACTGGTTTCTATTAGGACTCTGAAAATCAGCTATACTCTGACCCCTCCACTGGCATCTATTACTACTGGGACGTGGACAGCGGTCGCTATCAGTTTCATTCTCGGGTGGATCTACAACCTTACCAGACTCCTACTACAAGACAAAATAAGGATAAAAAATTAAAGAAGAAAAGAAAGGATCCAGATTGCTATACAACAACTGAAGAAACGGACGTGAGTTCAGCAGACCAGAAGGCTGCCAGTGTGGAATATGCAAGCTGCGGTGAGGGGGCGAGTTGTGCAAATGGAAGGAAGAAGGCCAGAACGGGCATTGATCACAGACCCAGTCCTCCCCGATGTAGGGCAGAGTCCCCTCCCTGTGACAGCGCCATGAATGCCGCTGCAGGTGACGCCAGGAAAGGCCCAGAGACCGACAGTGAGCCGGAGGAAGGTGAAATTACAGATTCTCACACCGAAGGCACTGGTGAGGACGGCGGCAGTGTGGACACCGAGGAAGAGGAGGAGGAGGAGATCTGGCCCCCGTGTATTAGAGTGATTGTTATCAGGTCCCCGGTGCTGCAGACAGGGTCGCTGTTTATCATCACCGCTGTGAACCCTGCTAGGATTGGAAGAGAGAAGGACATGGAGCACACCTTGTGCATCCCTGAAGTCGGTGTCACTAAGTTTCATGCGGAAGTGCATTTTAACTACGACGTACAAAGCTACGTCCTGGTGGATCAAGGCAGTCAGAACCGCACAACTGTCAACGGGAAGCAGATTCTCCAGCCAAAAACCAAGTGTGACCCTCACGTGCTGGAGCATGGGCATGAGGTGAGAATCGGGGAGACAGTACTGTCCTTCCACATCCACCCTGGCAGCGAGACGTGCGATGGCTGCGAGCCAGGGCCGGTGAGAGCGCACCTGCGCCTTGATGAGAAGCATGAAGCTTTCGTTCCAGCACTAAGTAAAGAAGAAAAAGAGTTGGAAAGGAGAAAATAATTAAAGAAAATACGAGTGAAATAGTGAAATATGGTTTACAGAATACAGATTATGAAAATGAAAAGGCCTTGAAGAATCCAAAATACAAAGATCGAGCTGGGAAGCGCAGAGAGCAGGTTGGGAGTGAAGGGCCCTTCCTGAGGGACGATGCTCCTGTGTCTGTCTATGCTGAAATTACAGATAGCAACAAAGGCCGGAAGATGTTGGAGAAGATGGGCTGGAAGAAAGGCGAGGGCCTGGGGAAGGACGGCGGCAGCATGCGCGCTCCAATCCAGCTGCAGCTTCGGCAGGCTCACGCGGGCTTGGGGACCGGCAAGCCGTCCTCCATTGAAGAGGTTCCCCTTCTCCAGAACAAGAGCAGGAAGAACTGGGACAAAGCAGGAGAGAGGTTTGCTGAGAACTTCCCGGAAACCAGGCCGCCCAGAGATGTGCCGGGGAGCGCGCCTTGGGGGAAAGGGATTGCAGAGTGCAGCCAGTCGCAGCGCAGTCAGGAGCTTGGAGGAAGAGTTTGCAAGTCTCTGCTTACGTGAAACTGCTTCTCAGAAGGTCAATGGCACAGGGACCTGTGTCACAGTTGCCGCCCACGTTTAGACGTGTAATAAAGTGTAGATAGTGACTGGATCAGGGCGTGTGCTGAGTGGACTATAAAGTTCACGGGCAGAGTGGCTGGCAGGCTTTATTACTTGGTCTGGTCATTACAACATCCGTGCGTGAGCTTCATGAACTGCATCTTGTCCTTGTCCCCAGAGACGCACAGCAGCAGAGGAAAAAATCCAGAGTTCATTGGAGCAGTTTTGACTTCCACGCATCCCTGTTCACGCCCCTTAGAAGCTGGTGAGGACGTTGAGAAGATGTGGGCGATGGTGCGAGATGGGGGAAGGGGTGCCGCCCAGAGCTCGTGGACAGCTGACTCTGGTGGGAGATCCCACGGCCACTAATTTCTTCTGTGAAGAGTCTGTGGATGTGTGCTCTGTATTCCGCATTCACGCTTGTTAGTTTCGTAGCAACTGAGATTCCAGGTGAGAACAGCTGAGAACAGCTGGCTTTTGTAGTTCTGTTCAGTACCATTGCGGGCAATGGAGTTTGCCAGGGATACCAGGTCTGTAGTGCAAGGGTTTCCTAGCCTCAGCCTCAGCCTCAGCCTCACAATATTGATGGGAAATGTTGACAAATGCAATAAAAAATGACAACGTTAAATAAAAGTTAAAAAAAATAAGTGGATCAGCCTGGACTTGAATTGGTGCCCGTATGGATTGCATCACAGGAGGCTTAACTCACTATGCCATAGTGTGGACCTCCTCAAATTTATTTATTTAATTAACTCATGTACACAGTAACCTATTGAAGAAACTAGGCAAAAAATTTTTAAAAATTGCCTTAGTTTTCTTTTTTAAAATTGATATATTAATACTTATATTTATCTGAGAGAAGAAGTACTCCCCAATTGTCTGGAATTGTTGGGACTGGGTCAGGTTGAAAGCCAGGAGTCTGAAGCTCAATTCTGATCTCCCTTTGAATGACAGAGAACAAACTACTGGACTGACTTGTTGCCTTCAGGGTCTGCATTAACAGGAAGCTAGAACTTGTGGTGGTGCCAGGAATTGAACCCACACACTCTGATATGGGATTTTGGCCTTAGTTTTTAATCTTGTTGATGAGAAAAAATAAGCAGAAATCAATGTATTAGGTTACAATAAAGAATTCATCTTCAGCTTTTAAAAATTTTCTGTTTGAGAACTAGAGAAACATACTGAGCCCCCACCTGTCAGTTCATTCCTCAGTTACTCATAATCGCAAGGACTAGTCTTGCCTGAAGCTGGGAGCCTGGAACTCAATTCTGCTCTCCTGTGTGGGTGGCAGAGTCCCAACCACTTGGGCCATCACTGCTGTTTTCCAGGGTGTGCATTAGCAGGAAGCTGAAATAGGGAGTAGAGCTGTAACTTGAAAGAATGCTGTGAGATGTGGGCATCCTAACTGGTGGCTTGACTTCTCAGTCAAATGCCCAGCCCACAATAAAAGACTCTTAATGACACAGAATTAAGCTATGTGAGAGAAAAAGGATGCTTACACTGAGAGAATCATCAAGAGTTATCAAAAAAATTTCTTGGGGAAAAATTGGATTTGAGTTATGTATTGAACAAATATAAAGTTGGAAGAGAGAGAGAGGCCAAGTAAATGAGAATGTTAGGCGCACACAGAAAGCAGACACTAGTTATATTTTAAAAATTGAGTATGAGGTATGCAAATTAACAGAAAAACTACTACTCAAACAGTACTTTATACTTTGTGTATCTGCGTGGGTGCAAACTGTTGAAATCTTAGTTTATACCAAGTTGATCTTCTGTATATAAAGATAATTGAAAATGAATCTTGACGAAGAATGGGATGGGAGAGGGAGTGGGAAATGGGATGTTTGCAGGTGGGAGGGAGGTTATGGGAGGAAAATCTGCTATAATCCAAAAATGGTAATTTTGAAATTTATATTTATTAAGTAAAGGTTTTAAAAAAATTGAGTATGAAGGCAGGAATAAACACATGTTGGTGGAAATTGTACACCAATAAGAGAATTTTAGATTTGATTGAATATGCATTGAAAGACCAACTTGCACTCTGGAGTCAGAATGATAATTTAGATACTATAGTCTGTGATCTCTAATAGGTAGATTAAGATATTGAATTATGAAGACTCCTTAAACACTAGTGTTGCCCTTGGATTATCCAATAAACTTTTATTTCTATCTTGACCACTAAGTGTGCCTCCTTTCTTTTTAGAGAAGAGGAAAGCAAAGCCTACTGAGACTAAATGAATTCTGTAAGATCTTTAGCTAAGAAATGATTAAATCAGGGCTAGATCCTGAAGGCTGGTCTAAAACACATCTCTTCAAATGTCTGGCTTTGAGAATGAATAGATTAGAATGACATGAACTGGCATTGTCTAGGGTCAAAGTCCTTTTCTGTTACTCGCTGGTTTCTAAGCTTAGGCATCTATGTTAATCTCCCAGTCTCTTGTTTTTCTTCATTGGTTCAGTGAGTTGGTAATAATAAAAGTGTCTATCTCATTATTTGGTGGGAAGATAATATTAGTTAATATGTAAGACACTTAGAACAATACTTGGCACATGCCTGGGGGAAGCAGGTGGAATGAAAGCTGAATCAAGTGTTATATTGTAAAATTGAACAATGACAATCTTAGTCACTGAAAATTAATTATATAACACTGTTTTCCTCATTTAAAATTTTGGACTGATGCATCATTATAAAGTGGTAGTGTTGTTATCACTGCGCAGTGGTCAACTCTCATATGGGAACAACACCCGCACACCTTACCAGATTGTCCTTAGCATGAAATGAAGTTCTATATGTGAGTTGAGTGTGTCTACCTTGCACAGACTTAGTAAATGTTAACTCCCTTTCTCCATTTCTTGTTTCTACTAGTCATTTAAAGATGACAAAATAAATGATGGGCTGGCATGTATGTCACTGAAAAAAATCTTAGAAATAGTAATTTGTATGTTAAATGTGGAGGTATGTTTTTTGAATGTATTTTTACATGTGTCTTCCTTAGACTTCCTATCATATGAAATTAAATAGGGTCCTTGCAATTCTTTTCATATGTATTTCTTATAGAAGTTTAAGAATAAAAGAGGAACAGGTATCAAGTTGTGCGTGTTGCATAGTTTTCTTACACGACACTGCTCATTATGGCCTCCTCCCCTTCCACCTTAAGAATGGAGAAAAGTAACATTTTTACCAGATGTTTTCTTTGAAAATACATTGTTTAGAGCATATTAATTAAAAAACATACCATATTTGATAGTGAAACCTTGCCATAAAAATATTTCAATTGTTAAGTACTGCTAAATTTTTATCCAAGTTTAAGTAGCCTTACCTCTACTTTTCTCAATGGATTCTAAGTAGAAACAAGCTTGGAGTACTAGCTCTGCTTCTGATGCTAAAGCCTTGGAACCACTTTCCCAGAGGAGAAGACTGGGTTTTATTTTGCTCAAGGAGGAAGAGTTTCCAGGATGGAGGCATCACAGGAGAACAAAGTCCTTGGGGGATGTAGGATTATATGTCAAGTTTGCTGAGACAATATTCATATGTGTTAGTCTCGAAAAACCATCACATACATCAGTAGCTTTGTCCCTCTATAAAGAGAGCTGACTCAGTAGTGTCATGTACTACATATCACTTAACTTATAATTGTTCTTCTTTTTTAATGTTATATTGTGCTCTTTGTGCTTTTGGAACTTTTGGGTAGAGAAGAAGAAAACTTGTTATAAAAGATTTATTTGCTTATTTGAGAGTTACACAGAGAGAAGGAGACACACACACATACATACACAGAGAGAGAGAGAGATGGAGAGAGAGAGATGGAGAGAGAGAGAGAGAGGGAGAGAGAGAGAGAGAGAGAGAGAGAGAGAGAGAGAGAGAGAGAGAGAGAGAGAGAATATCTGTTTGTTCACTCCCCGGATGCTGCAATGACCAGGATTGGGCCAAGCCAAAGCCAGGAGCCAGGAGCTTATTCTAGGTCTCCTATGTGAGTAGCAGGGGCTCAAGAACTTGATACATCTTCTGCTGCTTTTCCTTTCCTAGGCCTTTAGCAGGGAGATAGATTGGAAGTGGAGCAGCTGGAACTAGAACCAGTACCCATATGGGATTCTGGCATTACAGGTGGTGACTTTACAGTGGCCCAGAAGGAAAGATCTTAATAAACTATTACATGTACAATACTAGAGTTGTAATTTCTTCTGATACGTTGCTTCTAACTGGAGTAAATATATCAATATGTGTATCTAAACGTCATTACATACTCCACTCACTGTTTGAGCAGGTTTAGTAGCTGATTTTTTACTAGGGGTGAAGGTAGAGTGGGAGATAGAGATTCTGAGCAGAGGGTTCTATTAGAATCCACATTCTTGGGGCCGGGGCTGTGGCATAGAGGTTAAAGCCACCTCCTGCAGTGCTGCATCCTGCATGGACGCTGGTTCGAGTCCCAGTTGCTCCACTTCCAATCCAGCTCACTTCAGTGGCCTTGGAAAGTGGTAGAAGATGGCCCAAGTCCTTGGGCCCCTGCACCTGTGTGGGAGACGTAGAAGAAGCTCCTGGCTCCTGGCTCCTGGCTTGATTGGCACAACTCCGGCCATTTGGGGAGTGAACCAGTGGATGGAAGACCTTTCTCTCTCTGCCTCTCCTTTTCTCTCTATGTAACTCTAACTTTCAAATAAATAAATAAATATTAAAAAACAAACGAACAAAAGAATTCACATTCTCAATGTGCACATGCCCCATTAAGGATTAAGAAACCCAGTGGCCATTGGAGGGTGAACCAACGGCAAAGGAAGACCTTTCTCTCTGTCTGTCTCTCTCACTGTCCACTCTGCCTGTCAAAAATAAAAAAATAAAAAAATTTTTTTTAAAAAAAGCAAAACAGAAAGATAGACTGTTCATTGTAGTAAAAGGAGCATTCCTAATTTCAAATAACATATAATTACAGATAATAATGACAATTCTAATGTGACTGTTTTGAAGATCATATATAATAAAACATTGGCTTGTTAATGTAGTGTTGTGTGACACAGTGCATTAAGCCACTGCTTGGGACACCAGATACCATATCAAAATGTCAGCTCAAGTCCCAGCTGCTCCACTTCTGATCTAGCTGCCTGCTAATGTGCAGGCAGTGGAAGCTGGCAGACCAAGATGGAGTTCTGGATTCTTGGCTTTGGTCTCTCTCTCTCTCTCTCTCTCTCTTGCTCTTCCTTTCTCTCTCTTCTCTCTCTCTCTTTCTGCATCTATGTCACTTTGCCTTCACACACACACACACACACACACACACACATATATATGAATAAATAAATAAATGTATATATTTCCAAAATAGAGCAAGAGAGAATGGCTAAATATAGCACAGTAACAAATCTCTGAGTTCTAATACTTATACACCGGTGTCCCCAACTTATTAAAAGTAGCACAGGCAGGGTTTTGTTATATATTTTTCAATTGTACTGTTTTTTTCATTTTGTCATATAAAATGGAGCTAATAGTAGTAGCTTGCCCTATAGAATTTTTGAGCAGATTAAAAGATTTTCTTAAATGTTGGTTGTATTTTTATGTTCTATAGCTAACATTTTGTTTGCTAAAATGTTATTGGTACACTTTATATCTTTTCTTCTCTTGAATAAATAATCTTAGCTTTCAGACACTTTTATTTGAAAACAAACATTAACCTAATTAGTATTATAAATCATATATATTAATTTTAGAAAAATATACACAGTGTTTTAGAGAACAGTAAAGTGGAGTGCAAATTATTTGTTATTTAAAAATAATCAGTTGACTAAACTTACCCTGAAGGAGGGGTGTTCTAGTTTCTATATTTACGGAAAGTAGGTTAAAGAATATGGACTGATAGAAGGAATTTATGACTCTGGTATTTTTTCCCCAGGAGTAATTGCCTGGGGAAGAGAGGAGAACACTGAAGGAATGTTTTTATTACTTAAATTTGCCATTTTCAGGAATTATGCAGCACTAGGGTGTGAGGCTGAAAGGCTTCCATGTATATACTGAGCATAAATGTTGATAAATCATAAAAATAGACATCATTTTATATGGGGAAGAATGCATTCAACATTTTTCCCTGAGTAAAGTATGCAGAAAACCTGCTTAAATGGGGCATATAATTTTTAATGACTCAGGCCTTTAGTCCTCGGAAATGAACCAAGTATGATAAATAAGATGGAAGGTGGTGAATATTGAGTGGTTACTCATCACATCATCCAATTTGAAATCACCTAAGGATGTGTCTGAAAGGTAGTAGCTTGAAAGGATTAGTTTTTTTGGTTTAGCTGACTTTGAAGACTGGAATAAATTGAAAAAGGTTGATTATAATCAACTAATCAAAAACTCTTCCTGGAAAGTGAGAGATACTGACACAATAATCAGAAGCAGTGTAAGATCTTCATTTCAATTAAAACAAAACTACTTTCTCAAGGAAATTATTTGGGGTTGATTTTCTTTAGCCCAAATATTATTGACAAGAAAATGTGTTCTCTACCTTACATATTTTCTTTCCTTAATTTTTGACCTTTGATTTTTTATACATAGAGTTATCTTATTTCTGTTCTTATTTCATTGGCTATTCTTAGGATGAAATATTGACTAGTTTTCTCAGGAAGAAAGCAAGGTTTGTGCATCATTAAAAAATAAATGAATGTATTCATTCTTTTATTTAATCGGATACAATAATTTCAAAATATTAACCCTGTCCCTGTAGATCATAAAGAAGAGGGACTGTGGAAAATTAAAGAATTAGGTAAATTAGAAAAGCTTAAAATGAGCAGGTAACTAGTGAAGAAAAAAATTAAATTTATTCTATATACAATTGATTTTAATATAGCATCAATGGAGCATCAATGCAAAAATTCTACATCCATGGAGTTCAGTCTATTGTTACTCAATAGGGCTTCTGGTCTCTTAGGAGTTTGGAAAATTAAATGATGTAGGTAGATTAACAAGCAAAGGAAACTTACAAAACATTAAATAGGAAGATAGTGAATGACTGGGTTGATCTTATGAAATATTTCTCATTGATAATTGACGACAGCAATTTTCAGTTTTGGTTTTGAGGTTGCATCATTAAGTAAGCACAGCTTGATTTACGACTCACACTGTGTCATAAAATTATTTGTTTTTAAAAGTTAGGCATGGGAGCTGTTGCAGTGGCGTAGTGGGTAAAGCTGCCGTCTGCGGTGCCAGCATCCCATATGGGCATTGGTTCGAGTCTCAGCTGCTCTGCTTCTGATCCAGCTCTCTGCTATGGCCTGAGAAAGCAGTAGAAGATGGCCTAAGAACTTGGGCCCCTGCATCCATGTGGGAGACTCAGAAGAAGCTCCTGGCTCCTGGCTTTGGATAGACACAGCTCCGGCCATTGCAGCCATCTGGGGAGTGAACCAATGGATGGAAGACTTCTCTCTCTCTTTCTGACTCTGCCTCTCTGTAACTCTGCCTTCCAAATAAATAAATCTTTCAAAAAAATTAGGCATGATTTTTAGAGCCAACCAAAGCATAGGAATCAAAACTATAAAAAGATTTAGAATCACAGATTTAAGGACCAAAAGTACCATAGTAATCATCACATATAAAATCACAAAGGTCAAGAAAATGAACATTGACAAATAAAATTAGATTAGTTGAGGTGAGAGATGAAAATTGAGACATGCCAAAAACCATAGAAAATTTTAATATTTATGAAAAGACTAAGGGTTTGTAATATAGAAGAAACATCAGTTCATCTTCATAAAATAGAGTTGAATGTGAATGTATGTTGATGAAATGAATTTCACATAAATTCATTCATCCCAAAAATATTCTCAGGCATATATCACAATATTTTTAAATAGAGAAAATCAAAGGAGAAAGAAATCTTTATTACAAGTGCAACCCAATTATGTGCTCATATTCTGGGAGAAACATTAACCACTTTCTAAAGTAGAAAATCAGCCCATAGATATTCTGATTTATATAAGAACTCATACACATACAACCTCTCACATACACAAATTATTACATATTTGTGCATATTCACATGTATGTGTGTGTACACGCTAGTGTTATTTTTTCTAGCATAAAACTCAAAGTTTAGACTCTTAAATGATAATTTAAAAGAAATTTAAAAATTTATACACTCTGTACCATATTGTCTAATATTTAAAACTTCTCATGGCACTTCAAGAGTTGATTTCATAGATATTCTATAAAATGAGTATAAATAACTTTTTTTTTTTGACAGGCAGAGTGGACAGTGAGAGAGAGTGACAGAGAGAAAGGTCTTCCTTTGCCGTTGGTTCACCCTCCAATGGCCTCCCCGGCTGGTGTGCTGCGGCCAGTGCACCGTGCTGATACGAAGGCAGGAGCCAGGTGCTTCTCCTGGTCTCCCATGGGGTGCAGGGCCCAAGCACTTGGGCCATCCTCCGCTGCACTCCTGGGCCACAGCAGAGAGCTGGCCTGGAAGAGGGGCAACTGGGACAGAATCCGACACCCCAACTGGGACTAGAACCCGGTGTGCCAGTGCTGCAGGCGGAGGATTAGCCTATTGAGCTGCAGCGCTGGCCGAGCATAAAAATCTTTAACATGTTAGCATACTTACAGTTACTATCATGAAGTACTTGAGGGTGGAGAGCTTCATCAAAGAAAGGGATTTCTTTTTTTTTGGCTTCCAGTTCAGGGGGTTCAATGGCATGGTGCCGACATAGCTTGTCTCAACACAGATGGCATGACAATGCATAAGAGAAAGAGAGAACATGCTGCTGTATTGGAAGCCAAAGAAACTGGGGAGTGTTCAGGATTGTTTTTTTGTGACAATCTTCTTGCATGAACCACCTTAGAAGTCCTACAGGGCTACTTTAACCCTTTCCAGATGAAGCACCCACAATGACCATTTGGCCACACCTTGCAAAGGTCCTGCCACATCCCAAGGCTACCACTCTGGGGACCATGGCTCAACAGTGATCCCCGAGGGGACAAATGACATCCAAACCATAGCACTTAGTACAGATTAATCAAGGAAATATATGTAAAGCTCTTAGCACAGGGTCAGGCATATGGTAAATTTTTTTTGTAAAACTAAACATTAAAATACATTTTTATGACAACTGGAAAATTGAATACTTATACTTTTAGAGGTGATTTTTTTAGTGACACTGATGGCAAACACACCAAAGCCACTATGAAGGAAGGGGTATATAGGGAAAACTTCATTTTTTAAATTTGACAAATTGACCTTATCTAAAATAAACCTTACTGTCAGCAAATTTTCTGATGTTTATGACTAATTTATTGACTTTGTTGATCCAGTGGTTTGAACTCTACTAGATTTATAAAGTCTATTTCATACTATATGATAGTATATACAATATATATTCTCCTCAAAGTATATTAACTGATTTCTCCAAAAGGGCAATTATCAAATATGCTAATACTTATGGCAGATTAAGTAAAGATCCAGAATCATTGGAAGTATAGAGTTCTATGTGCATCACATGTAGGAAGACAAGACATGATGGATTTAAAAGTTTTTTAAGAAATTTATGTTCCTCAGGTCTATCTAGTAAGTCATCTGTATTTGCAGGAAAATTTATGAGAAATAGAGTTACAGTCAGACAGAGGGAGAGGCAGAGAGAAAGGTCTTCCATCTGTTGTTTCACTTCTCAAATGGCCACAATAGCCACAGCTGGGCTACTGTGGTATGTGGGTGACCCACGTGATAGCTTTACCAGTTGCACCACAATGTGCCCTCTTGCATACTCTATATTTTTATTCTAATATGGAGCACAAGTTACTTTGGATCCACCAAGTCCAACTCTCCACTGAAAACATTTATTCCTTTATACCACTGCATCAAATCATTCAGCAAACATTGGAGCTACAGAAGTAGAAAGTTAAAACTTATTACTCAGCCAATCTATAAAATTTTTAGGCATAAAAATTTAGAATTTGGATTCAGAATGAATAGCATGTAATTCAGTGTAATAAGCAGTTGTTAATCTTTTCAGACTCTTCTAGCAACAATGGACATGTCCCCATAAGCAACCATTGTGTTCTTAAGATGGCTAAAAATTAAAAAAAACTTATGTTTAGTAAACAGCATATTCATGTAACTCATAATTATGGGTTTGAATAATTTTCACACGAACGAAGTGAACACATGTCTGTGGCTCAGACATCATATCTGAAAAATCTCAGGTCCATACCATTCCATCTATATAGGTGCCTCTCCTACTAATCAATTTGACAAAAATCACTTCTTGCTTTTCCATAAGATTATAAGTGCCTTTGAAGCTTTGAAGGTAGAGGTTATTATTTCTGAATCTTTAGCAGCTAGTATAACCTGGCATAGACTAGGTCTTCAATAAGTATTTCCTAAAAGAATGAATTGGTTGGTGTGTTTACTGCATTTTAAGTTTCTCCCTCGTTCTTTCCTCACTATACTTCTCTTCCTCTGTAAATAAAAGTTCTATAAAGCATTTAAAATAAATGCCTTCTTCTCATTTGGATTTAACAAATTCATTTATTTCAGCTCTTTCTCATAATTACCATTGTTTAGATTCTTGTGTACCTTTGACCTCTTCTCTGATCTATTTCCCTACTAGAGTGAGTATCAAAACTGACTGTGATAATGTAGGTGAAATAGAAGTAGCATATGGTGTAATATGTCCCCCTCATACCTGGTATGATCACTGCACCTCTGGCAATGGGGTCCCAAAGACATTTGCTAATTCTCCATATCCTGACTCTCCTCACACCAAATAGACAACTATTGAAAACCTGGAGGCTTTCTTTACAGTGATTTTTTTGAAAATCCTCTGTTTACATTCTGTGTTTTATCTTTATTTTTAAAGATTTTACTTTTTTTTAAATGGGGGCAGAGGGATAGAAAATGAGAAGTAGAAAGTGAGAACTTATATCTGCTGATTCACTCCTCAGATGGCCTCAATGGCCAGGTCTGGACCAGGCCCAAAAGTAGGACCCAGGAACTCCTTCTATGTCTCCCATGTGGGTGGAAGGAGTCCAAGTACTCTGGCCATATTCTGCTGCTTTCCTAGGTGCAAGAGCAGGAAGCTCTATCAGAAGAGTAGTGGGGTTTAGAACTGATGCTAGTGACTGGTGCTCTGTTATAGGCAACAGCTTAACTCCTTGCACGACAATGCTGGCCTTGTACTTTTTTTTTTTAAGTTGTAACTTCATGGAATTTATTTAATTTTTTTCAAAGATTTATTTATTTATTTGAGAGTCAGAGTTACACAGAGAGAGATAGAGAGGCAGAGAGAGAATCATCCATCCACTGATTCACTCCGCAAAAGTCCATGACGGCAAGAGCCACATCGATCTGAAGCCAGGAGAAGAAGGATATGTACAGTTTGGCACATGCTCACTCGGACATACCCCTAATGGTAGAGTTAGAAACGTGCCAGGGAATTCCAATTCAATCTCATCAAGGTGGCACGTACCAATGCCGTCTCACTAATCCAGGTGATCAGTTTCAGTTCATAATTGATCATAATGATAGGATTAAGTGTCAAAGGGATCATATAAACAAGACTAGTGTCTGCTAATACTATCTGATAGAATTAAGAAGGAGAAAACGATCCAACATGGGAAGCGGGATACACAGCAGACTCATAGAATGGCAGATGTCCTAAACAGCAATCTGGCCTCAGAATTAGCCCTGAAGGTATTCTGATCTGGCTAAAAAGCCCATGAGACTATTTCAGGCATGGAAAGCCAAGACACTGTGGCAAAAAAAAAAAGACCTAAATGAAAGATTTCTGTGAGTGAGATCCCAGCGGAAAGAACGGGCCATCAAAGAAGGAGGTACCTTTTTCTGAAGGGAGAAGAGAACTTCCTCTTTGATTATGACCTTGTCTAAATAAGGTCGAAGTTTGTGAACTCAAGAGGCTTCCATAGCCTTGGCAGCTCATGACAAGAGCCTTGGGTGATCACTGATGTCATAAATAAGAGTATCAACTGTTAAATCAACAATGGGAGCCACTGTGCACTTACTCCCCATGTAGGATTTCTGTCCTTAATGTGTTGTACTATGTGAATTAATGGTATAACTAGTACTCAAACAGTACTTTACACTTTGTGTTTCTGTGTGGGTGCAAACTGTTGAAATCTTTACTTAGTATATACTAAGTTGATCTTCTGGAAATAAAGATAATTGAAAATGAATCTTGGGGCCTGCGCCGCGGCTCACTAGGCTAATCCTCCGCCTTGTGGCGCCGGTACACCGGGTTCTAGTCCCGGTCGGGGCTCCGGATTCTGTCCCGGTTGCCCCTCTTCCAGGCCAGTTCTCTGCTGTGGCCCAGGAGTGCAGTGGAGGATGGCCCAAGTGCTTGGGCCCTGCACCCCATGGGAGACCAGGAGAAGCACCTGGCTCCTGCCATCGGATCAGCACGCCAGCCGCGGCGGCCACTGGAGGGTGAACCAACAGCAAAAAGAAGACCTTTCTCTCTGTCTCTCTCTCTCACTGTCCACTCTGCCTGTAAAAAAAAAAATCTTGATGAAGAATGGGATGGAAAAGGGAGTGGGAGATGGGGTGGTTGCCAGTGGTAGGAAGGTTATTGGAGGAAAAGCTACAATAATCCAAAAGTTGTACTTTTGAAATTTATATTTATTAAATTAAAGTTGAAAAAAAGAGATGCATATGATACCTGTGATGTCTTAAGTTAAAATAAAAAAAAAGTCTGCAATGGCCAGAGCTGTGTTGATTAGAAGCCAGGAGCCAGGAGCTTCTTCTGGATCTCCCACGTGGGAGCAGGGGCCCAAGGACTTGGGCCATCCTCCACTGCCTTTCCAGGCCACAGCAGAGAACTGGATCAGAAGCAGAGCAACTGGGACTCGAACCAGTGCCCATATGGGATGCTGGCACTGCAGGTGGCGGCTTTATTCGCTATATCACAGCACTGGCCCCCACTTCATGGAATTTAATTCTGGAATTGAAAAGCTTTAGTATTTGATTCTATTAAGGTTCAGTTTGGTTTAGTCTGTTGAATATCACTATAAACTATATTGAGAGAATAGTAGTATCAATTATTAAACAACTGGTGAAATAGTTAATGAATAATCATCAATCAAGCATCATTGTTTTGATATAGTTGTTAGAAATCTATAAACCCAGCTATTACATTATTATGTTACTCACATATGTCTCTTCTATTCACAAAAATAGAATGAGAGATTTAGTCAAATATCTATTTAAAATATAGATTGTGCCATTTCTCTGAGGCATAATTAAAATATAAGGCCTAGAGTGTAGTCTGCAGTAAAACATTATTAAATTGTAGGGGGTACCTTCCAAAAACATCTAGGTTATTGAATGGGAATGGTAGAGATTTGAGTTGCATAATTTTATGCTGGGACTTCACAGCTAATACAGCTCAATCCCCAAATGAGACAGATAATCAAGCAATTGGAGAAGCTGGATAACTTGGTAGGATCCTGTCTTTGGAGGCAAAATTGATCTAGGACATATTTTAGCAATATTTTATTTAGTGATGTTTTTACCTCACCATCCTCTCTCTGCTCTGCTCAGTTTTGGGACTGACTCATTTTCTCCATATTCTTTATTGGTGAACATTTCACTGTCTTGAGCTAAAGCTATGGGAAGCTGGTGAATTCCTTCCTTGCTGGGCCATTATTTTATCCTCAAGTTATGTTTAATGGTGGCACAAATGAATTGGGTGGAAAAATGTCTCCCTTCTTTCTTTCTTTTTTTTTTTTTAGAAATAAGAAGGTAAAACTGGATGTCTCATTTTCTAGAATTATTATTTTAAATCTTCTGACTGTTTGAAATATAGAAAAAATGGTAATGGAAATAAACAGCTCTCATGCCACAGATTTTCATTGGTATAGAAGAATCATCTGGATTTAAGCCTATCCAAAGATATGAGTAACATTTAAATTGTAGGTGGTTATGGATCAGGGCTATTTTGTTCTTTGACATTTTCCATCTAATGTAACTGGTTAAGGACTGAGCAACCATCACACTATAATTACATTGAAGTGTGTAATGATAATAAGTAAATGCTAATATTATCTGTGTCTCACAAGCAAAGAAAGATCATATGGCCAATAAGTACATCTGGCTCTAGAGTCTGTGTAATTGGTCACACACTTAATATCTCTCAAACTATCCTGATCTTTCTGATTAAAATAGCTAAATTGTCCATTGGTGGTGACATTGTTGATTTGTTTGTTGTGAATTATAAAGTGTTTTGTTGCAAAAGAAAAACAAGAAGGACTTAATCTATTAACAAGTTATAGAAAATATTATTTAAACTTGCACCCAAAGGATCAAATTGAGAATAGAAATACAGTTTCAAGATTTGTATAGCAATAATGAAGAGTTACAATATAAAGGAAGAAGTAGAGAATTTTAGAATTGAGTCACCTGCCATTTAAAATGGTATAACTGTTTTAACTCATATGTTATGTACAGCACTATAGTGTTCTAAAGACCATTACAGTAAGAACAAATGTGACACTTTAATATATTTACAAAGCATCATGCAAGAATGCATTGTCAATTTTATAACTATTGCTGGCCTTGAGTAAGCATCTCAGTGAATGATGAGATTGGTAAGTCTTGCTTTCTTAAAATACCCACTACTGGTCTGATTCAATATCTGAAGATTTCGATACTGAGCATTTTTTTATGTATTTATTGTCATTTGCATTTCTTTTGAGAATATTTATTTGAATCCTTTATCCATTACTGAATTGAAGAGCTTTGTTGCTGTATAATTTTTTTTATCATCAGATGCATGGTTCACAAAATTTCTCCTGTTCTTTCAGTTGTCTTTTCTCCCTGTTTGTTGTTTTCTTTACTGTGCAGATGCTTCTTAATTGGATGAAATCCCATTTGTATATTTTCCTTTTATTGCCTGGGCTACTGGATTCTTATCCAAAAAAAATCATTGCCTAGGTCAATGTCTTGAAGTGTTTTTCTTAGGAACTATAGTCCATAGGCTATGGAAGGGATAATTGCCTGATTGCTTTATACTATGCATCTACATAAGAGACCTGCATGGAGTTGTGGGCTCCTGACTTCAGCCTGGCCCAGCCCTTGACATTGTGGCCATTTAGGGAGTGAACTGTCAAATAGAAGATCTCTCTTTCTGTCTCTCCATATCTCTCATTATGCCTTCCAAAGGAATAAAATATTTTTAAGAAGTTGGGGGGGGGCTCCTAATACTCATCCCCCAAACCAAAGCCTCAAGTCTTCTTGCAAAATTTGCATGATGTAATGTATTTGAAGTATTTGCCAAAATATAGAATGTTTGGTCACCATAGTCATGTTATCCAACTCTTCTTGTTGGGCAGAAGCTCAGAATCACTTTATTCAATATCTTTTTGTAATTCCCAGAGCTAATTTTTACCTATGTACTACTGGTATTCACTACTGCACTGCACTACGAAGCCACAGTTTACAAATCATTTCAGATACCATTTAACAGAGTTCCGCATCAGAAGCAAATGTCTAAGGTGCAGGATTGTGAAGTAGAACAGAATTTGACAGCTTAGACTGAAAACGGGCTAAGGGCAGAAGTTAAGGGTAGAAGTAAATGGAAAAATTTCAAGCAGCACAAAGAATACCTTGGGGAGGAAGACTGAAAAAAATTGCTAAAACATACAGTGTTCATTTCACATGTGGCACTCTATTTGATGTCTACGATGTTCCTAAGAAGTAGGCATGTAACTATCTCCATTATTATATATAATATCACTGAGGCAATTAACATGCCTAAGTCACACAACTAGTAAGAGGCAAAGGTAGAATTTGAGTCTAGGCAGTTTAGCTCCAGAGTCTGCATTGTTTGTTTTTGTACTCAGTTAACATGATTTAGGTTCTACTTGAATCATATTTACCAATTTTATACACAATAGAGCTCTTAACTCAGATACTGTATTACTAATTTAAAAATAGCAGGAAAATTTGGGTGAATATTGAACTATTTGCTAAAAATAACTTCTGTACATTTGTTTTATATGTGATTGCGAGTCCTTTGTATAATTTGGAGAAATTCCAATGCTATGAGTCCTTCTCCTTATTGTGAAAGTCAGACCTCAAATTCTCAGTTCATCCCTGCTGTCACAATGGCAAAATTTCCTTCCTATTTTAAGTTGAATAGTATTTCATTCTCACTCTCTAATCTATATTTATCTAATAAGCACATTTTCCTTATCCACTCATTTATTAAAGAGCAGTCAGGTTGATTACTTATCCTGGCAGCTGTGAACACTTTGCTGCAATGAACATAGGAGTGCAGATATATTTTTGATATAGTTTTTTCACTTCATTTACCTATAGACTCATAATTACAACTACTTCATCATTTGATAGTTCTAATTGTGAACTACTGTTTCCCATATTGGCTCTACCAATTTATAATCCACCAATAGTGTATAATGTTTCATTTTCTCTATATCTTCACCAACACTTGTAGTCTTTTGACTTTTTGAAAATAGCCATCCTGGGCCGGCGCCGCGGCTCACTAGGCTAATCCTCCGCCTAGCGGTGCCGGCACACCGGGTTCTAGTCCCGGTCGGGGCCCCGGATTCTGTCCCGGTTGCCCCTCTTCCAGGCCAGCTCTCTGCTGTGGCCAGCGAGTGCAGTGGAGGATGGCCCAGGTGCTTGGGCCCTGCACCCCATGGGAGACCAGGAAAAGCACCTGGCTCCTGGCTCCTGCCATCGGATCAGCACGGTGCGCCAGCCGCGGTGCGCCGGCCGCAGCGCGCCGGCCGTGGCGGCCATTGGAGGGTGAACCAGTGGCAAAGGAAGACCTTTCTCTCTGTCTCTCTCTCTCACTGTCCACTCTGCCTGTCAAAAAAATAAATAAATAAATAAATAAAAAGAAAATAGCCATCCTAATATGAGTGAGATTGTATTTTGTTATATTTTTTTCACTTTAGGTTGGATTTGTATTTCCCTGATGATTAGTGATGTTGAATCCCTTTTCATATACCTATTGACCATTTATATCCCTTCTTTTGAGAAATGTTTATTCAGATACTTTGCCTAAATTTTCAAGCACTTATTTTATTGCTATTGAATTATATGATTTTAAAATATATTTTGAATTTTAATCTCTAACTGTGTACTGGCTTGTAAAAATTTTCTCCTATTCCATAGGTTGCTTAAAAATCATTGCCAACCTCAATGTCAAGGAGCTATCCTTCTGTTTTCTTTCAGATTTATGTCTGCATCTTTAATTTATTTTGAGTTGATTTTTTTTGTATGGTGTAAAATAAAAATCTCATTTCATTTATTTTGTTTAAAGATTTATTTATTTGAAAGAGTAACAGACAAACAGAGGGAGAGAGAGAGAGAGAGAGTAAAAGAGAGAGAGAGAGAGAGGTCTTCCATTGCTGGTTCTCTCCCCAATGGGTTGTAACAGCTGGAGCTGCACTGATCTGAAGCCAGGAGCCAGGAGCTTTTTCAGGTCTCCCATGAGGGTGCAGGGGTCCAAGGACTTGGGCTATCTTCCACTGCTTTCCCAGGCCATAGCAGAGAGCTGGATTGGAAATGGAGCAGCCAGGTCTCAAACCGATGTCCATATAGAATGCCAGCACTGATGGTGGTGGCTTTACCTGCTGTGCCACAGTGCAGGGCTCTTTTTATTTCTTTTAATACAGACATTCAGTTTCTCCCATACAATTTTTTGTGGGGAATATCCTTTTTTTCTTGTGTTTTCCTGGTGCCTTTTTTGAAAACTAGTTGAAAGGCTATGTTTGGGGTTATTTCTGGGTTGTCTGTTCTGTTCCATTGGACAATGTGTTTAGGTTTTTGCTAGTACAAAGATATTTTGATTACTACCATTTTGTAGTATAATTTGAAATCAAGATGTGTGATTCCTTCAGCTTTTTTCTTCTTATTCAATATTGCTTTAGATTTTATGGGATTTCTGTGGTACCACATGAATTTTAGGCTTTTTTTTTCCTATGTCAATGAAAAATATTGTAATTTTGGTAGGGACTTCATTGAATCTGCAGATCATTTTGGACAGCATGGATATTTAAAAATATGATTTTTAACCTGAAAATATGAAACATACTTCCATTCATTTCTATCTTAATCTTTTCGTGTGTCTGTTTGCCATTTGTATTTCATTCTTTGAAAAATATCTGTTCATATACTTAGCTGATTTCACTCTAGATTGTGGGTTTGTTGTTGAGTTTCTTTGTCTGCTAGGTCTTGTTGTTTAAAAATATTTTTAGTTCTTCTATTATTGATCTTACTAATTTCCATTCTTGTGTTTTCTGTGATTATAAATTGATCATTAAACTTTCTAAGTATCCTTGTTGATTTGTCTAGTTACCTCTTCATTGCTTCCAGAGCTTATGCTTCATGTATTTGGAGCTTTGTTTTTAGGTGCATATATGCTTATGATTGCTATATATATATATATATATATTATATTTAACAGATTTTGTTTATTATTGAGAGGTAGCGTTACAGACAGTGAGAGGGAGAGACAGAGAGAAAGGTTTTCCATCCGCTGGTTCACTCCCCAGATGGCTGCAATAGTTGGAGCTGCGCCAATCCGAAGCCAGGAGCCAGGGGCTTCGCCCCCCCCCCCATCTCCCACGTGGGTGTAGGGGCCCAAGGACTTGGGCCATCTTCCACGGCTTTCCCAGGCCATAGCAGAGAGCTGGATTGGAAAAGAAGCAGCCGGGACTAGTACCGGCGCCCATATGGGATGCCGGCGCTGCAGGCAGAGGATTAAAATACTGTGCCACAGCGCCAGCAGATTGCTATATTTTTGATAGCGTGAAAATTTTGTTATTATAAAATGTTCCTCTTGGCTTTAATAAACATTTTGTTTTCTTATTTTTATAATATTGGAATAAGTACTCCCGCTCTCTCTAGACTAGCTGCATGTGCACTATTTTCTGTCATTTTACTTTCAACTGATTTGTGCCTTTAAATCCAAAATGTATTTCTCAAAAATCATGTATAGTTGCGTCATTTATAAGAGTGTTTTCTGCCAGTATCCATCTTTTATTCAGTGTGCTTAAACTGTTTCATTTGATGCATTACTGATGTATTTCATGTATTATTGATAGTTTGTGATTTATATTTTCTCCTTTACTGTTTTTCTTTATGTATTTTTTGTGTTTCTGTTTCTTCTTTACCGGCTTCCATATCTTTATTGATTTATCTATTTAGTGAAGCAATACTATTTTAGTATTTTATTTTTTAGAAGCAATCATCTGTGGTTCTTTGAACATATTTGGTTTAATGTCTTTTTCTAGCAAATCCAACATCTGGAACTGCATAAGCACAGTTTACACTAGAATTTTCCCTGATTTATGTTCAATTTATTTGGGTGATTTTCTTATTTATTTTTGTTAAAATTAGACAGTTTAGATAATGTGATGTGGCAATTCCAGAAATCAGTACCCCTTCCTTCAATCACTAGGGATTGCTTTTGATACTTTTTTTTTTTTTGATTGTCTTTATCTATTGTAGAGAATAGCTGCTGAAATTTCTGCTCAGTTAGTTTGGAAGTTAGCTAATGAGTGGTCAGAGATTTTCTTAAATGCCTTGGAAAAATACAGCTTCTATCCTTTGACACAGTTGTGTGTATGTGTGTGTGTGCGTGCACGCTTGTGAGTGTGTGTGTGTGTGTATCCCTTCTACCTTCTAACAGTAGGCAATTCTGCTTTAGCTATTACTAAAAGCACTGAACTCTATTTTATGATAAATCCTTGGCAATGCATTCTGGGAAGAAGTTCACTTACCTCTTGTTTACTTTTTCTTTTTTTTTTTTTAAAGATTTATTTATTTATTTGAAAGTCAGAGCTACAGAGAGAAGACAAACACACAGAGAAAGATCATCCACCTGCTGGTTCACTCCGCAGATGGCTGCAATGGCTGGGGCTGGGCCAAGCTGAAGCCAGGAGCCAGGAGCTTCTTCCAGGTCTCCCACATGGGTAGCAGGGATCCAATTACTTGGGTTATCTTCTGCTGCTTTTTCCAGGAAATTTCCAGGGATCTGGATAGGAAATGGAGCAGCAGGGACATGAACTGGCACCCATATCGGATGTTGGCATCGCAGGTGGTAGCCTTACCCGTTTTTCCAAAACATGGGCCCCCACTTACCTCTTTTGAACTTGAATTGATAATCTGTAAAGTGGTTGTAACAATAGCTCACAAAATTGTAAGGAGTAAACAGAATATATTTGACAGATATAATCAATAGGTATTTTCCTTTTAGTTGATATGATTAAATATTATAAATGCAACATTGTCCATTGATTGCTATTATCATATTCATTTTATGATTGCATTACCTTGATCATTTCTATATCTATTGCTCAACACCTAATTTTGTTAGCATCTAAAATCCTTAACATGACATTCAAAACCTTGGGTAGTTTGTTTGTTTTTTAAATGATTTACTTGTTAATTTGAAAGGCAGAGTTTCAGAGAGACAGAGAGGGGTCATCCATCCACTGGTTCACTTCTCAAAGGCCGCAATGGCTGGAGCTGGGCTGGTCTGAAGCCAGGAGCCAGGAGCTTCTTCGGGGGCTTCCATGTAGGTGGTAGGTGTCCAAACACTTTGCCATCTTCTGCTGCCTTCCCAGGCACATTAGCAGGGAGCTGTATCAGAAGTGGAGCAGCCAGGACTTGAACTGGTGCCCATATGGGATGCTGCCATCACAGGTGGGAAGGAAGAAATAATAAGTGTTTGTTTATACCCTTTAAGCCACTTGTGCAAATTGCTATCACCACTTTCAGCAATGGACCATTGCTCAGAACTTAGGTACATGTCATAATGACTGCAAGGAAATCTGGCATATGCAGCCTTTATATGAGGTGGAGATTATGCAACTGGGGAAAAGAGGGATAATACTTGTAGTGGGACAATTTGCACTCATTGCCACAGCATTTTTTACCTGTATTGTTTCCCGCTCATTTCTTTTTTCTGTTTTTTTATTTTTTTATTTTTTTTAAACTTTTATTTAATAAATATAAATTTCCAAAGTAAAGTTTATGGATTACAATGACTCCCCTCCCCCCATAACTTCCCTCCCACCCACAACCCTCCCATCTCCCGCTCCCTCTCCCATTCCATTCACATCAAGATTCATTTTCAATTATCTTTATATACAGGAGATCAGTTTAGTATATGTTAAGCAAAAATTTCAACAGTTTGCACCCACACAAAAACACAAAGTATAAAATACTGTTTCAGTACTAGTTATAGCATTAATTCATATAGTACAACATATTAAGGGCAGAGATCCTACGTGGAGAGTAAGTGCACAGTGACTCCTGTTGTTGACTTAACAAATTGACACTCTTGTTTATGGTGTCAGTAATCTCCCTAGGCTCTTTCATGAGTTGCCAAGGCTATGGAAGCCTTTTGAGTTTGCTGACTTCGATCTTATTTAGACAAGGTCATAGTCAAAGCTGAAGTTCTCTCCTCCCTTCAGAGAGAGGTACATCCTTTTTTATGGCCTTTTTTTTTTAACTTTTATTTAATGAATATAAATTTCCAAAGTACGGCTTATGGATTACAATGGCTTCCCCCCCATAAGGTCCCTCCCACCCGCAACCCTCCCCTTTCCCATTCCCTCTCCCCTTCCATTCACATGAAGATTCATTTTCAATTCTCTTTATATACAGAAGATCAGTTTAGCATACATTAAGTAAAGATTTCAACAGTTTGCTCCCACACAGAAACATAAAGTGAAAAATAATAGATGATTTTTTAAATGATGATGAAATCAGATCAGACCTATTGTCATGTTTAATCCCAGTGAGAGTCAAGTTGGGAATTGCTAATTTCTTCTTTTTTTTAACAGAAGATCAGTTTAGTATACATTAAGTAAAGATTTCAACAGTTTGCACCCCCATAGAAACACAAAGTGAAATATACTGTTTGAGTACTCCTTATAGCATTAAGCCTCAATGTACAGCACATTAAGGACAGAGATCCTACATGAGGAGTAAGTGCACAGTGACTCCTGTTGTTGACTTTACAAATTGACACTCCTGTTTATGGCATCAGTAATCTCCTTATGCACCAGTCATGAGTTTCCAAGGCTATGGAAGCCCCTTGAGTTCTCCGACTCTTATCTTGTTTAGACAAGGTCATTGTCAAAGTGGAGGTTCTCTCCTCCCTTCAGAGAAAGGTACCTCCTTCTTTGAAGACCTGTTCTTTCCACTGGGATCTCACTCACAGAGATCTTTCATTTAGGTTTTTTTTTTTTTTTCTTTTTTTGCCAGAGTGTCTTGGCATTCCATGCCTGAAATAGTCTCATGAGCTTTTTAGCCAGATCTGAATGCCTTTAGGGCTAATTCTGAGGCCAGAGTGCTGTTTAGGACATCTGCCATTCTATGAGTCTGTTGTGTATCCCACTTCCCATGTTGGATCGTTCGCTCCTTTTTAATTCTATCAGTATTAGCAGATACTAGTCTTGTTTATGTGATCTCTTTGATTCTTAGACCTATCATTATGATCAATTGTGAACTGAAACTGATCACTTGGACTAGTGAGATGGCATTGGTACATGCCACCTTGATGGCATTGAATTGGATTCCCCTGGCACATTTCTAACTCTACCATTTGTGGCAAGTCAGATTGAGCATGTCCCAAATTGTACATCTCCTCCCTTTCTTATTCCTGCTCATTTCTACAAGTATCCTGAGCCTGGACAAACCTTGATTACCTTTCAGTTCCTACATCTTTCTGTTTTACTGTCTCAGTTTTTTATTTTTTGATTCTTTGTCCTAGAATGCATAACCTGTTTAATTTGCATTGATAGAGCTTGGCCATAAATCCTTTAGAAGAAAGGCAAACATTTTATCCTTCTAAAGAAACAAGCAAAAATTCACCCAAGAAAAGTTTTCTTTGAATAATCGTGGACTACTCTGAGGTGTTGTCACTGGCAAAGCTGTATTCTAGAACATAAAACACCTGATTTAGTATCCTCTGGGAAGTGATTTGTATGCAGTGGATCACTGTTGATCATGGTAATTTTAAAGTAAACACAAATTTCTTTTCAAAAGATTGTTTATGTCTCATTGAGAATTCTCCAAAGCAAATTATATCAATTCCGTAGTTTGTTTCAGTGTGTATATTGCCTAGATTGCACTAGAGAAATTTCTTTACAGTGTTCTTTGTAAATGGCTCTTTTTGATTGCGAGATGGTTTTTTGCTCTGTCTCAGAGAGTCCCTAGTATTTACTTCCCTCAGTAACTATTAGTTATTTCATCCAAATTTATTTTCCTATCATTATTCTTTTTTAAAAGATTTATTTATTTTAATGTCAGAGTTACAGAGAGGCAGAGACAGAGAGAGAGAGGGAGGTCTTCCATCCACTGGTTCATTCCCCAGTTGGCCGCAACAGCCGGAGCTGTGCCTATCCGATGCTAGGAGCCAGGAGCTTCTTCCGGGTCTCCCATTAGGGTGCACGAGCCCAAGGACTTGGGTCATCTTCTACTGCTTTCCCAGGCCATAGCAGAGACCTGGATGGAAAATGGAGCAGCTGGGACTTGAACCAGCACCATATAGGATGCCGGCACTGCAGACGGTGGCTTTACCCACTACAGCATGGTGCTGGCCCCCTTATTATTCTTAAGAAAGTTATTTTGGCTTTTCCAAAAATTCTTCAGTCAACTTTTTTGTTTTGTATTTTTTAAAAGTTTTATTTAAATTATACAAGCTTCATATATTTCATGTATTTAGATTTGGGAATATAGTGGCATTCCCCCCTTCATCCCCCCGACCCCATGCTCCAATGCTTCCTCCTCTTCCTTCTCCCATTCCCACTCTTAATTTTTACAGAGATCTATTTTCAGTTTACTTAATGATCATATAGTTAACCCTACACCATGTAAAACATTTCAACTAATAGTATGAAGAAAAAGGAAAAGAAAAAAAAAACACTATTCCTCAAGGGAAGAGGCAAGGACTGTAAATAATCATTGAATCTCAAAATGTCTATTTCACTACAATACATTACATTTTAGGTACTCTGTTACTTACCTGTGATCAGGGATAACAGGATATCTGTCCTGTTGTGACTGGCTTATTTCACTAAGTATAATGGTTTCCAGTTGCATCCATTTTGTTGCAAAAGACAAGATTTCATGTTTTTACAGCTGAGTAGTACTTCATAGTGTATGTATAATTTCTTTATCCAATCAACAGTTGATTCTATATTGTTGCTATTGTGAATTGTGCTGCAGTGAACATAGGGGTACAGATAACTCTTACTGTAACTGATTTCATTTCTCTTGGGTAAATTCCCAGGTGTGGGATGACTGGATCATATGGTAAATCTATATTCAAATTTTTGAGGTATCTCCATATTGTCTTCCATAGTGGCTGCACCAGTTTACATTTCCACCAACAGTGGGTTAGGGTACTTTGTTCCCCATATCTTCACCAGCATTTGTCATTTGTTGATTTTTGTATGATAGCCATTCTAACTGGAGTGAGGTGAAACCTCTTTGTGGTTTGATTTGTAATTCCCTGATGGCTATTGATCCTGAGCATTTTTTTCGAGTGTGTGTTGGCCATTTGAATTTCCTCTCTTGGACAATGCCTGCTTAAGTCATTTTGCCTATTTCTTAACTGGATTATTTGTTTTGTTGTTGTTGAATTTCTTGAGCTCTTTATAGATTCTGGATGCTAATCTTTTATTAGTTGTGTAGTTTGCAAAAATTTTTTCACATTCTGTTGGGTGTCTCTTTCTCTCTCTCTCTTTTTTTTTTGCAGTGTAGAAGCTTCCCAGCTTGATGTAATCCTATTTGTCAATTTTGACTTTGATTTGCTGGGCTTCTGGGGTCTTTTCCAAGGAGTCTTTACCTATGCCAATGTCTTGCAGAGTTTTCCCAATGTTCTCTAGTAATTTGATGGCTTTTGGTTATAGGTTTATATCTTATTCATTTTGAATAGATTTTTGTGTAAGGTGTTAGGTATTGGTCTAGTTTCAAACTTCTGCACCTGCAGATCCAGTTTCCCCAGCACCATTTGTTGAAGTGACTCTCCTTGCTCCAGGGATTGATTTTAGTTCCTTTGTCAAATATAAGTTGGTTGTAGATGCATGGATTGATTTCTGGACTTTTTATTCTGTTCCATTGGTTTACAAGTCTGTTTTTGTGAGTACGAGGCTGTTTTGATTATTGTTGTCTTGTATTATGTCTTGAAATCAGGTTTTGTGATGCCTCAGGCTTTGTTTTTATTGTATAAGATTGCTTTAGCTATTTGGGGTCTCTTGGGTTTACTTATGATTTTAGCAGCATTTTTTCTAGATCAGCAATGAATGCCATTGGTATTTTGATTAGTATCACATTGAATCTGATAATTGCTTTTGGCATTATTGATATTTTGATGATGTTGACTCTCCCAACCCATAAACATAGAAGATTTTTTTCATTTTTAAATGTCCTTTCCTATTTCTTTCTTTAGTGTTTTGTAATTTTTCATTATAGAGATCTTTGTCATTCTTGGTTAAATTTATTCTCAGGTATTTAATTCTTTTTGAGCTATTGTGAATAGGCAGACCTTCTAAGTTCTCTCTCTGCTATGATGTTTTTGTATATAAAGGCTATTGGTTTATCTGTGTTGATTTTCTATCCTGCCACTTTACCAAACTCTTTAAAGAGTTCACAAAGTCTCTCAGTGGAGTTTTTTGGATTCCCTATATGTAGGATCATGTTATCTGCAAATAGGAATAGTTTGATTTCCTACTTTCCCTTTGATTCCTTTTTCTTGCCTAGTGACTCTGGCTAAAACTTTCAGGGCTATATTAAATATCAATAGTGAGAGGGGCCGGCGCTGTGGCGCAGTGGGTAAAGCTGCCGCCTGCAGTGCCGGCATCCCATGTGGGCACCAGTTGGAGTCCTGGCTGCTCCACTTCCAATAGAGCTCTCTGCTATGACCTGGGAAAGCAGTACAAGATGGCCCAAATCCTTGGAGGAAGCTCCTGGCTCCTGGCTTTGGATCAGCATAGCTCAGGTTGTTGCGGCCACTTGGGGACTAAACCAGCAGATGGGAGACCTCTCTTTCTCTCTCTGCCTTTCCTTCTCTGTGTAATTCTGACTTTCAAATAAATAGGTAAATCTTAAAAAAAAAATCAATGGTGATAAAAGGGATTCTTGTCTGGTTCCAGATCCTAGTTGTAATGCTTTCAACTTTTTCTCATTCAGTAGGATGCTGGCCGTGGGTTTGTCATAGATTGCTTTGACTGTGTTGAGGAGTGTTCCTTCTATACCCAATTTGCTTACGGTTTTCATCATGAAAGGATGTTGTATTTTATCAAATGCTTTCTTTACGTCTATTGAAATAACCATATGGTTTTTGTTTTTAAGTTTCTTAATGTGATGCATCACAGTGATTTGCAGATGTCGAACCATCCCTGCATACCAGGGATAAATCCCACTTGGTCCAGGTCAATGATATTTTTGATGTGTTGTTGAATTTGATTAGCTAATATTTTCTTGAGGATATTTGCATTTGTGCTCATCTGGGATATTGGTCTGTCATTCTCTTTCTCTTTTTTTTTTTCTTTTCATTTATTTATTTATTTTTTTATTTTTTGACAGGCAGAGTGGACAGTGAGAGAGAGAGAGAGAAAGGTCTTCCTTTGCCGTTGGTTCACCCTCCAATGGCTGCCACCACCGGCGCGCTGTGGCCGGCGCACCGCGCTGATCCGATGGCAGGAGCCAGGAGCCAGGTGCTTTTCCTGGTCTCCCATGGGGTGCAGGGCCCAAGCACCTGGGCCATCCTCCACTGCACTCCCTGGCCACAGCAGAGGGCTGGCCTGGAAGGGGGGCAACCGGGACAGAATCCGGCGCCCCGACCGGGACTAGAACCCCGGGTGCCGGCGCCGCTAGGCGGAGGATTAGCCTAGTGAGCCGCGGCACTCTTTCTCTATTGTTTCTATTTCTGGCATAGGAATTCAGGAAATGCAAGCTTCATAAAAGGAGTTTGGAAGGATTCCTCCATTTCAATTGTTTTTGAATAGCTTTAGAAGAATTGGAATTAGTTTTAATGTAAATGTCTGGTAGAATTCTGTAGTGACGCTCTCCAGTTTTGGGCTTTTCTTTGTTGCGAGGGTCTTCATTATTGATTCACTTTCTATCTTGGTTATTGGTCTGTTTAGGTTTTCTGTGTCTTCTTGACTTGATTTTTGTAGATTATATGTGTTTAGAACTCTATCCATTTCTTTTGTGTTTTCTCATATGCTAGCATACAGCTCTTTGTAGTAATCCTTGATGATTCTTTTTATTTCTGTGTTACCTATTGCTACATTTTCTTCTTCATCTGTGATTTTATTGATTTGTATCTTCTCTCTGTTTTTGGCTAGTTAGACCAATGATGTATCAATTTCACTTATTTTTTCAAAAAACCAGCTCTTCATTTCACTGATCACTTGCATTGATTATTTGGTTTCAATTTTGTTTATTTCTTCCCTAATTTTAATTCTTTCTCCCTACTAATTTTGAGTTTGATTTGTTGTTTTCCTAGGTCCTAGAGATGCATCGATACCTCATTCATTTGGTGCCTTTCCAATTTCTTCATGTAGGCACCAACTGCTATAAACTTCCCTCTTAACACTGCTTTTGCTGTATCCCATAAGTTTTGATATGATTATTATTATCTTCATTTGTTTTCAGAAATTTTTTTATTTCTCTTTTGACACTATTTCTCTTTTGACACTATTCATTGAGGACTATGTTGTTCAGTTTCCCTGTGTTTGCATATGATCTATAGATTCTTGTGTTGTTGATTTTTGGCTTCATTCTATTGTGGTCAGAGAAGAGGCATGGTATGATTTTGATTTTTCTCAATTTCCTGAGAATTGCTTTATGGCCTTGCATATGGTCTATACTAGAAAATGTTCCATTCACTGATGAGAAAAATGTGTATTCTGCAAATGTGAGGTAAAAGTTCTGTAGATATCAGTTATATTCATTTGGTCCATAGTGTCAATTAGCTGTGTTGTTTCCTGGTTGATTTTCTGTCTAGTTGATCTGTTCATTGATGAAAGTAGGGTGTATAAGCCACCCTTTACTATTGTATTGGAGTCTATGTCTCCTTTCGATTCATTAACATTTCTTTTAAATAGCCAGGTGCACTGTAATTGGGTGCATACACATTTATTTTTATTTTCTTGTAATAATAAACCCTTGGTTATGTGTACAGCATTACAGTATAAATCTGGAAGATAGTGAAAAATTGAGCCATAGGGTGAAAGTAAATATTTGCTATTAATGTACACAACAAAATACTAGGATCCAATATACATACTGAACCCCTATGTATTAGTAAACAAAGATGCAAAATAAAATTGAAAAATGGATTAAAGATTTGAATCGGTGCTTCACAAAAAAGGAATATTCAAAATACCGGGTTTACCTTATTAACCTTAAAAAATAGAGCTTAAAACTGCAATGATAAGTCATATTACATCTAGCAGAATGAATAAATTTAAAAACAAATCAACAATTAACCCACCCCTCACCCCTATTCCATGTCTGACAACAAGTGTTAACACAGATGGAGCATACCTACAGCTATCACACACTGATGCTAAGGGTGCAAAGTGACCTGACCATTTTGGAAAAGCCTGTGTCAGTTTCTACTAGTTGCATATGTGATGCATAGTTCCAGGCCTAGGCTGATGGCTACAAAATATGTGGAGTTCAGCTTATTGAAAGACATACACTTCAATGTTCATGGCAACATTATTCATAATGGCACAACGAAAAAACTAGCCAAGTGCCCATCAACTATAGAATGGATAGCTAAACCATGATGTGTTAACATTGTGCAACGATGATTAGGAATAAGTTACAACTATACGCAAGAATGTGAGTGAGTCTCAAAGACATAACATTGAGTGAACAAATACAGACATACCCTGTGTTTTTCCATTTACATGAAATTCAAAAAGAAGAAAAGCTAGTATATAGTGTTTGAATTCTGAATGGTGGTTACCTTGAGAAGTAGGGACTTGTAGGGAGGTGTACTAGGAGATAGGATGGGCTGGTAGTAATATTCTATTCATTGTTGCCCATTCTTTGCCCCATGAGTGAGATACACTCAAAGAACACAAACAGGTTTATATAGATCAAGTAAAATTTTAATTAGAAATTAATAATGAGCCAGATGTAAACAACCTCCATAGTACATTATACCTGTGAGCCAGTCTTTATGAATATGGATAACTGAAAACTGTTCAGCTATAGTTTGTTGTTATTGGAGAGATTTTCCAATTAATACTTCTATTAAGCAGACAGAAGAACTAATTTTGCTTGTAATAAAATACTGAGCCTAATAATTTCTATCTCTGATTTATTAGATTATTTTTTATCCTTGTTCTATATTTCTCTTTCTCTGACCCTCTTTTTTAACCTACTGCAAGAAAATATTTTTGTTCAGTTAATGGGTTTCAGACATTTAAAAAATTCAGATCCATCTGATATTTATCTTGATTTGGATGTCATTCAGAGTGTTTGCAATGAAAGAGATTTTCTATATGATACTCTAATATCTAGTATCTGTCACTGCCACTAGATTCATATGCCCTTGGTTTTGTCTCTCCTTTTGATGAAATGTTTCACGAGCATACTATGAGATTCATAAATGTGCATTTTTAAAAATTAATTTCAAATATTAGATAAGGCATTTAGATTTAGAGACCAGGCTTATTTACCTAAACAAGAGTCATTGCTTGGTGTAATTTAAGGATGATGATTTTATGTCACCATTAAAAAAGTGATACAGGTGGTGATTAAAGAAACCCATTTGTAATCTACATATTCATGCAAAACAAAATTCCACAATCAAACTACTACCCAGATGGGGTCTTCAAAGACTGATTTTGCTTTAGTGCATCTAGAGCATTCAAATATGCATGAAAACTTTTTTTATATTGGGTTTTACTGATGATGAAAGAGATAGAGAATGGAAGGGGCAATTTGCCTTCTTTTTGGGTAGGCGACTGTAGTGAAATTTTGTTGGTAATTACAGTATATATGAGATGCTAGTTTTTTTCTCTTCTTGCATCCCTCCAGCCTCATCAGAGGTTAACTTTCTCCAGCATGATCAGAGAGATTACACTCCAGATGACTTCTGCCTGCTGCAGCTCCCTTGCACTCCCCTCGCCTCTTCTGTGGGCCTCTGACTGCCTCACCCTTCACTTTCTGTAAGTGTCCGTGATTCTAGGACTTAGCTGAGAATTTGGCTATACAGAATTTCATGGTCCTCACCCCTAAGCAAGTGTCTCTACTCTTTGTCTGGCCTTAGCCTTGGTAGTCACCATTTGCTTCTGTGGAGACTATCCTTCTCATCAGGCTGCTCCTAACCTATCTCTTCGCACTTTTCACTTTTTAAATATAGAGCAACCCAGATAGGCCTTTGTTTCTTTGTCCTTTTCCAAACTAGGCCTGGAGGACTCAGCGTTGAAACCCAAGTGGCCTGACAAGGTGCTTTGCTAAACAAAAGGCCATCTAATCTACTCCAGAGAGAAATTATGCTTATTCTTTGCAGCATAAATGATTTCAGTTGGTTCTTTTCTTTTCCCTTTCCATTACAAATGTATGACCATAAAATGTTACAAAGGAAACTTTGATGTTTCCTCCTCATAATTGCTGATATCCCCAGTCAGACACTGTGCCATCACTGAAGTATTCACAGTCTTTTGTTCCATTTTCAAGTTTGCCTATGTAAAGCTGTCTTGAATTGAATTATTCCTGACAACACTTAGAAAGTGATGCTTGGCACCACCTATTAGTGCCAAGAAGCAGAGTCACAAAAATGAAATGATCATAATGGTTTGTTGAATAAAAAATAATGAAATGACAAATTTAAAATCACTAAGATTCTTATTTGATTTAATTAAAGAATTATTTCATTGGTGGTTGCATTTATTTTCTAAAGGACATTTAAATTTGGCACATACCTACTGCCAATCAACGATTCTCAGTGGTGGAGGGGGGATGAACTTCTGGCTGTCACATGTATGTATGTGTGCATATGAGTATGTATATGTGTATGTATGTTTATGTGTGTTTGTAAAAAGTCTCCCTTTATCTTTCCACAACCAGGTACAATTTAGTATACTCCCTTTCTGCATGCTATTAAGAATAACTACTATAAGTAATCATTACTTACATAGTGGTGAGCTAGGCAATCAATTTATTTTATAATTATGTTCAGTCAATCAATTTGACAATTTTGGTGCAGGATATTAGTATCATTATTGGTCCTGGTTTTAAAGCCTTTAGCTATTCTTTAAAAGTATGACTTCAATTAGAAAATCGCAGCTTTTAAGTCTGTTAGAAAATCAAGCAAACAAAAACAAACACACAAAGATAAAACAAGTAAGCAGTCTTACACTTTATTAGTTTCTTTAGTAACTGGAAGTTTTAAATTTTTATTTATTTTTCTTTGAATAGGTAATACATGTATACAGAACAAAGTTCAAAAAGTGCTGCTAGATATGACATGAAAAGTAAGTCTCCCTTTTGTTCCTGTCCCCATCTACTCAGCTCCCTTCTTCAGTTTTCTCTAAAAAGACTTTGATGTTTATACAAGAATATCTATTTATCCATCTATCCTATCATCTACTTTTATGTGTATCCATCATCTATCTATATCATCCAAGTATCTTGTGTGTATATATACATTGTGTATATGTATACATGTATGTAGACATGCAGCTATATCTTGTATATACATTATATGTATCTTGTCTGTGTGTAAATATGTATCTATCTAATATATATATGTATAGCTACATCCTGTGTATACAAATATAATATATCTTGCTTGTATATATGTATAGTATGCATGTATATATATATCTTTTTCTTTGTTTTTAAAAATTTATTCATTTATTTGAAAGACAGAGTTACAGAAAGGCAGAGGCAGAGAGAGAAGTCTTCTACCCACCGGTTCACTCCCCAGATGGCTGCAACAGCCAGAGCTGGGCCAATCTGAAACCAGGAGCCAGGAGTTTCTTCCAGGTCTCCCACGAGATGCAGGGACTCAAGGACTTGGGCCGTCTTCCACTGTTTTCCCAGGCCATAGCAGAGAGTTGGATCAAAGTGGAGCACCTGGGACTCGAACTGGCACCCACACGGGATGCCAACATTGAATGTGGCGGCTTTACCCACTATGCTACAGTGCCAGATACAAAGCATTCCAAAGCTGCATTTTCACAAATTTCTCTAAAAGTTACGTTGTATTGTATCAAATTTATTTAATTTGATGAACACTTGATTTGTTTCTAATGTTCAGTTATTATAAACAACATATCCACATGCACATGCTATTTTATATATATGCAAGTATATTGGTAAGTTAAATTCCAAGAGATAGAATTACTGAGTCTCTTGCATTGTTCTCCATACATTATAACAGTGCTACCTGCAATGTAGACTTTATTCAAAATGTATACCCTAAGGTATAATCATTATCATAATTTGATCTTCACAATTCTCTTTAAATATATGTACACTTTTTCTAATCTAAGATGAAGATAACACACAAATTTTAAGTAAATTCCATCTATTGAAAACAAAGTATTACTGGGATTATTCTTATACTCTAATAGGAACAAAATAAATAAGCTTGTAAGATTTTATATCCAAGTTATATACAATAACTCCCTAGTGTAGATGTTAATATGTATGTATAAATTTCAACTGAATGAGCCACTGTGACTAAGAATGAAAATATAAAATGACATTTAATTTACAACCTTGATTGTTTTATCTTTTTAAAATGCTGTTAATTAATAGCTCGGAAGGATATTACAGTTCTTGTTCTGAGTTCATAGCAATGTCAAGAAAACTATCATCAACCAGTATTTGAAATTACTGCTGAGGAAGATGAAAATTTTTGTCTTTCTGCAATTAAAATTTGTATGCAATTTGTTTCTATTAAACTAGTTGACCCCTAAGGCATACCCAAATGCCTGACACAGAGGTCTAATGACAAAATTAATACTTGGTGAATTATTGATTAAAAAAGATGAAGAAATTTTTTAAGATTTATTTATTTATTTGAAAGTCAGAGTAACACAGAGAGAGGAGAGGCAGAGAGAGAGAGAGAGAGAGAGAGAGAGAGAGAGAGAGGTCTTCCATCCAGTGGTTCACTCCTCAACTGGCCACAACGGCTGGAGCTGTGCCAATCTGAAGCCAGGAGCCAGAAGCTTCTTCCAGGTCTCCCACACGAGTGCAGGGGCCCAAGGACTTGGGCCATCATCCACTGCTCTCCCAGGCCATAGCAGAGAGCCGGATAGGAAGTGGAGTGGCTGAGTCTTAGAACCGGTGCCCATACGGGATGCCAGCGCTTCAGGCCAGGGTGTTAACCCATTGCGCCACAGCGCTGGCCCCAAAAGATGAAGAAATTAAAGCTTTTTGGGTTTGTTGATGACCTGCCAAGACCATACAATTTGTATCCTCCTAGGTCAAAAGCACTTTACAACATAGTCTCTGCTTCTCTTTTTATTTTTTATTTTATTTTTTAAAGATTTATTTATTTATTTGAAAGTCAGAGTTACACAGAGAGAGGAGATGCAGAGAGAGAGAGAGAGAGGTCTTCTATCTGCTGGTTCATTCCCCAGTTGGCCTCAATGGTCGGAGCTGCACCAATCCGAAGCCATGAGCCAGAAGCTTCTTCCAGGTATCCCACGTGGGTGCAGGGGCCCAAGGAGTTGGGCCATCTTCTACTGCTTTCCCAGGTCATAGCAGATGAGGTGGATTGGAAGAGGAGCAGCCGGGTCTCGAACTGGTGCCCATATGGGATGCCGGCGCTTCAGGCCAGGGTGTTAACCTGCTGCGCCACAGCACCGGCCCCTGCTTCTCTTTTTAAAATGGATTTGTTTAACTTATTTGAAAGAGCAAAAGAGAAAGAGAGAAAATTCACTTCTATTTGTTGGTGGTTCTCTCCCCAAATGCTGGCAATAGCAAGGATGTGGTCCTGTTCATGCTGGGAACCAATGACTAAAACCATATCTCCCACACAGATTGCAGGGACCTACTGCTGGACCCATCACTGACACTCTCCCAGAGTCTGCATTAGCAGAAAACTGAAATTGGGGAAGGAGCTGAAACTCCAACCCAGGAGTTCTGATTTGGGATTACTAGATGTCCCAAGTGGCATCTTAACTGTTAGGCCAAATATTTATTAAAGATGTGTGGAATCTTGTCTTTTGAGGAATCATTTTATGAAATAGTTGTCAGAAGACTAAGAAACACCATAGTTCTACTTTATTAAAGAAGATTCTCCCCAATTATCTCTATCTCTTTCATATCAGAAGCATGATAATTACATGCATATATATAATTGTATGTATATTTATGTGTAAGTATATATAGAATTGATGTTAAATACAAAAAGAAGCATTTCTGAAGATTTTCTGTGGAAGATCATTTCTGTCTCCTATAAATTCAAATGTTGGATTAGATTATCTCTCACAGCTACATCCTGGAGTACTAGATGCAAACAGGTCAGTTAACATGATAGACTGTGATCTTCCTCAATTTTTTTGTAAACATTCATTCATTTATTTATTTGCAAAGCAGGTGGGGGAGAGAGGATTGGGGGGGGAGAGAGAGAGAGAGAAGAGAGAGAGAGAGAGGAAGAGAGAGGAAGGTTATCTTTTATCTTCTGGTTCATTCCCCAAATGGCTGTACCAGTTGCCTTCTCAGGCACATTAGCAAGGAGCTGGATTGGAAACAGAATAGCTGGGATTCGAACTCACACTCTTATATAGCGCAAGTGGAGGCTTCACCTGCTGTGCCCCAGTGCTGGCCCCAGTCTTCTCTAAGATTTGCTACAGATGAGGAATTGTAGTTTTTTCAAAAGCCCTACCCTGTTTTTGTTTAACATGTGGAGACATGATGTTTATCTCTTTCTTAGCTATGTTGTATAATTATTTTCTATTAGGGTCCTGTCATTCCTGAGAATTAGGCATTGTGAGTAGATGCACACTGGAGAGAGTGTTAGAGAGAAGATGGTATTTGGCTGTCTAAAACTGTCTGGGATGGGGGTGGTGGTGTTGTATCAAAGCAGATTCAGCTGCTGCTTGAGACAATGGTGTCCCATACTGGAGTGCTGGTTTGAGTCCTAGCTGCTCTGCTTCTGATTCAGCTTCCTGCTGATGTGTTTGGGATAGCAGTGAGTGCATGATGGCCCAAATATTTGGGCCCTTGTCTCCCATATGGGAGGCCAGGATGGAGTTTCTGGCTCCTGGCTTCAGCTTGACCCAGATCAGGCTGTTGCAACCATTTGTGAAGTGAACCAGAGGATGAAAGCGCCCTCTCTCTCTTGCTCTCTCTCTCTTTCTCTCCTTTCCCTCTCTGTCACTCTTTCGAATAAATCTTAAATAAAGAAAATGGGTATCATAGCATGCTTCACATGATGTTGCTGTAAGTTATATCATTCATTGTGGTAGGATTTAATTTGTTGTCACATATGTGCTTTAAAAAACATACTCATAATTGTGCCAATTGTTCTCTTGCATGTTCCAAGAAAGAATTACAAACAGAGTTGTACAAAGTATAGCTATGGTTCACAGATTTTAGAAATACTTTTTCCACTTTATTCAATAGTCCATTTTAATTAGTCCCTCTAATTAAAGTTTAAAATATAAATACTTTTTTGGGAAGAAAATTTGGGAAGAAAAGTAAAAGTAAAGATCTGAAATGATTCTCTTTCGCTTGGTCTTCCTAATTTGGAAGAAGCATTGTGTGAGAAGCATTTGCAGAAATGTGTTAAAAAGCTAATCATTTCATCCATTGCTACTTGCAAAAATGTGAAATAAAACAAGGCCCAAGTTAAATACTGTAATATTATACAGTATTTAATGTACAGATATTTCTTTATTTTTTCAAAAATGATTTTTTTCTTAATTCAGAAAAAATGTGAATTAAAAGGTGTCTCAGCCATTTGATTAGGATTATGAGACATGCTGCACATCCATGTAAGCAAGTTTACGTTTTCTTTTACTTGATTTCCTTATGTGTCTTTACACTTTGAACAAATTCAGGTCACTGGAGAAATTATAGGTGTAGACAATAAACATTCAAGAGTATAATAAATAAAACTGCAACACACCCAGAAACCCAAATTGGAGATAAGAAATAAAAAAATACTTAGAAAATATTTCCATTTTTTCCCCTTGAATCTCTCCTCTCTTTCCCACTACTATTATTATTTTATGTCCTTCTCTGTTTCCATTAAGCTAGGTGCTATTTTTATCCTCCTGTATTTCTCCTAGTGAGAAACTATGGGAATTTAATTCTTTAGTATTCTCTCTTATAGGGGTTTTATATTTTCAAGAAGTTGCTATCTGGGCCAGCCCTGCGACTCACTTGGCTAATCCTCCACTTGTGGCGCCGGCACCCTGGGTTCTAGTCCCGGTTGGGGAGCCGGATTCTGTCCCGGTTGCTCCTCTTCCAGTCCATCTCTCTGCTGTGGCCCAGGAAGGCAGTGGAGGATGGCCCAAGTGCTTGGGCCCTGCACCCACATGGGAGACCAGGAGAAAGCACCTGGCTCCTGGCTTCGGATTGGTGCAGCACGCCGGCCATGGCAACCATTTCGGGGGTGAACCAACAGAAAAGGAAGACCTTTCTCTCTGTCTCTCTCTCTCACTGTCTATATCTGTCTGGCAAAAGAAAAAAAAAAGAAATTGCTATCTTAAAAATATCTCATGTACAAAAGGAAAAAACAGTAATTTGGACCCATTACCTTTCCTCTACAAGACTCTAGTATACTTCATGAAAACACTTAGACCTTAAAAAAATCTGTGAATTCAAGAGGTAAGGAAGAGAAAAAAATCTAGAAATAAGAAAACTGTGTGGTGTGCAGTCCCACATCATGAAGAGACAGCGTCAGAGAAGGCTGTCTGAGAGACTCGCAGCTCTGCTCAGACTTCTTTCGTGCATGTAGGGTGACAGGACTTGTCTCAGTTCCAGCTATGAGAAGCTCACTGATCATATGAAGAACTAGGAACACCTCAACTTCCATGAGAAAAGACAACTGACAGATTGAACGCTGAAATGACAGGCATTGAAAGTATCTGATGAAGACGTTAAAGCATTTAGATGCTTTAAAGAACAATTATAAATGATTCATTTATTTTTTTGTTTATTTTTTAAAAAATATTTTATTTATTTGAAAAACAGAGTTACACAGAGAGGTAGAGCCAGAGAGAAAGAGAGAAAGAGAGAGAGAGAGAGAGAGAGAGAGAGGTCTTCCATCTGCTGATTCACTCCCCAGATGACCACAACCACCAGAGCTGAACTGTTCTGAAGCCAGGAGCCAGGAGATTCTTCCAGGTCTCCCACATGGGTGTAGGGGCCCAAGGACTTGGGGTGTCCACCACTACTATCCCAGGCCATAGCAGAGAGCTGGATTGGAAGTAGAGCTGCTGGCACTCCGCAGATTGGGACTTTACCCCTCTGTGCCACAGCATCGGCCCCAAAAATGATTCATGTAAATGGAAAATAGAAGGTCTCTGTAAAGAAACCAAATCTATAAAGAGATAAATTGAAACTTTAAAACTTAAAAATACAGTAATGTAAAATAATCCACTTCCACCCAAACTCCCCCCAAAAATCTTACTGGATAAGTTCAACAGCAGCATGAAGGCAAAATAAAATGAAACAAGCAAATAAACAAAAAACAAAACAAAAACAAACAAAAAACCCACAAAAAAAGAAAACTAAAAAACTAGAGAACTTGAAAGCAAACAAGCAAGAAAGCAAACTGATAATATTTACCCAACTTGACCATTAGAGAGAAAATAAATGGGAAAAAAAATGAAAACAATCCTCAGGTACATTTGAGATTAAAACAAAAAGAGCTGGCTGATGCCGTGGCTCAATAGGCTAATCCTCTGCCTTGTGGCGCCGGCACACCGGGTTCTAGTCTCGGTCGGGGTGCCAGATTCTGTCCCGGTTGCCCCTCTTCCAGGCCAGCTCTCTGCTGTGGCCAGGGAGTGCAGTGGAGGATGGCCCAAGTGTTTGGGCCCTGTACCCCATGGGAGACCAGGAGAAGTACCTGGCTCCTGCCATCGAATCAGCGCGGTACGCCGGCCGCAGCGCGCCAGCTGTAGCGGCCATTGGAGGGTGAACCAACGGCAAAGGAAGACCTTTCTCTCAGTCTCTCTCTCTCTCACTATCCACTCTGCCTGTCAAAAAAAAAAAAAAAAAGCCATAATTAAAAAAAAGAGCTAAAATTTTTATTTTTAGGGTAGCTGAGGATAGGGAAAAATATGGGGCCAAAAATTATTAAAAATAATTTAAAATTCCAAAATGTATTGAAAGACATATATCTGGAGATTCAAGAAGCTGAGTAAACTCAAAATCGCATAAACCAAAGAAATATTGACTAAGACACATCATGATTAAGCTCCTGAAAACTGAAGACAAAGGAAGACTTTAAAAGAAGTTAGAGCAAACACATTAGCTGTAAGGGAAAAGAATTTCAAAGACAGGATTTCTCATCAGAAACCATGGAGGCCAGAAGGAAGTGCCGCATTTTGCAGATGCTAGAAGAAAATGCTCATCAATCCAGATTTCTGTATGTACTGAAAAGATTCTCTAGCGATGGAGGGAAATTATCATTCTCAGATGAAGCATCACCAAAGGGATTTGTTTACTGCCAACTTACCCTAAAATAATGGCTAAGAGTCCTCTCAATAGAAGGCAAATGAGACGTCAAGGTGCCCTGGAACACCAGATAGGAAGAAATGACAACAAGAAGAGTAAAATTATGACAATACAGTTGATATGCCTTCTTCTCTTGCTTTCTAAATTACATTTGATGGTTTTTAAGGGCTAAGGTGATTCTCAGTGTATATGGAGGAAATGTTTAAGGCAATTACATTGTTTGGGAGAAGGGCAAAGGTACCTGAAGTTTCCACATGCCTAACTGGTAAAATACCAATACTACTAGACTGTGAAAGATACGCACATAGAATGTCACACCTAGAGCAAAGCCCTAAAAGGTTATGCATGCAGATACTCCAAACACTGTGGACTAATTAGGATAGAATTCTACGCAAGATTAGCAAACAAAACAAATGAACAAAGAGCACCATTGAAAACTATTCAAAGAACAGTTGAGAAGATGAAACGTACTCACATTTCTTTCTAAAATCCGGTTGATAGGTGCTGCACAGAGTGAAGGGGATAGGCATTTACGGGGGTTGTTGAAGCAGTTTGCTTAGGGAGGGCTTAGCAATCTCCTAAGCAAAGGGGAAACTAGGTTAAGGAAATTCGAAGATGGAAATGGAGGACCAAAAAGATGTGTGTGAGGGAATGTTTCAAGTTTCAAAGTTTTTCCTAGCACGAGCCCTTCCTCTAAGAGTGAAGAAGAATTTCCTTTTTTGTTTTGTTGCATTATCACCCATATCTTCTGATCTCTGCATTTAAAATTCCATGGCAATATACATTGTTACATTGTAGGCTAAGCAGGTTATGATGGAGGGAACTGGGTCATATCGTGAGGAAGACATCACTTTTTTCATTTAAATATATTTTTAAGATGTATTTATTTATTTGAAAGGCAGTTACTCAGAGGAGGGGGGAGAGAGAGAAAGGGAGAAAGAGAGAAAGAGAGAAAGAGAGAGAGAGAGAGAGAGAGAGAATCTTCCTCTTGCTGATTCATTCCCTAAATGGCCACAATGGCCAGGGCTGAGCCAGGCTGAAGCCAGAAGCCAGCATCCTGGTCTCCCATGTGGGTGCAGAGGCCCAAACACTTGGACCTCCTCTGTTGCTTTCCTGGGCACATTAGCAGGGAGCTGGGTCAGAAGTGGAGAAGCCGGGACTCAAACTATCCCCCGTATGGGATGCTGGTAATGCCGGTGATGCTCACTGAGCCACAGCCCAGGCCCTTGGTTAAACAGGTTTTGAGTTCCAAACAAGACTTGGTACTTTTCTTTTGAACAAGGGTGTTTGACTACTGAGAATGATTTTGTGTTCTGCTGAGTGTGCATACATACTCAACACTAACGCTCAGAGACTAACCTCTCATGGAATGCTTCAGCAAAGAGTGAGCAGCTCTTTTATTTAACAGATTATACTGGTAAATTCAGAAGAAGATTCTTTTCACCTACAGATTCAATAACTTCAGGGTTATGTAATATATTAAAGGCAAAATCAAATGTCAGTCTTGGATCCAGTGTTTTGAGTTGGAGGCCACCCTGTAAAATGAATGAAGGGAACCCTTTTGTGGGCTGAATGTAAAGAGAGACTAGAGAAACACACACACACTCATGTGGATAATTTTGTTTTTAAAATTATGTTGCCCACAAATTGTTTTTGGTTTGAGTAAAGCGTACACTAGCAGAGAACAATTAGCCCGTTCTCCTTTTCTCTCTTTTCTTTTTTCTCTTCCTTCCTTCCTTCTTTCTTTTTTCTCTTTCTCTCTTTTTTGCTCTTTCTCTCTTTTGTTTCTTATCACTCTTGCTTCCCCTCTATGTTTCCCTTCCTAATTTTTTTCTTTTCTTCTAAGAGAAAAAAGGCAAAAACCTTTTTCCAAGCTGTAACTTTAGATCTTGGGCTGAGATTATTATTTTTTGTATAGCTCAATATGTGTCTTCTAGGATTTACTCTGCTAAAAAAGGATTGTGGGCATAAACTATAGTATGTCCATTTGTTTTAAAAGCCACCCAATTCCCAAGTTTTGTTAATGCTTACTGTCCATACATTATTATCTCTCATTATGTTTTTCTAAAAATACTGAAATAACTTTTCTGAATTAGTATTAATATAAACGTGGTTCTATGTACCCATGTGATTATTTCTTTCCTATTTATTTATTTATTTATTTTTCAATTAAATACTTAAAGGACTTTATTTAATTATTTAATATTAGTGATAAAATATACATGTGCATGGTACAGCCTTAATATATAACATATAATATATGTACAAGCACATAAATGAAATATAAGTCTTTGATGTAGACTGAATATGTAACTTTTTTTAAATAATTAATTTTTTTAACTTTTATTTAATGAATATAAATTTCCAAAGTACAGAATATTGATTACAATGGCTTCCCCCCATAACGTCCCTCCCACCCGCAACCCTCCCCTTATCCACTCCTCTGCTAGAATTTCACAGCATTAGAATTAAAAGTAACAAAGAAAATGCAGTGCAGAATATAAAATATTGTATCTCTTTGTGGCCTCACAATCATTTAACAAAATACAATTTTTAGCGTGTAAGATTACTATGAAACTCGCTAAACAAATTTCTTTAGAGCATAAACAATCCTTTTGTCCTGCATATCAGAGAAACCCAAATATGTAATTAGTCACTTCCATGTAGTTTCAAAATGGGAACCTTTCAAATTGAACAGAAGAGAGGCGTTTTCATGAATCACGGGTGTGTGTAATTTTGGTTTCTTTCAGTAGAAAACCAACCCAGGAGAAGTCCCAGCGTGTACCCTTGCATTTATACTAATTAACTCCTTAGACACCAGTGCCCTATTGGCTTTGGATCAAGTTTGTGATTAGAAAAGGAACAGGTTACTCAGTAATTATGCAGGTAGACAGACAACTCCAAGAGAGAATTTTGAATGAAATTATCTAGAGATGAAATGTCCATATTATTCCTTAGGCATATTTGTGTTTGAAAGCTCTTGGGCACTCAGGCCACAGTGAGAAGGTTATTGGCAAGATATCCAGGTTATTTTAAGTGAATACTTGTTGCATTTGGGACAGGAACTATTTTCATCTGTATTGGACAAGTTCACTAAATTCACAATGAATTAGCACTAAAGACGTTTAACAATTGAATATAGCTGACTTTTTTTTTCAAAGTTCAAGTGTGTTACCATGGAAAAGGATCAAGTGTAAAGAGTAGAATATGATAATGCTGAGGCCCAGGAAGTTAAAGACAGGGTGTACTATCATATTGCATGTCAAATGTTTTCACTTAAAATGTAAAATGATATCTTTGAGACACTAACTTTAAAAAGAAAAGCAATATTGATGGCATTCTGTTAATGTGGGAGAAATGGATAAAGCAGCTACTGTCCACATCCATTGCCTGTGGTCCTAATCATACTATAAAATGGATGGAGGGACTTGATGCCGCCCGTCAATGTCGGAGTGACATTCTCTAAGAACACTTAGGAGAGGTCTTTCTTTCCTCATGCCAATCTGCTTAAAATTTTCCTCACTGAAACCTCACCCAAGAAGGTATCATGTTACGAGTATGATTTATGAACATGACTTGAGTAATGCCCAGTCATATGGAGTGGAAAACAAGTGAATTCATGAGTCAGTGAAGAATAATTCATTTGCTGTCAGTATTTTTTTCTAACCAAAGTATTGCATTTTAAATATTGAAATAAATTTTGCAGGATTCTAAACTCTTGGAGTGGTTCTTACAGTGGTGGCAAGTGGTCCTGACCCACAGTAGCTGCTGAGTTAACACGAGCTGACTGCAGCTCTGCTCATCCCGTATCACCTGCTCCACCTGGACCATGCTCTCTGCCTCACGCCTCAGTTTCTTTGGTTGTTCTAAGGAGTTTTCTCTATGTTTCCAAAAGTTATGTCATAATGCTTTTCTTTGGGACATTCTTGAGTTTTAAGTGTGGTCAAAACAGTGAATAGCAGCATCTTGACCTGAATGTGCTGCAAATAACCAGGTACTGCTTTCTACTCCTTGAATAGGTGTTGGAATTCATTTAGTTTTTCTGACTGAAACTACAACACTCACCTGATTTTTTAAAAACCATTATGGTATGTGATAAATGTGATAATATAAATATGCTTGAGACTGAGTTAGCCATTTCATTTTAAATAATATTGAAATTTGTTTAGAAGCCACCAGCATATGCAAATGGTTTAGACAGTGATATTTTGCTTAAGACTTGGTCAACGCCCTGGAAATGGATGCAAAATTAAGTAAGGTATTTATTCATGTCTCATTTGGAATGAGTAAAAATAGAAGAACTGGAAAAACACTTAATGCAATTAGGCTGATTAAAATGTTGTATCACCCTACCAAAAAATGTAATGCATATGAGCAAAACTGATGTTTTAAGATTTCATTATTGCCGGAGCCGTGGCTCACTAGGCTAAATCTACGCCTTGCGGTGCTGGCACACTGGGTTCTAGTCCCGGTCGGGGCGCCCAAGTCCTTGGGCCCTGCACCCCATGGGAGACCAGGATAAGTACCTGGCTCCTGCCATCGGATCAGCGCGGTGTGCCGGCTGCAGCATGCCAGCCGCGGCAGCCATTGGAGGGTGAACCAACGGCAAAGCAAGACCTTTCTCTCTGTCTCTCTCTCTCACTGTCCACTCTGCCTGTCCGAAAAAAAAAAAAAAGATTTTATTTTTTTTTACAGCTTGAGGAACGGTGATTTTTCTACATAATACTTGTTGAATTCTTTATTTAGGGGAGGGTTAATCTTGTGATTATAAAGAAAATTGAAAGTATGTCATTGTAAAAATTAAAAGAAAAATAAGAAAAGAAGGAGGAGGGAGATGTGAGTGAGTGAGGGAGGGTTGGGTAGGAGGCATCATTGTGCTTTTAAAACTGTATATATGAAATATATGAAATTTGTTCCCTTTATATAAATTTTAGAAAGTAAAAAAATCATTTGTTCAGAGAAATAAGATATTGACTTATGACGAGCATTGCTTTTTTTTTATTTTTTTATTTTTTGACAGGCAGAGTGGACAGTGAGAGAGAGAGACAGAGAGAAAGGTCTTCCTTTGCTGTTGGTTCACCCTCCAATGGCCGCCACGGCCGGCGCACCGCGCTGATCCGATGGCAGGAGTCAGGAGCCAGGTGCTTTTCCTGGTCTCCCATGGGGTGCAGGGCCCAAGCACCTGGGCCATCCTCCACTGCACTCCCTGGCCACAGCAGAGAGCTGGCCTGGAAGAGGGACAACCGGGACAGAATCCGGCGCCCCAACCGGGACTAGAACCCGGTGTGCCGGCGCCGCTAGGCGGAGGATTAGCCTAGTGAGCTGCGGCGCCGGCCGATGAGCATTGCTTTTAATAAATATTTGTTGAATTATAATGTCCCATTGTTGAGGGTATCTCCCAACCATTCCTAGCATTTTAAAGCCTCCAGTGGTGGTGAAATTACCTTGCTTAAGACATGTAGCAGGTGAATTTTAATTGTCCAAAGTTGGAATAGTCCAATAGGACTGTCCCCCATGCTTATCCAACTGCAGATAATATCAAGAGATGTTTGATGATGTGTAATATGATTTCTCATCTATGAAATGCTGGTCTCATTTATTCCTTTGGGGACTGAAGCTATAAGAAGGAAAAAAAGACAAGTTGAGAAAAGAAAATCTTTATCCAAAGAGGATCATAGGTATGTCTATTTAATCTAAATTTTATAGAAAATTTTACAGATCTTGTTAAAAAATAGACATATCCTTTAAAAAATATAAAAAAATCCCTTTTTAGTAAACCACATTTAGTCAGATACATTGCTGTAGCAATCATCAGACATTCTGTGATTAGCAAGGATGTATTGATCTCTCCTTATGAGGATAGTGGACTGAGAGCTTTTGTGTAAACTACATTTGGTGGAGAAACCATTCATTTCTCTTCCAGTTTCTAGTCTCCAGATTTAGTCCCTTTGGTATCACTAGAGAATCATCTCGCTCTCTAAGCTTCCTATTTGTTTTTCTTTTTTTAAATTAAAGGTTTATTATATTTATTAGAAAGGCAGAGTTACAGAGACAGGGGAGAGAGAGAGAGTGAGAGTGTGTGTGTGTGAGAGAGATCTCTGTGCACTGCTTCACTCCCCAAATGGCTGCAACAGCTAGGGCTGGGCCAGGGTGAAACCAGGGTCCAGGAGCTTCTTCTGGGTCTCTCACATGTGTGCAGGGGCCCAAACACTTAGGCCATCCATCCTCTGCTGCTGGACTTGAACTGGTACCCAACTGGGATGCTGTTGTCACAGGCAGTGATTTAACCTGCTATCCCACAGTGCCGGCCCCTTTGGTGAGAGAGAGAGAGAGAGAGAGAGAGAGAGAGAGAGAGAGAGAAATCTAACCTCTGTTCACTTTCCAAATGGCTGCAAAAAATAGGTGTGGGCCTGAGGAATGAACCAGTGGATGGAAGGCCTCTTTCTCTCTGCCTCTGCCTCTCTGTAACTTTTTCAAACAAATAAATAAAATAAATAAATCTTTTTTAAAAAATGAAGAAAGCAGAGCTTAAGTATCTAATTTTAAAAATAGATTCAATATTTAAATCCATTTGAAAAGCAAAGGCCTACCTAATTATAGATAACTATTATTTTAAAGATTTTTATTAATAATTTAAAGTATCACCTAGATTAATATCTATTTATCTGGACTGCTGATTATAAATATAAATTTAACTAAAAATTCAATCACAAATATGTGCATATATATGTATGTTAGACTTATACTGCCATGTATTTCTTTAATTTTTAAAAAAAAGATTTATTTATTTGAAGGAGTTACAGAGAAAAGAGGGAGAGACACAGAGGAAGATCTTTCAACCGCCAGAGCTTCATCTGGGACTCCCACGTGGGTGGCAGGGCACAAACACTTGGGCCATGTTCCACTGCTTTTCCCAGGTCATTAGCAGAGAGCTGGATTGGAAATGGAGCAGTTGGGACCCAAACCAGCGCCCACATGGAATGCTGGCATTACAGGCACCATCTTTACCTGTTATGTCACAATGCCTGCCTGCTCCTTCATTTCTTTTAATCTTCTTAACAATATAAAGTGTGTAAAGTTTTACTTTAATTATTTGTTGTAATTTTGAAGGTAAGTTCTGGCAGTGATGGTTGAACTTTTAAACTGGCCTTGATTTGGAGCAAAGGGAAACTCCACTATGATGTTATTGTAGAATTGTGTGTATGTGTGTGTCTGTATGCACGCGCACTGTGTATGTGTGTGTGTGTGAGAGAGAGAGAGAGAGAGGGAGAGAGAGAGAGAGAGAGGAAGCCATTCTCACCGGTTGCCCTTGTTCTAGCAATCATATAGGTAGGGTAAACACACCCCACATACCATAGAATACCATAACAGAAGACATAATCTCAATTTTATTAGTAAATATTCCAATCACATGGAATTACTAGATAGTTAAAAGAAACAGCTTTTATTCATATCTCTAGATGCTTTAGTAATTTATAGTTTAGTCATATTGTGGGGTCTTCTCCATTGTTGGAACTCTTTTCTCATTTTTCTGTAACACCATAAACTATAAATGTTGGGCATATTTTAAAATAGTAATAAAATATTAAGTTACCATTTCATTTTTTCATTTATCCTGTGAGAAAAGTATCCCTCCTCCTCAATAAATTTACTGACTGAATGAGGGCACCCAGAGAGCTAGATCCTTATGGATGATTCTCTCCTGACAGAAAAGTGAACACTTTTGTATCTATGGTGACTTCTTTAGACTATGAATAAGTCTTATTTAGGGTAATTAAGTAGTAATTTGATGAAGAAAGTTAACATAACTTCATATACCTTCTCCTATAAGCAGTGTATTAGTTTATCAAGCACATTATAAATACTTTGTGCTTCACAGAGAGTGCTCCAAGAAATCCGGGTTTACCTACTTTTTCCCATTATTTAGCCAATCTCCATGAACCTTTTTAGAGCTGTGTTTAGCACAGCAGTGAATCCTAAATCAGCCTTACAGTTCAGAAATCCTACTAGGAGAAGATGAGGATTTAGGCCCAAGTCACACAACTTATTTGTGGAGAAAGCACTGTAATAGACATATGAGGTTAAAATAGCTTCATAGGGCTTGGGGTTAGAGAGAGTTGGGAACTAATAAGTGAACAAGTAACTCCCTGAAAATGTTTGAAGGATTATATAAGAGGAATGGAACCCAGCTGTTCTATCCTTTCTGAAGGCCAGATAAGGAAGACTGAACTTGAAGCAAGAATTGACAAAGGGTGTCCTTAAGTACTGGAAACACTTATGAAAGGAGCGCCTGTGCTGGTCTCTTCACACACACATACACACTCAGTTGTTAGTCTCAGTGGACGGAGATCAGGCTGCAAGACCTTTTGAGGCCCTTCACAGTTTTATAGAAATTTGAAAAATAATTAAATTGGGTTATGTGACTCCATGCACAAAAAATTCTGATAAATGATTATGCCTTTCCAAACCCAAGTTGATAAAGCTCTTTTCAAACAGTCAGGATATGCATATTATCGCTGGAAAGACAGTCTTTAAGAGCTTGTTACTTTCTCCTATTGTGAGCCAAATAGGGAGTTTGCAGTTAAAAGCAGACATCTGGTCATTAGCAATTTGGTGCATCCGTTCATTTATTCATTTTCATTTAAAATATTTGCTCAGTAAAAATTGAACTGATAAAGTTTGAATACTTTCAATGAAACAGAGAGTAAGAATTTCCAAATACATGCAAATATGTGCATGTATATGCACATATATTTTTATAAATTTAGATTATTTCCCTCTTTTGTACACAGCTCTGGTTTGTAGACCCAGTTACTGTAGATAAGACTGGAAAGAAATAGATGAGCATTTAGGATTATAGTATATTCAGAACTCTGTGTTTTAATTTGTTAACACTTTTAAAGCATTGCCTATTTCACTAAACTGTCATTGCAAATGAAATTTTTACTTGGTGGGTACTAATAAGTGCTTTCTTCCATGTTAGAAACTAAGTTGCTTTCAATTTTTCATTGCATGATGCAGTTCTTAGAATACAAACTTACAGGTTACTAAGCCAAAGGATAAAATCATTTTTAATATTCTTCATGCTGCTAGATTTCCATCCAGAGAATCCAAGAATGAGTGTATAAGAATATCTTTTCCATTGCACTCTTACTAACACTGACTCTTAATAGAACTTAAAGTTTGAAATAATATTATATTTTCTGTTTTGAAGAGGACTTGTGAAGTTATTGAATGTAGACATTTTATCGTGGGCATGTAGGACTACATCTCAAACTTTAAAATTGAATAAACTCTTCATAAATGTTTTTGATTTATGTATCCATATTCATTAATAAATTTGACTAATATTAATGAGCAATTCCATAAATTCCTATTATGTATCAGGCTGTGACCCCTATTAGAATAATTGGTGGAAGAATTTCTTCTCATTTGAAGTCACTACAATTGTGGCCCAATTTATGTATCAGTTTTTCCTGGGCTCCCTTTGAATACAATCTTGCTTCTTCATACTTACCAGTGTGTAATAATTAATTTTATGTGTCAACTTGACTGGGCCATGGGGTGCCCAGATCTTTTTGAGAGGGGTTTTAGATGAGATTAAGATTTAAATTGGTAGACTGAATAAAGCTGGTAAACTGAGTACAGTAGCTAACGTTTAACACTTAATATTGAAATGGGTAGGCAGAGCAAATGGGCAGACCAATTGCAGTTGTCAGATTCACTAATGAAGGTGGGCCTCATTTGTCTAAGTGGGCCCCCTTCAGTCAATGGAAGGCGTGAATACAGCAAAATGCCAATCTTTTCTCTAGTAAGAATTCTTTCTACCGACTGCCTTTGCATTAATTCTCCTGGGTCTCCAGATGCTGACTCATCCTAGAGATCTTAGAATTGTCAAGAACTATATGAGGTGAATTCCTATTATCAATCATGCTCTCACTCTCTGTACTCACACACACACACACACACAAATACGCACACACACATGCCATTGGTTCTATTTCTCTGGAGAACCCTAACACATTTGCTATAGTTAGACTGATCTATAAAAAACTAATAATTTGACTTCCTCACTTGAATCCATTTGGTTAGTTCTCATGAACTTGGTAACGCTTTTGACAAACATGACTCATGATATTGACATTGTTCATAATATTAGACAAATATAATTCAGAAAACCAGCTCCCTCATCTAGTGGGTAAATTATTCTGGTACAGACATAGGATGCATATTCTCTTCCTAGTGAGTCCTTTCCTACAGTCACGATTTGTATCAATGATTCCTAAGTGGGGACACTTTTGGCCTTTGGAGGATAATGGCCAAAGCCTGGAGAATTATTGTGTTATGATTGTAGGGTGGAAGTAGGGTGCAGCTGTTCCCCAGTGGGAAGGGGCAAGGCCAGTAGTGTACCTTCGACATTGCACAGTACAGCTCCCACAACAAAGAATCAGATACTGGCGGAGGTTGAGAAAACCTGGTCCATTTGATGTCAGAGAGAATTTATGAATGAGCAAGCTGTTCCATATGATTGTTGTTCTGTAGTTAGCTTTACCTGTAGCCTTCCCAGGTTATTGTATAGTATTTGTTAAAAGAAAAAATAAAACAAAAGAAGGTGAACCAGGCAGCCAAATGATATGCTGTATTACTGTATTACTGCACTGGAGCTGTTTTGGTACTGTATTTTAACTCATTAACATTTAAAAATTGTTATGCAGCAGAAAAATAATTATGTCCTTTTAACTGTTGAAACAGAATCCATTTTTTTCCAAGCATACTTTTTTAAGGGCATATTGCTAAAACACCAAATGTTTTACAAGTACGGTAATCACATTACTGTTGAGTTTATTGTGTTTTGTTAAGACACACTTTATAGCATGGAAAATGCATGTTAGGGTAATTCTTCTGGACCCATTATGGAAAAGGATAGAGGTATGCTTTATTTTTGTAAGTGAACAGTTAGCTGCACAGGGGCGCTCTCTTGTAGATGAAAGGGGCTGTGTGGGTGGTTCTGGAGAGTTCAGTATCTGGATCTTTGAACTGGCAAGGACGCCAAAGAAGGGAGGTGGGGGATGGAGAAGACTTATGGGGCTCTAAAGACTTTAGTCCCTTTCAAGAGCATAACTGCCTCTCTTCATGACCAGCAGCACTGGTGGCCATTCATTTTCTTCCTCCTCACCCTTCAAGGCACCGGTTCTTACTCTGGTTTCATGGACTTACATGTCCACATGTGGAATTTTGAGCTACTTCTAAGCCACTACAAATAAATGCAAGATTGGTTGTATATACAGATGTAAGTTTGTTCAGCTTCATCAGACTCCCAAAAAGATCATGACTAACAATCTCAAGGGGCAGCTCTTTTGGACGGATACACAGTGTATACCGCAAATGGGATTTTGAAGTTTGTGGATCTGTGGGAGATTTGTAAAACGTTTAAGAAGGAGCCACTTAATCACTAAGCAGGAGAAATTCTATAACATTCCCCAGTTGGTAGGCCTGATGTGGGATGTCTGGGGCCCAAGATTTGTTTTGTATCTTTTAGCTTATTTCTACTCAATTGGGCCTGGAAGTCACAATCCTATATTAAATAGATGACTTTCAGACTTTAACTGTTCTGGTTATCCAAAGATGAATTGTAACTCTCTTGATTCTCCCAAACTTACCATTATCTGCTTTTTGAGCTCTGAAATAACCTTGTTTAAATTAACATGGATCTTGGGGGCTGGCATTGTGCATAACAGGGTAAGCCACCACCTACAATGCTAGCATCCATTATGGGTACCAGTTGTGTTTCAACTGCTCCACTTCTGATCCAGCTCTCTGCTAACGATCCTGGGAAAGCAACTGAAAGATGGTCCAACCCCTTGGGCCCAGGCACCCACCTGGGAGAACTGGATGAAGCTCCTGGCTGTTGCGGCCATTTGGAGAGGGAATCAGCAGATGGATGATCTCCGTGTCTCTCTCTCTCCCACTCCTGTAACTCTGTCTTTCAAGTAAATGAAACAAATCCTTAAAATTAGCATGGATTTTTCTTAGGTGTGTTTGAATATAGTTTAGGATTAAATATAAGGAACGTTTTTATATAGTAAGAAGAGAACAGTGAAGCCTCATGTGCTGTTTCTACAGAAGGGAGTTGTGGTCTGGTCTTGATTACCGTGATGGCCTAGAGCTTATTTATATGCTCAAGGGTTAAAGCCAGACTTTCCAACTGCATGCAGCCAGGTACACTGCATTTCGCCACATCATGAGCTTGTGTGTAGAACAGAGGGGAGGGCAACAGTAGCTCCAGTAGTTTACTTTGGAAACATGCAAATTTGCTTTCTCCTGTGATATAATTGAGCAATAGCCGGACATGCACTAATCCCTGATTTCCTTTTCTTTAGAAGTTGCCAGTTGTGTCTGGCTCTCAATTCTTGTGCAGTTTGTAGAGTCACATTCATCAGACTACTTGCTGTGGGGGTGGGGCCAGGCAGAAGGGACTGCTGTGTTATTAATTTGATATTTTCCTACCCTCGACATTTCTGTGTTCTTGAGAGAGGATTATGTGACTTAAGTTTGTATAGGAACAATTCAGCGAAGGCTCTCAGACTCATAAATAGGTAAACTGTGGTCATCAGAATAATAAAAGGTGGCAAACTTATTTTAAAACAAACTATGAAAAGGTCCTAAAGTAAATATATTTTGAAATGGATGTATTCCACTAGGAGTTATATTCATGGTGAATTGGAGATACTTATTCAGTGCTATACTCAGGGAAATTTTTCTTCATGTTAGTGTCTGATTATAAATCACAGATTTACAATGTTTGTCCTGTGCAGAAATTGAAAAATATTAATAATAAATGTTGGTGCTTGTATAGTACTGTTATTTTTCTTAATATCTTATTAAGATGATTTCTTCTGAGAATATGGGAGAATGAAGAACCCTGTCTTTCAGTGGTGTAAGTCGCAACTGATTGTTAAGTGTGAGTCACTAGCATGAGAAATCGAGTACAAGCTTTCTTTTTAATTTTAATAAATTTTGAAAAATTTGCTTATAATGACAATGGTTAAGAAAATTTTATGGCTCATGTGAAGTTTGAGAAGACTGACATTTAAAAGTGACTTTTGCTTAGAACAACCAGGGATTTCTGGCAAGAACTGAATTCAAACTTCAGTAGGTGAGGGAGCCTTGAGAACAAAGGTTAACCCAGGTTATAGCTACATCAGCATCACCTCTAACTAGTCTTTAGGCTCCACATCATCCTGTTTGTTCCACTGGGCATTGCACCAAGTTGGTTAAACAAACACAATGGGAGTCACACCAAATTATCTACTTTAGATCAGAAGATGCCCTTTTGACGTATAATTTACATCAATAAAAGTACTATGGCAATAAAATATTAATATAATCAAGTTGTAGCAATAGTAGCAGTACTCATAGTTCTTAGCTGAACCTCAAATTAATTTAAAACAGCCTTTCAGATTGTATAAGCCACATCCATGTACATAAGGCCATTTTGAATTGGTCTTATTTTAAATATTTTAATTGCAATAAATATCCTACGTATTAAGTGCTTACTATATGTGTGTGCTATACAGAACACAGGGGCAAATGGAACTTGTTCTCATCTTGAAAAGTTAAATAAAGTAACATTTTTAGTGTGCGACTTAAAATAAAAATTCTGCAGATGACAATGCATAAATATATCAAGGTAAGACATGGTTAATTGCTGGAGGAATCCAGAGGCAGAGAGAAAGTTTCAGACTGTGACAGAGAAAAATTTTTTGGTGTGATGATGTAGGATTTGAGTTTACTTTCAAAGAATGTATGGGCTTCCAATAGGTGAAGAAGAGAAGAGTGGACTTTCTAGTTTTAGAATAGCCTAAGCAAGCAAGAAAGAAATTCAACTTCAGTGAAACGTTTGTGAGCTAATTCAATCAAGGAAGGTTGGATTCTGACTGTAAAAGAGCTTAGAAGGACAAGCTAACACATTTGCAGTTTAGCTTCTATTCAATTCTGAGCCACTGATGATTCTTCAAATTTCCTATGCCTACTTGTGTCTTTTAGTAGCTTTGTGCATTTCACTGTCTCCTTTTGGTACTGGAATCTAAGTCAGGAGAAAAGTATAAAATCACTAAGTTAAATGAAGTTAGTACCCTATGTCAGCAAGAAAAAACGTGATTATATTTTTCTAATCTGAAACATGTCGATAGCATATCCTTCCAGGAATAAGCTAACTACAGGTACACTGTTCTCCAGCAATCGTTGTCTAAACACACCACTCCATTCACGGAGATCTCTTGTGTGCATAGTGCTGGTCTATGTGTTTGTTTTAACCCACAGTTAACTGTGCACTACACCTGCCATCAATCAACAGCCATAGGTGTGTCCCTTAATTGCCATTTAAAGGTCTTCTGAAAGTGACATATATATATGTGTATGTATGTGTGTGTATATAATTTCTTTCCCTTTTCACAGGTGAAAAAGCTTGTTAAGAACCCAGGAAGAAAGCTCACTGTGGATTGCTGCCTGTTTTGGGAGTTGCCTCCTAATTTGAAAGAGTGGAGAACTGCTGGTATTGTTGAGGATTAAAACTTCATTTTTGGTGCTTACAACAGATCTCAGCATAGGAAAATTGGTGTCTCTCTAATGACAAGGATCAGGGGATCCCATTATATAACAAATGAGTTTTCAGAAACAGGAAGGTAGATCCTGGAGTTTATAATATGGTTAGTATAAGATTACTTCTAAGCAAAAATCTAGAATGATTCATTCACTGGTAGTTTTGTGAGTGTTTGGATGATAGACACTAGATCACTTTTTTTTAATTTTTTATTTAGTAAATATAAATTTTCAAAGTACAGTTAATGGATTGAAATGCCCCCCCCCGATAATTTCCCTCCCACTCACACCCCTCCCATCTCCCGCTCCCTCTCCCATTCCATTCACATCAAGATTCATTTTCAATTCTCTTTATATACAGAAGATCAATTCAGTATATATAAATAAAGATTTCATCAGTTTGCACCCACACAGAAACACAAAGTGTAAAATACTGTTTCCAGTATTAGTTATAGCATTACTTCACATTGGACAACACACTAAGGACAGATCCCACATGAGAAGTAAGTACACAGTGACTCCTGTTGTTGACTTAACAATTTGACACTGTTGTTTATGGCATCAGTAATCTCCCTAGGCTCTAGTCATGAGTTGCCAAGGCTATGGAAGCCTTTTGAGTTTGCCGACTTCGATCTTATTCCGACAGGGTCATAGTCAAAGTGGAAATTCTCTCTTCCCTTCAGAGAAAGGTACCTCCTTCTTTGATGGCCCCATTATTTCCACTGGGATCTCACTCGCAGAGATCTTCCATTTAGGTCTTCCTTTTTTTTTTTTCCCCAGGGTGTCTTGGCTTTCCATGCCTAAAATACTCTCATGGGCTCTTCAGCCAGATCTGAATGCCTTAAGGGCTGATTCTGAGGCCAGAGTGCTATTTAGGACATCTGCCATTCTATGAGTCTGCTGTGTATCCCGCTTCCCATGATGGATTGTTCTCTCCCTTTTTGATTCTATCAGCTAGTGTTAGCAGACACTAGACTTGTTTGTGTGATCCCTTTGACTCTTAGACCTATCAGTGTGATCAGTTGTGAACTGAAATTGATCACTTGGACTAGTGAGATGGCATTGGTACATGCCACCTTGATGGGATTGTATTGGGATCCTCTGGCATGATACTAGATCACTTTTAGCTGAAGTATCATTAATGGCTTATGTCAGACTGATGACATAGCCTGTTTTCCTTTGTTCAAATCTTCTGTTCTGCAATTCATTTATTCATTCAATAAATATTTTAAAGTTCAACTCTGCACTAGGTATGATATTAGGTATATTGTTTTGTCCAAGAAAGGCATGATCCCTGCTCCCATGAAGCTTTAGTTCCATTAGGTACCATACACCCAAGCAAAACTGAAAGCAAACACTAATAAGACCACCTTGCAGAAGTAAACACATGAAGACATAAAACAGGACTTAGAATTGCCAAAAAATTGAAAGAACGAACAATAGTAACAAAGAGTAAAAAAGGGCAGAGGAGGAAAAAGTTTGATAGAGATCAACATGTGTAGATGCTCAAGATAATTTGTACATTAAAAATTACATGTTATTTGGCATCGTTGTTATGTTAGACTGGTTTGTGGTGACAAATGAACTAAAAATTTCTTCAGTTTAACACAATAGAATTTTCTATCTAGCTCTGGAGATGGTCTTGAATAGTCTTCAGGTAGACAGGATGGCTCTGCTGTTTGTAGTCATCCAGGGATCTGTGTCTATTTGATATTATAGCTCTGACACAGTATGTAGGGTTTCTTAACCTTGGTACTGCTGACATTATTTGTTTGCGGGGCCTGCCTGTTCTTTGTTCTTTGTGAGATGTTTAACAGCATACCTGTCTTCTACTCACTAGATGCCAATAGTATTCTCCCTTTCCCCACACTCCATTATGGCAATCAATGATAGCTCCGTTCTTGCTAGATGTCCTCAGGGAGACCAAAGTCTCCATTGCTTTAAAGCTTCAATGCCATTGGCATTCGACAGGTAGAACATAAATGATAGCACAGAAGAGGATTCACTTCTTTTAACTCAGATTCAGAAGTGGCAGACATCTCTCCTATTTCCTTGAGTAGAACCAAGTCCTGAGGCCACCTGTAACTTCAAGGGGACTGAGGAACATGGTCTAATCCTGTGCCTAGCTACAACCTTGTTATTATAAAAAGAAAAAGACTCAGAGTTTGGTAGACTACTAGTGGTCTCCGACACACGTTTCAAGGAACTAAAAACTATAATTTTCCCATCACTTGGGAATCTATGAACATTTGTTGTTAGCCTGTTATACTTGTGGTATACTTGGTGGAAGACCAGCCTTCTCTTTGGATCATTTATTGTTCTTATTTTCTTTCTAATTTTTGGTAGACATAGTCAGCTGCAGGCTACAGGCTACAGGCTCAGTGAAGATCACCACAATCCTTAGGACACTCTCAAAAGTGTGTGTTCTGGCACTCTCAAGCTGATGAAATCTTGCTTTGAATATGACTGGTTTTAACTACTGCATTTTTAAAGGTATGTGGAAAAACCAATACTAGCCCAGAGAAAAACAACAAAAATCATTACAGGGAAAGAAAATAGGCCCTCCAAAGGAGATTAAAAGATCTTTGGATATTTAGCTGGTAAACATCTCTTGTTATATAAAGCAGTTTTTTTTTTTTTTTTTTAAGATGAGAATCTAAAATTGTTCCCCATGGAAAACTAAAGTATAATGCTTATACCAGTATTAGAGTGGGTAAATTTTTAATTTAATTTGAATGAAAAATTTAAACATTGTGGCAATAAAATACTAGAGTAGATGGTCTCAAAGAAGAGTTTAAGTCTAGCTGTCTCTAGAAACCTCTGATGAGGAAAGAGAGGAAGTGGGACAGGGACAGGGAGATTGTGGGGAGATGTGGAGACTGATTTTCTTAAATGTGCTTTGTTATTCATGAAGGCAGAACTGGGGCAGATAGGTGACTTCTAAGTTTTCCTTTTTGCCTTCCTAATATGAGCATGGCACATGTATGTTGAGCTGAAAATGAGTTGAAATAATATCTCCATCATTGCAGGAATCCATTCCTTTCAGAAAAGAGGTATTGGATAACCCTGACCATGTTGATGAATTTGGTGGAGTTCATTGTGCTTTCCAATAAGATTCTTTGGGGCTCAAATTTGTTTCATGGAATTCCTATCAAGATTAAAAAAAATTGATGTTAATGTAACATGTTAATGAGTAATTAATGTTAATGAGTATTTTTGTCAGGTAGGCTATGGGACAGACTGTCAATTTAGTTCTTGGTGTTTGTTTTTAAATACTGAAGACTTAAATTTTGCCTAATATGGACATTTGTTTATTTCCAAAAAAAAATTTTGTGTCACATGCATTTTTTTATTTATTTATTTATTTTTTTAAAACTTTTATTTAATGAATATAAATTTCCAAAGTACAGCTTATGGATTACAATGGCTTCCCCCCCATAACTTCCCTCCCACCCGCAACCCTCCCCTTTCCCGCTCCCTCTCCCCTTCCATTCACATCAAGATTCATTTTCATTTCTCTTATATACAGAAGATCAGTTTAGCATATATTAAGTAAAGATTTCAACAGTTTGTACCCACATAGAAACATAAAGTGAAAAATACTGTTTGAGTACTAGCTATAGCATTAAATCACAATGTACAGCACGTTAAGGACAGAGATCCTACATGAGGAGTAAGTGCACAGTGACTCCTGTTGTTGTCACATGCATTTATATAATTATGTGCTAGAATTTCAAATCCACTACCATTTAGCTTTTAACTTAGTATGTTCTATTTGACAATGCTTGCTCCAGGACTCTGTTTTCCATATCTGTTCTTTCATTTGAAATTCAGATTCTTATTAAGAAACTGTGCCATGGACCCACCATTGGAAAACATCCCTCTTTAGGGTGTAGCTCAGCACTTAAAAGACTCATCTAGAGCAACAGGATGTGACAATTTAGGACCAGAAAAAAATGGTCTATATTGTAGGACAATAGAATTTGACATGATAGAAATGATTTGAAGGGCCAAAGGAATTTGTCAAGGCACTTGCTCCCCATGGAGTCAGTACTGATTTTCCTGGTGTACTGGCAGTATGTTTAATTAAAGCAAGAAATGATGTCTTTAGATTTTTCTTCACTTGGAAATGTAGTAATGGGTCAGAGTCTTTAATTTTTTAGTGTGTAGAAGGAGAATGGGCACAATTGAGACCTCAGCTGCAGAGTTCAAATTTCATTGGGTTTTCTTATTAATTATCCAATGATTTTGAAAACAGCTGGAATCTAGGAAACTAATGGGAAAAAACCTCCCACGGTGGAAATAGATAGTGATATGCAAGTGATAAGTTCAAATGACTTGTTTATTGTATTCCTATTTTTCATGGTGAATGTTCACTCATTTCAAGGCTGCAGATCCTGCTCTGTGTCCTCCCTACCTCCATTTCCTTGGCGAGTTACCCTAGACATATCTCAAGTGTCCTCAGTTTTACTTCCTTGAAATTTCTCTTATCTTTCCCCCCACCTCCACACTGCCCACCCATTATAGGTGGCAGTGTTCCACCTATTGCTTTATTTGTGTCTTCAATGCCATATTTAGTGCAGCTGCCAGCATCCTGGCACTTTTAACTTCTCTTTTCAATGGTCTTCTCCTAGCTTACAGGACGGGCTATGGGAAATTATTCAAAGTCATTAAAGCTAACTTTTCCAAGGTAATTTGCTTCTGTTCTCATTCCCATTTTGAAGGTTGCAACATCTAATAAATTAGAATTCAATAATTTCCTATTCTTGTTAAGTTTTCATACACTTGTTCAACTACAGTTTCACTTTTTGTCTTTTCTAACTTTACAGTGTAGGTGTTTTCCAAGGTTCCGTCCTTAATTATCATCAGTGTTTCTACCCTTTCATATGGTTCTTACCTCTAAATGGATGATTACTGATGCTGTTATTGCTATACTTTATATCTTACCAGAAATTCTGTTTTATACTGGAAGCTTCTTGCTGGAGATCTCTAAATGCAGTAAGTGCCCAACAAAATGCAACTTCTATGATTTTCCAGACCTTGTCATATTCCTGACTCCCTCAGTTCCTGTGTTCAACCATTTGCTAAATTCTCAAAAGTTTACTTCTACTGTTTATTTCTATCACTTTCTTTTCCTTTGGTGAATTTGCAATTAAATTTTCCTTTTACTATTTTACTTGTGTTTTCAATGACCTTTCTTCCAACTATATTCCTTTCCTTCCAATTTCTTTTTCACACTATTGCCAAATTAGATTCTCAAATCCTGGTCTCACATAAAAACTTTCAGTGGACCTTCCCTAAATACTGGGTGTAAATGTAAAACCCTAGGCTTGGCACTGAAGTCATGCTTTCTTGCTACAGTAGGAGACAATAATGCGTCTTAAGTGTCCTTATGAGATTAAGTAACCCACCGTGAAATCAGGCAAACAAAATCTGATTGGAACTATCTGCTCTCCTTGGAGAAGTAGTCATAATTTCACTTTGAATTACTTTATAAAACCATTGGTTACAGAATTTCATTTGAAATTGATGTAGCTTGGTACAGATTCTCAGTGTTTATAAGCTTAGATTGACAAGTTTTCTTACTATTTGACCTCACAATCTCATTTTATTGCTATAGTTACTATTAAATTCCTTTTTAAATACAAAAATAAAACATTATTGGCTGTAGCAGAGATAGTTGTCTTCACTGGAAATGAAAGCCAAAGCAGATCTTATCATTGTCTTTTCAGGAGAAATAATGATGATAAAAGTAATAAATGATACTCAGATTATAATCGGATAATTTTCCCAGCAGTTAGAATGAATTATGGCTTTGGCAACTGCCTTACTCACATTCAGAAACCCACTAATCCAAAAAGTGGAAAAATGTTTATAGACACACATGACTACCACCTTCATTGCAGTGTTAGGTTTTTTTTTTTTTTTTTTTTTTTTTTTTTAGATTTAAAAGCAAGAGCAGTATTAGTCATTGGAGGGTGAACCAACGGCAAAGGAAGATCTTTCTCTCTGTCTCTCTCTCTCACTGTCCACTCTGCCTGTCAAAAAAATAAATAAATAAATAAAAAAGCAGGTGCTTATGGCAGTCAACTAGAAAGACCACATTCATTCACATTCATTATTATTTCACCAGCTATTGCATCTTCTTACCCACTAAATGTGCTCATCAAATAATACTAGAAATATAACCCTGGAAGAAGTCCTTTTGTAAATCAAATTACATAAAGTATTTAATTCACTGGGCTCTTTGGTAAGTGGCTTGGAATATTTGCCTCAGGCTGTCACTCTGAAACTGTACTTGTCCGAGACAAGGTTGCTGATGTCACGGTTAGGAGTTCACATCCTGGGAGAGGTTTACAATGGAAGCTGAGATGTATCTGATTCAGCCCTGAGGCAGAAAAACTGGACAAAGCAGTTTTTTCCCCTTCCCCTTTACAGACTGTGTGATTTGTGCAACAGCTTTGGCTTAGCAAATAGGGAAGTGTCAGAGCTAAATCAGCTTTACTCTAAGGGCACAGTGTGCGTGTGTTTTCAACTCAGCAATACCCAAATCCAGGACCATTTTACTTCAAGTGGAATACACACACAGAGCAAACATTCTCAAGGTCAGGTATTCGTGTTCTTTCTATTCCACTGCAAGAGCCGTTTTCCTTGTTTAGAGAGAAGCATAGGACTCATTCATGCTTCAGAACAGTAAACTCCATGGAAAAAAAAAGTGCAAAGAGCCAGTGTTTTTTTTTTTTTTTTTTTTTTTTTTTTTTTTTTTGAGAAAGAAAAGATGTTATGTAAACAGTATTTGTGGGATAGTCAAATATGGGGGTGGGGGAGGGTGGCTGCTCTGGTTTGCTTTCTTGAGTATATAGTTGGCAATCTGGCAATCTATCTGTGGGATGGCCAGGTTTCTAAGGCATAAGGAAGTGAAAATTTGAAGCAAGTAACTATGTAAATCGAACAATATTCTCTGACTTTTCTTCAATTACTCGCAGTACTTCAAGCAGCAGCAGGATTGGTGTCTTCGTCATTTGGATTATTTCTTCCTTTTTGGCTTATTTCTTCCTGATGGACTTAGATGTATCTGTATATTACTGTTACAGCTATCACTATCATTTTGCAATTGGACACAGCTTATTTTCCAGTAAACACGCATGTGTTTTAGGATGGGAAGTGGAGATTTTCCTTCTCTCTGTATCTCACACTATTAGAGACAGTTACAGATACAGATAGGTGGGTGTTATATATGCCCTGGCTCAGGAATTGCCTCTGGGTTTCCTGTACTTCTCAGTAATGAGCACCGTCCTATTGTTTTCTTTCAGGTTGCACACTTCACATCTCTTACCTTTTCCCCCCTTAGTTTTATGTAAATTGTGTGTGGATAATGGAATGAAATGGTTTCCATGGAGCTGAACAAATATAGGTCATATTGCAAGGAACTTCTTCCTCTCTTGAAGTACACAGGTGAATTTGCATATAATTTTAATTATTCGGTTTTATAAGTAGGACTGAAGCGGTGAACAGAGTTGAGCTTCTTGTGAGAGAGACTTCCACTTTCCTTCATAAAGTAGATCTTTCTAGATACAATAAAATGCCAAGCACACAAAAATATAGAATTTAGTAAAGAGAAAGACCAGTTAGGAAATGTGTTTTTTTAAAAAATATCTTTTCATTATCTACTGGCTGAGTGACCTTCTTGTTCACTTCACTCTGCGTGAACTTTAAGTCTCTAAATGCACTCGTTTTTTTAAGCTTCCTATACATCCAAGAAACTCCCCTTCATTTATTTATTCATTCATTAACTCAGTCATTAAATGCATCCATTTATTCATTCATTGATTCAGTAAAGAAGTGTTGGATCCAAAGAACCCAGGAATTGAATCCTACTTCCTTGTGATGCTAGCTGTCATTTGCGAAGATCAGTGAACCTTGCTAAATTCAAATTTTTTCAGGGATGAAGGGGCATGATTGTACTACTTTACATGGTTGTTGCAATTCAGAACGATGGATGTATATAACCTGATTCAGATCTGCCACATGATAGGTACTGTTGTGGCTATATTTAATTTATTTGGCTGCTTAACCAAAACACCATATACTGGGTAGCTTATATAAAGAACAGAAATTTATTTCTCATAGCTCTGGAGTTTGGGAAGTTCAAGGTAAAGGTACTGACAGATTCTGTATCTGGTGACATCTGGTTCATTAGACTTCTGCCTTCTCAATCGGTTCTCACAAGGAGAGAGAAAGCTCCTTACAGCCTCATCTGTAGATAATAATTCTGTTCAGAAGGGCTCTGTCATCAGCTGACCACCTCCCCACAGGCCCTGCTTCTTTTTTTTTCTTTTTTTAAATTTATTTATAAAAAGGGAACAGATTTAATGTGTTTTATATATATAATTTTAAAGACATAATGATACTTCCCACTTTTCCTCTGGCCCCACTTCTTTTTTTAAAGATTTATTTTAATTATTTGAAAGAGTTACAGAGACAAAGAGAGAGAGAGAAAGAGAGAGAGAGAGAGAGAGAGATCCTCTCTCTGCTGGTTCCTTCCCCAAATGGATGCAATGAGCAGGGTCATGGCCCTACTTTTTTTAAGATTTTATTTATTTTTATTTGAGAGGTAGAGTTACAGACAGTGAGAGGGAGAGACAGAGAGAAAGTTCTTCCATCTATTGATTCACTCCCCAGATGTCCGTAATGGTGGGAGCTGTACCGATTCAAAGCCAGGAACCAGGTGCTTCTTCCCAGTCTCCCATGTGGGTGCAGAGGTCCTACGACTTGGGCCATCTTCCACTGCTTTCCCAGGCCATAGCAGAGAGCTGGATTGGAAGAGGAGCAGCCGGGACTAGAACTGGCGCCCCTATGGGATGCTGGCGCCGCTGGCGGAGGACTAACCTACTGTGCCACGATGCCGGCCCTGGCCCTACTTCTTAATACCTTTACATTGGGGTTTGGATTTCAACACATAAATTTCTGGGGATACAGACGTTCAGACCATAGCAGTGGCCATGAGAATTTTACCCGTAGATGTCCGATATAGGGAGCCTGCTTGTCCAAGAGCATCAGCTTCTAGGATCAGAAATGCAACAATATGTCTTCCATGAGGCTGTGCAGAGATGGTTTCCAGCCAGGGAAGGGGTGCACAAGAGATGGTAAGATGGTTCATTTCTGGATGACAGGGTCTCTTCAGCATGATTGCTTTGGCTTAAGGACACCCTGACAGCCTTATTGCAACTTCCTCACATGGCATAATAATAGAGAACACCTCCACTTAACCTCCTTCTCTTTTACTTGGATACCATAGACTTACATTGTGATCTCAAGCCTCTCCCCCTACACGCCTTTCTGGTCCCGTCCTCATGCTCTGTCACAATAATTCCAATAAAAATACTTGCACTTCGATATTTGTTTCTTGTAGAACCCACACTGATACAGATGTTCATTACTTATAGTTGTTTTTAAAATTATACTTATTAATAATTATGTACAAAGCACTTTCAGTGCTGAATTAAGTGTATTGATTTTAAAAAAAGGAGTTCATCATGTGATGAGTTGTGTCATAAGGCTAACAGATATAATATTAAAAACTTTTACCCTTTGAAAGAGAGATGCCATAAAAGTTAACAACAGACTAAAGAAAAGTAAAGTACATCCTTTAAAACAATGCCATTTTTAATCGTGACACCAGTGCATTTCCGGTCTTGAACATAGCTTTTCATCAGGAAAATACATGAGAAGGGATTACATGATATGGACTTTACAACATAGGCTGGATTTACTCAACATGCTCTTTGGCAATACTAGTTCTATCAGCTCTAAGAGTAGTTAGAAGTGGAAATAGAAAAAGGCTTTGATTAAACAGACTTTTCCATTTGCGGTGACCTTGAGTCCTCTGTAGGAGCTTTATTCATATTTGTCAAGGTAAGTTTGCACCAGATAAGTGACAAGGTCCAATATTCTCTGAACTTCTGAGTCTGGTAGTTCCACACCTTTCCAGATAGAGTGATAGGTGATGACTGGAAAAGTGAGACATCTCATTTTATTAAAGCTTCTGTATATGAACAGTTCGTGCCGACTGCTTAAGCTCATAGAGGAATTTCTGGAAGGAAACTGATCTTTTCTCTTTCTCTTCTGATTGCCCTTCCACAGGTAAATACAGGTGTGTGGGTGGAAGTGCACACAGGGATGTGTGTGGATGTGTCTGTTCTGGAAGTAGAGGAGATTTTTGGTTTTAGTTTGCTGGAAAAGAATCCTTGACTACTACTTTTAGACATTGATTAGATTTTACTTTTTAGTAATCATTTTTTTTTGTTTTTAAAAACCTTACCACATACTATAGATATAACTCATTATTTTTACTTTCACATTAATATTAAAGAGGCAGTGTAAGAAAGAGGCATTTGTTATTATAAAAATTTTACTATGTAAGATCTTAAAAAACCCAAATTTAAGTGATATGTTTAGCCTTAGGAAAAGACCTGACACATGCTGATTTTCAATTTCCATTTGACTTCTACAACCATTTCCAAATATCTTAGGTTTTTGCCTTCAGTCACCATTTTGCTAGATAGCAAAGAAAGGCATTGATAGAATGACTATGTAATGCATATAACAAAGGGATTGGTTAATAAGAATTGTCACCCATGTTGTGAAATTGTCCAGTAACTTTAGTCAGAGCAATGAGTCTTTCTTTTGAAAACAAAACTTCAGAAATAAACTATTCAAAAAGTTCGTTTTTTATTTTATTTATTTATTTCAACTGTGGAGAGAGAGAGAGAGGGAGAGAGAGAGCGATATCTTTCTTCTGATGGTTCATTTCCCAAATGTTCCCAACACCCAAGGCTGGGCCAGGTTGAAACCAGGAGAAGGAACCAGTGGGTAGGAGCTCTGTCTGTTTGTTTCTCTTTGTATCTTTCTTTAACTTTTAAATTGACAAAATAACTTTTAAATATAAAGATAAATGTATTTTGGTGAAAATTTTTGAAACAGGCATATGAAGGGTCTTGGAAAAGTTCATGAAAGATGTGTATTATCAAAAAAGTATGCATGGATTTAAAATTTTCTTAGAAAATTCCATTTACAGGAAAATAATACAATATTATCATTTCAAAGTTTTGTTTGTTTATTTTTCATTTATTTGAAAGGTAGAATATGAAAGAGACAGAAGGTGAGAAAATGATCTTCTCTCTGTGGGTTCACTGCCAAATGCCCACAACGGTGAAGACTGGGCCAGGCCAACACCAGGGGGCCAGGAACTCACTTTGAGTCTCACATGAGGGTGTTGAGGACTCATGCACTGAGACACTATTTTCTGCCTCTCAGAGTGGACATTATAAGGAAGCTGTATTGTAAATGTAGCTGGGACTTGAACCTAGGTACTCTTATATGAGATGTAGGGATCAAAGGCAGCATCTTATGTGCTGTGCACTTTGCCAGATCCTAAACTTTATTTTCAATTGTATCATTTACTGATTGACATGCATTGACTAAGTGTTGGTTCATAATGGGACCCAGTTTTTCCATGTAGGAATTCCTTCCTGACTTTTCTCTGGAAATTTATGTTTTCTAACTCATGAATCCTGAGAAAAATCCTTTGATAATTCAGGAAAATGGGAAAAGACAGTGTAAATCCTTCTGTAGGAATCAAAGCTTACTAATCAAGATGTTACTGGTTTTAAGGAATCTACTGAAGTTGAATCAAAAGCAAGAGCAGGAAGCACTGACAAGGGAACCAAACCTTAAAGTCAGAATTTCTAAATATTTATTTATTCATTTATTTGAAAGGCAGAGTGACAGAGAGGGAGAGACAGAGAACTCTTTCATGTCTTGGTTCTCTCCATAGATGGCTGCATCAGCCATTAGGCTATTAGGACAGGCTGAAGCCAGGAGCAAGGAATTCCATCCAGGTTTCCCATGTGCATGACAGGGACCCAAACACTTGTGCCATCATCTGCTGTCTTCCAGGTACATTATCAGGAAGCTGACTCTGAAACAGAATAGCCAGGACTCAAACTAGCATTACGAGTATCGCAAGAGGTGGCTTAACTTGCTGTGCCATAATGCCTGTCCCTAAAGTTGACGTTTCTGGAAACCAGAACAGGAACAAGGAAAAGAGAAGAGTCACCATCTGATCTATCAGTCTTCTTGTAGTTGTTGCCATGTGGTTAGGGTGTTTGTGACCCTGTCTGTTCATCTCAATGATCCATTCTTGTAAACAAAACAAATATTATTACATTTATGTACATCATGCATTATATATAACGCCTATGAGTGGTGTTCAAAGAGACAACCTTTGGAAGAAAAATAACTCCTTAAATTAAAAATTTTGAAATGTGATCATGTGTAGTGCTGCTAACTTTACTAGGAGATCTAAATGTTATCTTATTTGAATCCTACAAAATAACATTCACTGGAGTTTTCTGGTGTTTGAAGGCATGCTGGAAGCAGTAGTTTTTTTGAAAATAATTCAACATAAGAAAATGCAAATAAAAGAAGTGAATTCAATACTGAAGCAAGAAGTCAAAAACCAATCTAAAAATCTAAATTAGCAAAAGCAAGAGGCGAGAGTTTAGTCTAGCAGTTAAGATGGCTGTACCCCACATTTCAGAGCCTAGTTTCAATTCCTGGCTTTGACTCCTGACTCCAGTTTCCTGCCAATGCAGACCCTGGAAGGCAGCAGTGATGGTTCGAATAACGGCTTCCTGCCACCCACATTGGGTACCTGGATGACATTCGCCGTTTTTGGCTCAGGCCCTGCCTGGGCCCTAGATATTGCAGGCATTTTGAAAGTGAACCAGCAAATGGGAGCTCTTGCTGTCTGTCTGCCTGTCTCTCTCTCTCTCTGTCTCTCTGCTTCTCAAATAAATTTTTAAAATACTAGTAAATGCAATATAGTTGTAATGACAAAAACAATGTCAAGGCAAGCAGACAGAATATTTGTTGTTGTTGTTAAAAAAGGAATTATTTTACCTCAAGAAGTTGTACCCTACTGCCCAGATTGTTCATAGCTTGGGTACACTCTTACCAAGTCAGTGCAAAATGAAATAAGCTTTTCTACATCTGGAATTTTTATTATAGAGCAAAGGTAAATACTATTGGGTAGGATAATAGATGCTTTATGTATTGAAAATTTTTACTTTAAGAACAACAACTTTTGGCTGGTGCCGTGGCTCAGTAGGTTAATCCTCTGCCTGCAGCGCCAGCACACCGGGTTCTAGTCCTGATTCGGGTGCGAGATTCTGTCCCAGTTGCCCTTCTTCCAGGCCAGCTCTCTGCTGTGGCCTGGGAGTGCAGTGGAGGATGGCCCAAATGCTTGGGCCCTGCACTCCATGGGAGACCAGGAAAAGCACCTGGCTCCTGCCTTCGGATCAGCGCAGTGTGCAGGCTGCAGCGCACCAGCCGCAGAGGCCACTGGAGGGTGAACCAACGGCAAAGGAAGACCTTTCTCTGTCTCTCTCTCTCACTGTCCACTCTGTAAAAAAAAAAATAAGAACAACAACTAACAACTTTCAGATATGAAATGTTTCTGGTGTTACAATTTAATTTTAAATATTATTTTAATTGATATTTTGAAACAATGATTCCTTTTAATATTTTCAGTTATCAAATGTTTATAATATATAGATTTTTGTTATTAAATATTAAAATACTTATTGTCTCAACAAATCATGCATTTACTAGTTTATTTTCTTGGTAGAAAACATCTTAGCTGATAATAAACACTGTCAGGAAAATTGCTCACTATTTATTATTATAGCCACTCATTTTTATTTCTGTGAAGTGTTATGAAAAATATAGAATCCTGTAATTTTGGGAATTCCAAAGAAGTTCTTGAGTTCTACTCCTGGAGATTAATATGAATAATCTGCAACACTGAGCCATTCAGCAGAGACATTCTGGGGGCCAAGACCAGGGATCAACATGAAGCCTGGGAAGGTTAAGCCAAGTTCAATTACAGGTTGTCAGGACAGAAGACACCAGGAGCAGAATGGCATGGATACCAGAATTGGAATCCTGAGGACACATCAAAGTCAGGAAACATCAGAGGCAAATGAGAGGGCAGAAAAAGGGGAGTTAAAAAAGAAACTAATGCCAGGGGTCAACATTTTCTGGAATCAAGATTGCTTTAAAATGGCTGGGTATGGATCTCTGCGGTCCTGGAGGAAACAGTTTTCTTTTTTTCTTTTTTTTTTTTTTATTTTAAAGGGAGCAGTCTGTTGTCAAGTGCTGCCTCCTGCAGAGTGTAAGGATTTCAGGATACAAATTTGGTAAATTCATCTTTGGGCAATAGGATAATGGAAAATCATGGCATGAAAGAAGTCTATTTCTGTAATCATAACTTTTCCTATATGGGTTGTGTATGCATCACTCCTTGTCTACTTTCCTCATTTATAAGTAGGAGACCAGGGGGATCAGTGAGATATGGAGGTGAGGGGACAGGTGAAATCTGTGGAAATGGAGATATTCATTAATCTGCAGAGAGAGAGAGAGAAAGAGAGAGAAGCCAAACTTTGCTTTATTTTGCTCTTCCCATAGGAGAAGGAAAGCAAATATTCTTCCTTCAAGTGAAGTGAAAAAATTCCTATAAAATCACATGTTGAAATTGGAGTGCCTGCAAGAAACAAAGATACAAAGATTAACATCCTGGTCCTCATTTAGACTAATGCTAATCTGATCTCTGTGACCATTTGAACAGAAGGAAGAGAGAGGTGGAGAGAAACACTGGGCAGAGAGAAGAGAAGCAGAATGGTTCACAGACTGACACAAACGTGATTTGTTCCTCTGGCTGCTCAAGGTTTGGATGAAGTGGCCAGACTTTCTGCTTGACTGAAGACCTACATAAAAGGATGGAGTGAATGTATCCCACTAAAGGAAGTGAGGATGTGATTGCCCAGGTGGTTGAGCAAGGGCAAGTTTTTCACGGGAGGTATCAGCTGGCATTGGGATGAACTGCAGCCCTGCTACCACAAAGCACCAAACTTGCCTGAAGGGAACACCAGCATTTGCACACTGACGCTCAGAAGCTTTGTGTAATGAAAGTGAGCACAGTTGATTCCAATAGCACATCTAGATTCCTTTCTTGTTAAAGAATATTTCTTTTGGGTAACTGCAACCCATAGGAATTTTATGGTCTTCCATATTATGCTGACCTTTTCTCATTCTTGAAACATTCTACATTTCCTTTTACCTCTGGGCTCTTGTGTATGTTTTTCTGTTTTCCAAGAACTCATTACTTCCTGCTTGATGCTAATTTCTATTGAGTATTTCAAAGTTTCAGTTTAAATGTTGCTTCTTCAAGGTCTTCCTTGAAACCCTAGGTGTTTCATCCTTCTACATGATGTGGTTTATCACCACTCTGAAATTCCTCCTTCTAACAAATACATCTGAGATTTTGTCTTTCTTACTCAAAATGTACTCCATAACTTACCACTGAGTTTACTGGGATACCAATAATCAGTGGATTTTCCTCAACTCAACAAATGAAGTAAAGTGACTCTAGCCATGACATGAAGAATGAGAAAGCTGGACTTATACTAGGAAGAGCAATCAGTTGTTTTCTGTGGGACATTTGCTGTTTGGAAGCATTTACTATGACCTAAGAAAAAGTCAGTTAAGTTTTATCTATAGCCATTTACCTGTAGGCTGTCACCATTTATTAGCATTCACAATATTGATTCTTTTTTTGGCATAGCTCAGGGTTAGGAAAGTGGTTGTGGCTGTACATAGTCAGGTCTTACACAGAGATGGAGCAAATTCTGGTCTGCATGAGGTGGTTTGAAGAATCTATGTCATCACTCATTTAAACGATGCCTACCTCATTGGTACATAGCATGCCTGAATTCCCACAATGAAATGAAACACTCGTTTTAAAGTGAAGGTACTCTAAGAAGAGATGAATTTGAAGGGTGTTGGCGCTAACACAGATCATGAGATAGGTCTCCTTTGGTTGTCTTGTGTTCATATGTCCTCTTTCACTCAATGCCTAGCTGCTCATGCAGTCACATTTAGTGTGGTGAAGAGAAAAGGAGCCCTATGGAGACTATCCACTAGAGAGTCCTCAGCTCTCTTGCTGGGAGAGCGGGAAGGGCATAGTTCATCCTTGATGCCACTATTAGCTTTAGCTAGCCATGATTTCACCTAAAATGGGAGATTTTATTGTAATGAAGCAATTCTTGACTAGGAATTGAAAGACTGAGTCATTTATTTTTAACCTTGGCAGTCATTTAAATTTGAGGTTTGCCCACTTTGAAAATTAAAGGTTGTGCTTTAGTTTGTTTTCAGGTCTTACTATGAGATAAGTATGGACAGTTATTTTCAATAACAGAGAACATGGAAGAAAACTGAAAATTCTAGTGCAATAATTCTACCTACTCATTAGAGGAATGAGAAATATGTAATGTATGAAAATTGAAGAGAACAATTTATCTAGAACTTACCAGAATCTATTAAAGGAGGAATGTCTTGATCATGAATTTTTATTGAATGTCCATATTTTTCTCTGTATGAGCTCGAAGGAAGAGAAAAACACTGAAAAAGATGCTACAAATTGCAAAGTCTTTGGCAGGTAAGGAAAGGGATTGGAGAACAAGATTTCCTTCTTATGAAACACATTTAAGAGAGAAATTCTAGATGACCTTGCCTTTGGCAAAAATCTTCCCAGGTGTTCAAGGTCACACACATGTCTCCAATATATCTATGAATGGATTGATGTGTTACAGTATTTCTATTACTTCCTGAGTGAACCTCATAAACTCCAGGTTCTTTACTTCCATATTATGAGTTGAAAGGGATAAGAAGGATTAAGAAAAAGTGAGATTCCCATTTACTTTTTGTAAAAATTTCAAACCAAGTTTGCTTTTGCCACATATAAAGAAGCATAAGTGAGGGGCTTACTCTTTGTGTGAGAAGTTGCTGCGTGCTGCAGAAATCTGTGGCTGGGCTCTCAAGATGGCCCGTATAAGGCCAGAGGTCCCTTTTCTCCCGAAATTCAAAGGTCTGGATATAGGAGAGAAGCATGCAGGGAAGATTCCCCACAAAAGGTCGGCGCTGGCCCCTCATCTGCGACAGATACCATCACAGGGCAACGGGGGGTCTCAAGATCAGTGGGTTGAATTTCCTGCCTCCCTTTAGGGGCCTTCAAACTTACAAAAATTAATCCTTTTGATTGACTCTGTCTCCTAATCTTGAAGATAAGCTCAGAACATTTACCAGTTCTCAGCACTGCTTACCAGGCCAAGTCTTAGCACCAAATTACAAATTTTGTCATCTGTGACCTTTCCAATCTTCCCTTTTTGCTTGCCCACTTGGTAGCTCAAGTCATCCTCCTCTGCGCTCCGTGGAAACTTATGTCAAAGCATTTGGGATTGTTAGGGATTTAAAGAGATCAAATCATTCAACCTTTTCATTTTCAGAGAAGAAAACTAAGATCTAAAGAGGTTAGATGACTTCCATAAGGACATGCTTTTAAATTCTCTTGGTGGTTTCACTATAAGGCATTGGAGTTATTACTTGTATCAAAGGAGTCGTTAGTTTCACATATAGGTCACAAAAATTTCACCTTGATTCCACTTATTATTTTCATATATCCAAGTATCAATGTAAATGCCTTTTAAGAGAACTTGAATACTTTTAACTATGTTTGTAAATAATCTCTTATCATTCTTTTTAAAAAAAAATTTAGCAAAGATCTTTCATGATGTAAGTTATTGTCTCCTATTTTGAAGATAACTTTATGTTATGAAAATAAAAATTGGCATCCACTTAAAGAGCATAGCACCTAAAAAGAAGGGCTAAGTACAGTTGTCTCTGCAAGACAACATAAATACATATTTAGTGAATCAAATACGGTACAAAGTGAAGACAAATATAGGGTAGAATCAAGTGAAAATAAAAGTTGCTTTCCAGGATAAGCATGGGGCTATCTTTGCCGGGCCAGTATGTAACGATGAATACCTGGCCTAGGAGGTTTGAAGTGTTATAAATCTTGCTCGAGACAGCTATTACCAGACCTCAACAATTTTTGTAATTCTTCTTGATGCAAAATGGATCCCATGAGGCTTCCACTTGCTAAATGAACTCCACCTTTTCTGTGCATTCATTAACATAGGGAATCATGGGAGTAGGCAGCCTTGTGAAATCTTTTATCACCAACAAACTTGCATCACTGTTTTGGGTTTTCTTTCCTTTCATCTTTATTCCTAATACAAAGGTTTTGCTAACTGCCAAATTGCTCTTTTCAAGTTTATTTTGTCAACTTTATCAAAGAGAGTTATGATGGATTTCTAGTATGAGAAAATTGATTGGTAAATGATACACATAAGAATATATGTTTCACAATAAAATATTTTGGTCCTAAAATATTAGTGTAATTTTTATGAACTTACTGTACTATTCTTAGATGTCAAATGTTAATTTTTAAAATAAATATTAAAATATTATCTATAAATAACTGAAATTGTCCCTTAAATAAGATAATGCTAAAGGAAATATTAAATTATTGGCAGAGTATGTGACTCTATAACAATGATTGTTTCATACTAATTTTTATTATTCTCTTTAAAAAATAAAACACCATAATCTATTAGTTAACATTATAACCCCTGAGGCAGGTTTTGTGGGCAGCAGGTTAAGCCTCCACTTGGGATATTGGAGTGCCAATTTAAAAGGCATCACCTCTGCTTCCAACCCAGCTTCTGCCTAATGCGTCCTGGGAAGCACTCAAATTCCTGGGACTTGTAGCACTTGTGGAGAGACCAAGATGCAGTTCCAGGCTCCTGGTTCCCATCTGGTTCAACTCTACTGTTGCAAGCATCTGGGGAGTGAAAGCACCTGGAGATCTCTCTGTATCTCTTTTTCTGTCACTCTGCTTTTCAAGAAAGATGGAAATAAATAAATAAATATTTTAAGAATCAAATATGACCATGTAAGAAATGATAATAAACTGTTAATGATTCATAGATCAACTTCATTTGTCATAAACTCAGAAACAGATAACAAACATTATAAACCCTATTTGAGAATAAGAACATCCCGTTCTCTTAGCTTTGCTGTATTTCCTCTTATTGCATTTTTCTTTCCCAAGCCCATGATTTAGAGCTGCACCCTATAGCAGAACAAGTTCTTCTTGCTGCGCTCACTTCTGTTTTTGCATCCATCGAGTAATCTGATACTTATTTGTGTATTTTCAATTAATTTGAAAATCCAAAATCTGAAATGCTCCTAAACTCCAAATTTTTCAGAGTTGACATGATGGCACAGAGGAAAATGGCATACCAAGAAACATTGTCCCATGAATAAAATTATTAAAAATATTGTATAAAATCACCTTCAGCCAGCCTATGGGAATGTAGTATACATGAAACAAATGAATTTTGTGTTTAGATTTGTGTCCCATCCTCCAAGATGTCTTCTTATCTATATGCAAATATTCCAAAATCCACAAAGAAAAAGTATCTTTAAATCCAAAATATCCTAAGCATTTTGGATAAGGGATATTCAACATGTATTTCTTCTTTATGGAATGGATAATATTTTTTCAAAAAAGTGCATAAAATGAGAAATAAAAGCCATGGACTTTAGATCCACAATCTGTGAGGAAAGAAGCTCTTCTCTTTATCCCTGATATGTGTGGGATAGGTTTGTGCTTCTGATACTTCCATTTCTCTCCCTGAAGTCATCTTCCCCAGTAATGTAGAATGCATGTGGGACCTACTCTAGGCCTAATCCTATGTCTTCTCTGCTACACGTGAGTACTCGAGGTGCTCTACTGACAGTATAGAGAGATAATGCCCTCTGTGCATCCATCATTGAGAACAACAGGAGATGAATCTTCCCTCTGGAAGCTGAGTTAAATGCCAATTCATGGTAAGGAGGGGTCCAAATCTGCACTGCCCCAAACTGAATTCCCTTCCCGAACAGATCCTATTTCTGACTTCAATCTGCTAATCCACCACTCAAAGGCTGATGATTAGGTTCTCAGAAATCTTTGTCCACATGGTAGGCCAAGATGCCAATGTAGACAAAATCAGTGACTTAGGCTGTTTCTGTTTTATGAGGAGAGAGTGGTCCTTTCAGATCATCTTATGTTATAGGTGATATTCAGAACTCTCAATCTGAAGGGAGCTGGGGTAGTTCAAGGGTGGGTTTTGGATTGCTGATAATTGTTTATTGCAGGCTGTGGCATACTCACCTCCTCCCTCTCATGCTGCTTAGGATGTGTGGATGTTGTAGGTTGCGTTTGATTCTTTGCAATGTGTGTTGTGTGCAATGCCTCGAGCCCTTGCAAAGAAAGAAATCTAAGAAATCTCAATAATTATAATTTGTTCCTAGCACCTACTGTATGCAAACTGTCAAGCTAAGGCAAAGTGAATACAGTGTCTCAGCCCTTGTGGGATATTGTAATCTGGAGTGGAGGAATAGACAGGCAAGTTTACAGGCATTTTTTTTTAAAAAAGATTTACTTATCTATTTGAAAGGCAGAGTTATAGAGAGGTAGAGACAGAGAGAGAGAGAGAGAGGTCTTCCATCTGCTGGTTCACTCTCCAGATGGGTGTAATGGCCGGAGCTGTGCCAATCCAAGGCCAGGAGTCAGGAGCTTCTTCCGGGTCTCCCAAGCAGGTGCAGGGGCCCAAGCACTTGGGCCAGCTTTTACTGCTTTCTCAGGCCATGACAGATAGCTGGATCGGAAGTGAAGCAGCCAGGACTGGAACTGGGGTCCACATGGGATGCCGGCACCGCAGGTGGCGGCTTTACCCGCTATGCCACAGCACTGGCCCCTACAGGCATTTCTTGTGCATGTTGAAGGATCCACAGAAGTGATGTACTGCATTGGGAAACACGGACTCTGGCTTCAGACCATTGTGAAAATTCCTTACATAACATGCCTGGGATGTTTTCCTTACATAACATGCCTGGGATCTTAGACAGCTATTTAGCTTGTAGTGCCGCAGTCTCCTCATCAGAGAAACTGCAGTTATAATAGAATCTGTCTCATGGAATCATTGAGAGTGCTAAATAAAATGATTGATGTCAAAATTGTTTTTAAAAACACAATGTCTGCTATGAAACAAACCTTTAAAGCTAAATAAATATTATCTTTCATTATAAAAAACAGTATCATAAGACTATGAAGAAGATAGACCACATGCACCATTGAAAGAGTTAAAAAAATTTATCTCCATAGAGGATTATAATTTAAGGCTGCCTAGAGGTGGCTTTAACTTACACATACTGATAAGTTATTCAGGTTTTACATGTCTGTTCAGTCTGTTATTCAGTGACAAAATATGTACTTACAACGGCAATTAAAGCAACTTAAAGTATCACTGCAATACATCACAGAATACCACTGTAAGGAAACACACTTGCTATATATAATATTAGATGGTTATGATTTTATGAATATTATAATAAGTAAAAAAGAAACACCAGTAAGGTGTAGCACTATTATTTTTAAACACAGATCTCAGAAATCTAAAATTGTGTTATGGAAGGGCTTTCTAAAGATTTTTTAAATAAAGGCAGATGTCTCTCATTGCATGTAAGATTTACATTTGAGTATGCTGATTATTGCATGAGTGGATTTTTTAATATCTTTTAAAAAACACAGTTGAAGCATAGCATTGCTTTTAGTATGGCTTAAACAAAAACTTAAAGTAGTTGTTTTGTGCACAAAGACTGTGTCCAGGCTAAAAGCACAGGACAGAATTTTGGGGTGCCAATGCATCTTTTTTTTCCCCTTAAAGTTCACTCAAGTATTTTAAAAGGGAAGTCAGGGAGTCATGCAGACTCTATCACTGCAAGAATTACTAGTGATAGGAGACACTGCAAGAAGCAGGTTTGTTTTAGGTTATGGTTGAAGCAGAAGAACTCACCTTTCTCAGAAATTAATGGAGGCTTTCCATCTTGCTGGCATTGCTACTTTATCATTCATGTGACTAAACAGACAATCAATTTAGTGGCAATGTATGGGAATGAAGGGAAAGAACAAATAAGCTATGAATGATGAGAATAGAAAAATCAAAACCCCTCCCTTATTCTTTTTTAATGGCTAACACCAACAGGGACAAGACCAGTAAAAGGAGGTTAATGAATTGCAAAGATCCTTTAGAAAGTGATTGACTGGTATTGAAGCACAGTCAAATCAGTCATAAATATTTACTTTTATTAGCAACAGTGGGTTGCCTGTTATTTTCAATTGATTTTTAAAGCTGGCAAAAATCTACCACGGTGGCTATTATCAAACGTTCCCAATTTTGTCAATATTTTCCTGCTCTAAACAATTCCAGAACACAGACAAAACCTCATAACCCCGATTTCCAGTGTATTTTTTTCCAGTACAATTTCCAAATGATTACAAATGACAAGTTAAAGTCAGGTTCTCTATGTCATTAAGTATAATTATAATCTTCGAATTTTGACATTTGTTCAAATGGGTAGAATGGCAGCGATTGTGGGATTAATGTGTTTGATCCTCCATATTCAACTAGCATTGAGTTGCTAACCTGCAGTTGTATTATTTGTTTTACCAAGTGAGAAAGAGCCATAATAGAGACCTCTACTCTTTTTTTTTTTTTAATTTATAGTTGGTGTAGCAGTGACTAGAACTATAAGAGTTAACAGGGCAACATTGTTTCTGTTTTTGAACAGTGTGCAATATTGCTATTTATGTCATTGAATAAAATGCTGCTTTATTTTGGCAAACTCCAATTCAATATAAGAACGTTTTCCTGAATCTTGCTGTCTAGACCATCAAAAAGATGGAAATCGCTTTTAGCACAGCGTTTGTAACATTAAGACCCAATAATTCAATTCAAAGGAACATAACAAAAGGAATTTCCTACAGATAACAACAAAGAGTTAACATTTCCCAGGGCAGACAAGTTTCCAATTCAATTAGTTTTAATGAACCTTCTGCTCACTGGTTACTGAACTAGAAAGAACAGCAATAAATGCCCAGAGGAAAGAGAGAGAGGATATTAAAGGAGGGTTAGTGTATAGTATATAAATTTCCAAGTTGGCTAAAAGAGTAGTCTTGATATAGTTTTGGGAGCTAAAGCTACAGAATCAGATCTGTCTTCTGAGTTCAGTGTGCAGGAGCAGCAAATCCCGGGCAGTTGTTCTCTGTGATGAAGCAAACACACCAGTCCACACCTCTGGGCTGATCATACAGTAGATAATACAATAATACCGTTCCTTCAAAGGGATGAACATATTCCATAAGGACAACATAAAATTAATTCTTTTCTTATAATCAGCAAAATAGTTTGTTGTTTTATGTATGTATAAATGCATATATATGTAAAAATATGCATGTGTCTCTTCCAATGTATTTTGTTCAGAAATTTAGATAGACTTTTTTAGTTTGCCTATAAGAGGATTATATATTTACTCACACAATGAACAGCATAGATATAAAATTGTGAAAGCAAAAAGCTGCTGCACACACAATTTCCTATTTGCGATCCAGAGAATGAGTTTTACCCTAAGAATTTAATGGATTTCATATTTTTATTTGACTCTGATGGTCACCTTAAACCTGTACTATAGCATGGCAAACTTATATTTCCAGGAGCAAGCTGCAAGTCAGACTGTGGTTAAACATGACTACCCTCACAGATATGATTGTATAAATATACAAATCCACTCCAGTTAAATATTTGAAATAAATAATAGAGTCCAGCAAGAGCCTCTGAATCTATTATTGTTTCAAGTCAGCTTTGCCAGGTATTTTTCCATTGCTGGAAGTTCATAAAAATTTTTTCATACCAGTTACACTCTCATTATGTTGCACTATTCTTTTCTTATGGTTGCATCCTCATTTCCATCAATGTTTTTCAAGTCTTTTTCTGAACATTGACTATGCAAAGTTCTAAATGCATGGTAATAGAACTCTCTAACTCTGTATTGTGTGAGGAAACTACTTATTCCCAGAGGTGCCCATGTTTTCCCCCATGCAAGGGTTAAAAGAAAACAAAAGTGCTCTACAAGTGACCTGCATCTTGGCATCATGCAGCTAGTTTCATAAGAATCATACTTGAGGATATGGTTGCAAATTTGATCAGCAGCTAGAGCATTTCAAATGATGCTTATTTTCCCTTGCAGATGCATTTCTGTGGCTGAATTTCAAGAGAAGCTCGTGCTTGTGGACGGCTGCTTTGTCAGTGAACACTGGATTTTGAAAATATAGAACCTGAGTTGGTTTTGAGAGAAAAACGTTTTCAAATTCATAATCACATGTTTAGCCATCACCACAGCAAAATTTGGATGGTAGTGAAATGGAACCAAATCAAAAGCCAAGATTTAGTTTAATCACACACTGTCTCTCTTCAAGCACCTTCAGAGAAGATCAGCAAATAATTAACAACATTGAAAAAGGTCAACTTCTATCTGAAATTCCACAGAATCTATGTGCCCTGTTGTCCGTTACTCAATGATCTTTTGTTTTTAGTACTATATTTTTTACATGGAGAGAAAATGCCCACTCATTTCACAGTTTCTAAGAGATGATTGCTTTAAGCAGGTAGAAATGATAAAGAATAGGAAATGAAACGAAATATAAAGCACTAGTTTCTCGTATAAATCTTTCTATTATCTCTGTTCTAGCCATATAGAAAATGATTATAAATAATCCTACAGCACAAAAGTGATCCCTCTCTAGTTAAAAAAATACAATGGGATAGGGTTAACCTCTTTGAAAATATCAATATTCGTGGGTTGAGTGTAAACGTTTATTTCCAATTCAGACAAATGTTTTATTTTGTCTTAAATTCATTTGAAGTTCCTCTGTGCATATGTGGTTGATTGGAGATTTAGAGTTTCTGAAAGGAAAGGGTTGAGGAATATGAAATTTACATTTGTGTTTCTGATAGCAGCAAAGGAAACAAATCTTTAGGGAGAGGGGACATTGTTTATCAAATGGTAACTGAAATATAATGTGTGATTATGAACACCTTACTTACATGTGAGGATACCTCAAGGTAGTGGAAAAAGAGCATATTGTTGAATGGTAAAACAAAATCAGAGAAACTCCTCCCACAGAACAATAGAGATTTATGAGTAGGCAGAGGTAGTCATAAGAGGAAACAATATCTTAGTTGAAGGCATTTAATTGCCAAAAGAGAGCACAAGTGTGCAATACACGAAAGACCTCTGATGCCCAGCAAAAGAAACTCTAGAACTTTGCCTCTAAGGTATTACAAGAACTTTGTCAAGTTGCACATGAGAAAATAGAGCCCATAGCCATATAGTAAGCAAAAAAATTCTGTTTGAGTATTGACATGACAGTTTTTGAAAGTTCAAGCAGAAAACCAATTATAATGAGCACTGGAAAGCCCGGAGCCCTGCTGTTCAATAAATAAAAAGTACAACAAACTATTTTCCAAAAAGGTTCTAGAGAGTTTCTTCTTGTCCCACTACTTACAATCTGATTACATAAATAGTCTCTATTTGCTGTTGAATTGCCAGGCAGCTGTATTAAAGTACAAATCAAATCAAGTCAGGATTAGAAAGTAAAAGAGCATGGTTTAAAGTAATCTATCCCCCAGGAACTGTGCTCAGATTCATCAAACAGAGCTTAAAGTACAGTATATCTTATACCCTCGTGTTTCCATGCTGCATTGCTGCAAAACCAGTTATTATTTTTGATATCCAGAGAATGTTGCTTGTTGCTGAAGAAGGCTCACTTGCTTATTTAAAGGTACTATATGTATGTGCCACTTATTTATTACTTCTTTTGGTTAAGATTCATGGGAAAGACATAAGTACTAAAAACTAGTAGGCTTTTTATTGATCATACTCTATCTGTCTCAAATGTGAATTGTCATGAATATTTCTTATAGATAGAAGAATGACTAATTTATTCCAGATTTTGGTAATGCACATATGTGATAATATTAAAGAAAAGCCTGGCATCTTTAGATGCTATTGGCAAGTAAAGTATTATGTACACCTGCCCTTGCAAATCCTGTTCCATTTCATTATTACTGAAAGAGAAAGCAATTTAGTCATTTCAACCTGTAATTGTTTTTGATGGAAAGCTCCATATGTAATTGCCAATGTACTCATCCTAGCCTCCTTTTTTTGATATTTACAAAATTTATGTCAACTTAATGTAGAATAAGCATAATGCAATAGTTACGTACAGTTATATTAATGATCATTTTCTTCTATCATCTTTTAGAGCAAACATATTTAAAACTACAAAAATAAGCTTATATCTCATTGCACTCCTTATATTTATATAATAGCTAAATATCTGTTCAGAGACATTATAGTGGCTTCAGTTATCATATTCCTCATTTATCTCCAAAGGGCATGAATGCAGCCTGTGAAGTTAGGTAGATATTGATTTATAATGATAAATATATGTTTTATCTGTAACATGGAGGAGAAAACATGCTACAGTGTTATTTCTGTGTGCTGAATGGCTTCAAGAAAAACAGGTAATATGTGTTTTAACCAGACAGGTCACCGATCATTTTTCTTCCCACATCCCTAAGCTAGGAGAGAAAAAGTCGACGGTTGCCATTAGTTAACATTTCTCATGTAAGTAGCTCTACTTGTAAGCTATGCCACATTAAAATGACTGTTCAACGTCGTGATTGTGCACCAGGATATTTGAAATGCTGGCACCTCTCCATTGCAATCCAAAGCTTTTCAGACCAATTTAAAGTTTAGTTACCTGCACTTTGCTAACCTAATCACTACTACTGACACGATCACCTGTAGTGCAATGTAGCCAGGTGATTTGGGCAGATACTGGAGAAGGCCTGCATTCATGCAGGACACTTGGAGCTTCCTCTATATGGGAACAGAGAATCCAGACTGTTTTTTTTTTTTTTTTAAGTGAGGAGGCTTAATAACCTTCCCTTCATCATCCTCTTCCAGAATTATCATGAAAAGGTCAAAACTGGAATTTGCTATTTATAGCCCTTCTGCACCACATATTATGAGTAAGGACTTTGCAAATTTACCAGGGAGGTAAGAGGAGCCCAAGAACCACCCCCCCTCCGACAAGGTACTTGTGGGAATGATGTGTGTTCATATAGATATTTACATAGAGAATCAGGGGAGATGTTGCTTCTAAGAAACTGGCTGGCAAATTGGCCTGGCTCTGTGTTTGAAACAAACAATTTTTGAAAATCTTTTAATGAAATATTGATTTTATCAAGCACATCAAACTAAAGGCAAATGTACCATGGTGGCATGATTAAAAAATAACAATATATCACAGATAAACTAAGATAAATGAGTTAAGTGCTCAGTTTGCAGTGCAAATTGAAACCATATATCACAACCTTTCATTATATTACATTACTGCTGGAACATGGAAGTTGATTGAATGGTAATATCAAATTAGTAAGGTATCAAATTACTCTGCTTCAGTAGCCAGTGGAGATGGGGACTAAAAGGGATTATTTCTATGACAAAAGTTTGTTAAAATATTTTCAAGTGAATGTGACTGACAACCAGGAAGCCTGTGGCACCCTGAAATTGCCCTTCCTAGATCTCACATGAAGAAATGAAGGGATCTGTATTAATTTTAAACCTCCCTTTGATTGGGTGAACCTGTCTCCGTTTTGTATGACATTGTTGCCACAGGTCATTGCCTGGTGCGGTGTACCATGAAACAAACAAATAGAAAAAGGCACCTTCTGGCACTTGAAGTCTCACTGCCATCTGACTACTACCCTAGTGGTTCAGAATGATGAAAAGCAGAGACTTGGAGAAATCTTCCTATGGTTAGATTGGGAAAAATGAGCATGATGATCACATGTACTGGGAAGGGCAGCAGAGACAGCCGAAGTCATCTCAGAACTCAAGAGAAAAGGATAAGACAAGAGGTCACAATTATATTCTAGTATCACACTCCCTTTCACAGAGATCTGATATATTCAGTTTGTTCTTGTATGGTGCTTAGGGAAGTTCTAATTAAGGGAAGAAAGAATTTTGACACATGTGAAGCAGAGATCAATATTTAGCACTATAATCAGCAATTCCTGATGGTTTGACAATGTCACTATACACATTGTAACTATCCATTATTCTCCCCGAGAGGAGAGCTAGGCAGAGGCTAACAGGCTTACGGCAAGCTATCATGAATCACATGAAGCAGTGTCTCATTCGCTTCTATTTGTCTTGCTTTTCATCTTCATTCATCCTTATAAAGAAGCCCATGCTGCCACCAACCCTGAAACACCACTGTACCTCTGAACTGCAGCAACCAAAAGCACAAACAGTTTATAATAATGTACACTGTATAAAATGCAATAGCTATGTGACAGAGAAATGAAAGAAAGAAGAAAGGAGGAAGTAGTGGCTGTTTACTCTTTGTAGACACACATGATAGGCTCCCTTCACGTTGAAATCTAAAGGGACTCTGTCAGCTATTAGAAGAATATTAATTCAAACACTCTGGGGGAAGTGTGTTTATAGTAAATTACAGGTTTAGAATATATTGATCTCATTTTCATTCAGACTAAACAGCATCTGTCCTGTCACAAAGAAATTCCCTCCACCTCAGAGCCGAACCAAACTCTGATTTTGATTGTGGCCACAGAGGTGGGATTGTAATATGACATCACAGTCACTGGCCATGTGCCTTTAAAGGTGCATGTCAGTGATGGGGTTCTGTGTTCAGGTTTCCATCCTGCCAGAGATTTCCCGAACTGGATATCTTCCTTTATGCTAAAGGGATATAAAAAGTTTCAATTAAAAGGCATCACCACACTTAATCTGGGTTAAGAAGCATGTTTGTTATGTAGTCTGCCTGGACATAGTTTTGCTTCTAATTTTAAATCTTAGCAGTAAGTGGTTTTAATATTTCATTTTAATATCTTAGTAGTACATGGTCATTTAAGTGTGTTTTAATGGCAATTCAAAATAAAATACAAATTCACGTGAGTTTTCATAAAATGCATTTTTTCTCCTTTTATCAAAGCATAAAGTTATTCTCCATTCACTTGAGAATGTTAAAAAATCTACTAGATCTAGTGAATTCTGAAACATTAATTGTCCAAAAAGTCACTTTGTGATTCATTTTATTTACTTTTGCACATTAGATTCTGATTGGGGAGCATGTACCTGGATAACTTAAAGAAATAAACACCCTGTAAAACGTGATGGAATAATTTGACTTCAATTTACATAGAGAACATTATTTCCAACATTTCTCATAACATTCACGGCTGTGCTGCATGCCTCGTGTGACTGTAGGTGGAAGTGAAAGACCTGGTGTCTTGCCTTTCAAGCTGTCAGCTGATCCTCACTGCTCTATTCCTGTTTAAGTGAGATGCTGACACAGGCTCACACACTGACTATCCCAAGTAGCACTAATTAAGGGCTGTCCAACTGTGCTCTCTGTTGAGCAGTTTGCTCCGGTGGGTGACAGGAAACAGCCTGCGCTCTGTCTGCAGAATGACATAACAAAGACGGTTTTTTTTTTTTTTTTTTTTTTTTTTTTTTTTTTTTTTTTTTTAAAGAACACAGATCTGGCGGGCTGGATAAAAAGATCTAAGAGAGATCTAACTTGCCTATTTGTTGCTATGAATATATAATTTTAGATTAGGAAAACTTGCAAAGTCACTGTTAGATTAATAATAATTATATGTGAAGAATGTGCATTAATGAGTATCTTGGGGACCAGATATTCCACTTACTCAAAAGATTATCAGTCAATCTCTCTTAAAAATGGTGGCCAAATGTTGTTATTATATAATGGTAGTATTTGTAACTGGCAGAATTTAACTTAAAAAACAAATACTTGAAGGGAATGTTTCCCTTGGATCCCACTAAATGGCCAGGTTGATTAAGAAAATGTTATTAAAAAACAAAACAAAAACAGCAACAAAAATAGAAATAAAAAACCAAACTTTCCACACATTACAAGCTAGAGCAGCATTAACCTTAAGTTCCATCTTTGCATTTATTTTTCTTAAAATTCCAGTGAATTTCATTCTGAATATTAGTTTTTCTCTCTACTTCCTCTTAAATTAACCTCAACAGGGTGTTGAGAAACATGTATAAAAATTAGCCAGATATTTCCCATGGCATTATATCATTGCATGGCATATAACAGATCAGTGTGGATAAACGACTGAAACTGAAAGGGAAAAAACACCAGAGCGAATTCTCAATGTATTCTTCTGCATTCTAATGAGGACATCATCACCATCCTCGTCATCTACGAGAAGGCATGGGACTTGGAGACAAAACCAGAATGCAGAGTCAATTTCTTGACAGCACTAAGCGATAACGCCTCCTGGCTGCTGCCTTGTGCTTGAGAAATTGGCTTGCCTACTACTGTCCTCTTACAATGGTTTCATTTAATTGTAATCCAAAGATCAAAGGTCTGTAACTCTTTAACCAAATTCCAATGTCTGCCAAATTCAATAGCTGTCATTCGTATAGAAAAAGGCAGTGTAATATGTGTGTCCTAATCTAATTTTATAGAAAAAGACACAATTTACATACTGTTTATTTAGTTAAGTCCCTAAAATCAATACCTTTGTCTGTACCTCTTTTGTTTAAAATACATCATGACATGGCAAACGGCCATATAAATGAATTTTTCCAAACCACACGCATTGTTAATGTTTCTCTATTGCACATTCAAAAGAGAATAGTTGAAATCATAGCATTTTATGGATCAACCTAAATGTATTTTAATATTAGATTACTAAAGAATGTTAAGTTTTACATTTCTAAAATTATAAATTTCATTTGGAAAGGTCAGTCATTTTCCTGAACCATATTTACCAACAGGAGGACATACTTCAACCATGGAAATAAAAGGAACAGTGATTGTGTTTAATATAAGAGAAAGTAATGCTTGAAGATGTATCTCTGTGACAAATAAACAACGAGCTTCTGAAGAAGTTTCTGGATGGAATAGCACTATCCTCCAGGAGGTTAAAAAAATTACCCAGTAAAGGTCGGTAAGAAACAAATCCACTCAAATAGTTGTAGATTCATCCTCGATTCATTACACCTAAGGAAGAATAGCATGGTTTTGCTTTTACAGTTGCAGACAACTCTACTGATAATCTGGTGGTCATGGCAGTATTTGTTTGAAATGTGAAGTGAACTATCTTTAGAACAATTTTTTTCCATCTCTAAGAATAGCTATTTATGAGTTAATTTTGCATTTTTAATGACACGTGGCTTTTATATTTTGATTAGCTCTTTAGAAGAATTTCCTCCCTTCATTGTCTCTGGTACATAACCATAATTAGCAGGATTAAGCAGGATGGATCTAAGTGACACATGCACTTTGGTTAGGCTAGTGATCACCTGACAGAGAATATTCAAATATATGTATGTGAAGATCCACACAGTTACCTCATCAGTAAAACCTAATAATATTTTTGGTGTTTAAAAAATCTAAAATTTGATGTTATTCCACTGCAATTCATCAGCTAAAAAGGACCAATGTTTTTGTACGTTTTTTCTTTTCTTATGAGACTCCATCTTTTTTTTTTTTTTTTTTTTTTGACAGGCAGAGTGGACAGTGAGAGAGAGAGACAGAGAAAAAGGTCTTCCTTTTGCCGTTGGTTCACCCCGCAATGGCCGTTGCGGCCAGCGCATTGCGGCCGGCACACCATGCTGATCCGAAGCCAGGAGCCAGGTGCTTCTCCTGGTCTCCCATGCGGGTGCAGGACCCAAGCACTTGGGCCATCCTCCACTGCACTCCCGGGCCACAGCAGAGAGCTGGCCTGGAAGAGGGGCAACCGGGACAGAATCCGGCGCCCTGACCGGGACTAGAACCTGGTGTGCCGGCGCCGCAAGGCGGAGGATTAGCCTAGTGAGCCACGGTGCCGGGAAACTCCATCTTTTAATATATAAAATCAAAGCCATGTGTCTTCCAAATGAGGACAATTATATATCCCAAGTACCCCAATTCTTTTCTCATGAGAGGCAGGGGATATGGCAATTATCTTTAAGTGTTGCTTATTTTGTTATGGGGGAGAGAGAGAAACAGAAAGAAGGAGAGAGATGGGGGGGGGGGGTAGAAGAGACAGAGGGAGAGAGAAAGAGAGAGAGAGATCTTATATCCTTTCGTTCACTCTTCAAATGCCACGTGGGTGACAGGGACCCAAGTGCCAGGACTGTCACCTGTTGCTTCCCATGGTGTACATTAGTAGGACTTGAGCCTGGGCACTCTGATGACATGATGCAAATAGCTGAATCTGCATTGAGTACACACACTGGATGTTTTAATTTATACTTCAGATTTTTATTTTCATTTTTAAATTTTAATTTTAATTAATTTTTTTAACAGATTCAACGTGCTTTGTAGATACAATTCTAAAAACGTAGTGATATTTTCTTCCTCAATTGCATTACTTCGTACTTAACCTTGATAAAACTGTTATTCTACCTCATTCATTCTTACAGACTATATCCTTAATATATTCTAGACATCTCATCTTGTTGCTTTAGGTACTCTTTGGCACTCTGTGAGCTAGTCTGGACATCGGAAAATCTTCCATCCTCTGATAGAGAAAATTCTTTTGGAAATTCTGTGGTTTAAAGTAAGAAAGTTTGCTTGTGAACTTAAGACTATAAATCATTTTTTAAACTTTTATTTAATGAATATAAATTTCCAAAGTACAGCTTATGGATTACAATGGCTTCCCCCCATAACGTCCCTCCCACCCACAACCCTCCCCTTTCCCACTCCCTCTCCCCTTCCATTCACATCAAGATTCATTTTCGATTCTCTTTATATACAGAAGATCAGTTTAGCATACATTAAGTAAAGATTTTAACGGTTTGCTCCCACACAGAAACATAAAGTGAAAAATACTGTTTGAGTACTAGTTATAGCATTAAATCTCAATGTACAGCACACTAAGGACAGAGATCCTACATGAGGAGTAAGTGCACAGTGACTCCTGTTGTTGACTTAACAAATTGACACTCTTGTTTATGGCCTCAGTAATCACCCTAAGTTCTTGTCATGAGTTGCCAAGGCTATGGAAGCCCCCTGAGTCATTCAAGGATAGTGTGCTAGTATCATGGAACTGTCCCTCAATTTTGATTTATCTTGATTTGTACACATATACATTGTTTAAAGCCTTATTCTAGGGAATCTACACAGGAACAAAGCTGAAAAAGGGGGTAGTTCTTGACCTCTTGGTTTCTGAATTCTAGTGCATGATAAACAAAAGTGCATCTGAAACAAGGGAGATGATGAAAATGCAGATTGTGTGATTTATTAACAAAATCCTTTCCTTGGCTGTGCATTTCTTCATGACTCACATTGAGTTCTATTTTTCACGTCCGGGAACATGAATAGCTAATGTCTTCTTCAGCTGCGCCGATCCAAAGCCAGGAGCCAGGTGCTTCCTCCTAGTCTCCCATGCGGGTGCAGGGCCCAAGCACTTGGGCCATCCTCCACTGCCTTCCCGGGCCACAGCAGAGAGCTGGACTGGAAGAGGAGCAACCGGAACAGAATCCGGCACCCCAACCGGGACTAGAACCCCGGGGTCCTGCCGCCGCAGGCGGAGGATTAGCCTAGTGAACCATGGCACCAGCCTAAGCTGATCATTTTAAATTGAGCATTAATACGTGATAGATATTCACTTTATGGGTAAAGAAAGAATTTGATAATGTAACTACTTACTCCAAGGTTACAGATGCAGTAAGTGCTGGACTGAGCCCTAAACCCAGGTTCGTCTGATCTTAATCAGTGTACCCTTTCCTTTATGCTAGCATTCAGAAGGATGTGTTTTGGGAGGCCTGATAAGTGAAGTAAATGTGCAAAGTACTCCATCTAAACAATGGGCAGGGGCAAGGATTGTGGTAACTTGCAGAACTCTGGGTAGAGATGTTTGGTTTCAGAAACTTAAAAAAATTTCCACGCTGACACAGATAATAAAATTCAAACAGCAATGACAGTGGCAGCAGTGAGAGCCAAAAGCAGTTGTGAGAGCTGTTCTCTGCACTTGAGGTGTCCCTCGCTTTATTTCAATGAGTGCTATGCATTATACATCTTCTTTCAGGAATGGATAGATGGAGGAAATACTGTATTTCAATAGTATTTCCTTTTGCTTGCTATACAATGTTTGATGTGAAATACAGTTGGAAAGAAGAGGGAAAAATATGGCTTGAGTCATATGATGCATGTGGGTGTACAAATGACAGAAGTGACAAGTTGGGGAAAAAGATTACTTTAGCGATCCCTTTGTGTTTTTGATTTTAGCTTGGATATTACTTCCTCCTAGAAATATTCCTTGATGCTGGTATGTTTGTATACTTCTGTAGAACTTTGGACCTCCCTCTTATACAATGTCAGACTCGAGTCAATTGCCTATGTATTTGCTGCACTTCACCTCTTACGATCAGCTTTGTGTAGGTATGAACTGGGTTCAGCTTTCTCATTGGTATATTTTTAATATTTTTATGGTATCTCCTACAGTATTGATGCTCAATAAATTTCTTAAAAGATTTATTTTTATTTGATAGGTAGATTTACAGAGAGGCAGAGGCAGAAACACACACACACACACAGAGAGAGAGAGGTCTTCCATCTGCTGGTTCACTCCTCAAATGGCTGCAATGGCCAGAGATAGACCAATCTGAAGCCAGGATCCAGGAGTTTCTTCCGGATCTTTCACACAGGTGCAGGGGCCCACAGGTTTGAGTCATCTTCTACTGCTCCCTTAGGCCATAGCAGAGAGCTGGATCAGAAGTGGAGCAGCCGGAACTTGAACCAGTATCCATAAGGGATGATGGCATTGAAGGGACAGCTTTACCTGCTATACCATAGCGTCAGCCCTTCAGTAAATATTTGCTGGACAAGTGAAGGAATAAGGAAATCAAGTGCTGTATTTTTTCTCCCTGCACATTTAATTATATTTCTTCAGAAAATACTTTTCTTTTATGACTCCCAGTCATAGAAATGAGAAACTTGTGAAGTTTTTATATTTTGCTTATTTTATTAAATAGGTATTATTTTTAAAGAGTTATTTATTTGAAAGTCCAAGTTACACAAGGAAAGAAGGAGAGGTAGAAAGAGAGAGAAATGGCTGGCACCGCAGCTCACTAGGCTAATCCTCCTGTGGCACCGCCATCCTGGTTCTAGTCCCGGTTCGGGTGCCAGATTCTGTCCTGGTTGCTCCTCTTCCAGTCTAGCTCTCTGCTGTGGCCGGGGAAGGCAGTGGAGGATGGCCCAAGTGCTTGGGCTCTGCACCCGCATGAGAGGCCAGGAGGAAGCACCTGGCTCCTGGCTTTGGATTGGCTTTAGCAGCCATTTGGGTGGTGAACCAATGGAAAAGGAAGACCTTTCTCTCTGTCTCTCTCTTTCTCTCTCACTGTCTAACTAAAAAAAAGAGAGAGAGAGAGAGAGAGAGAGAGAGGTCTTCCATCCGTTGGTTCACTCCCCAATTGGCTGCAACAGCCAGAGCTGCACAGATCTGAAGAGCCAGGAGCCAGGAGCTTCCTCTGGGTCTCCCACATCAATGCAGGGACCTAAGGACTTAGACCATCTTCTACTGTTTTCCTAGGCTATAGTAGAGAGCTGGATCGGAAGTGGAGAAACCGGGACTGGAGCTGGGGCCCGTATAGGATGCCGGCACTGCAGGTGGTGGCTTTACCCCCTATGCCACAGTACCAGCCCCTAAATATGTCTTTAACTATTTTGAATTCATTCTATGTCAGGTACTAGATATTTGTCTATCAACGTTTGCTCAGGACAACAGGAAGCACTCTAGCTCCTTCAAATAGAAAGGGTTTAATTCAGGAGTATAAAATCAGTTGAAAGAACTGGGGCTGTGGTTGACGTCATGGAGCGTGTTTCAAGAATTCAAGAAATCAAAAATCTGCAGGAATTGCAGATAGATGCTGCCAATGGACTCAGTTGCCTTCAGCATGAATGGGGGTGAGTGGTAGGAGAAATCCCTGAAGCCACAGCAAAATCCTCAGTACTGGCTCGTAATTGCTAGAAAGATAATATGGTTAGATTCTCTCCTGTCTTCCAATTTCATGTGAAAGCCCCTCTTAGACAAGAGTATATCAGTTTCTTCTTACTGTTCTAACAGATTACCACAAATCGAACGGTGTAAAATAATTCCCTTGTTCTCTTGTAGTTCAGGAAGCTAGAAGTCTAGCCTGAATTCTCTGGCCCCGGAGACTCAAGGGGCGAAGGACAAACCCATTTCCTTTCTTTCCAGCTTCTGGAGTAGATCCTCATCCTTTTCTTCAGCCTTGCATCATGTCACCGTCTTCCTTTGGCTGTTTGTGTCATCGCACTGATTTCTTCTCACTCCCTCTTCTAAGGATGTGTATGTTTACATTTAGGGTCAGTTTGTATACAATCTAGAATAATGCTTGTACCTCAATATTCTTAATTTAACAACCTGTGAAAATCTCCTTTGTCATTAAGTAACAGTTACAGGATCCAGAGATAAGGAGTTGGGTATTTGAGAGGGGAAATGGGTGGATACTCTTCAGTCTATCATAAAGGGAAAAGATCTAATTTAAACCTTACTGGCAAATTGAAGTTCCCTTGGTTTAGTACAACAACAGAGGTGAGAGCACACAAGGAGGTGAAAATGAATGCTAATTATGTGGCGATCAATATCTAGCACAGAGTTCAGTGAGAGTAAGTTGATAATAAAGTTAATGGGTTTTGATCTTTGGGCATTAATAGAAGATACATGTCTTGAACATAGGAGGCTATGTTTCTGTTTTAATCTGTGTTGGCTGGATCACATAGAGAACACTGGGTTTAATTCTTTTAGAGATGTTAATTTTCTCTTGAGTAATTCTAAACTGGATTGGAAGTAAGCAGGTTTAAATCTAAACTTATGAAAGACTTTTAAACTGTCAGGGTTGTTTTGTAATGGAATGTAGTGCCTACAGAAATAATGACAAAGACATTGAAAGACATGTAATTTGAAGGCATGATACAGTCTATGAAATCCCTAACACTATCTATGCCTCTTTCATGTAATGATTATGTAATTATAATTAAGAAAATTTGGGCTTTATTTAGTCTTTTGGATTTATCATTTCTGGGGCTTATGAGTTCTTTATATTTATTATTTACTAAGGTAAGTGAAATTTATTTTGTTTAGCTATAAATTTAATGGGCTGCTGATTCCATGGATATCCCTTGTCCTGTTAGTTTTGAATTGTGCAATGGTCATTACTATCAATAATCATTCAGATTAGAGCGGTTCTTCTCTTATGTTACATTATTTCAGCAAACCGTATAGTTTATACTATTAACTCTCTATTTTCTCTTTTATACTTTTTTGAGTTATTTGGTTTTGCTATTGCACATTTTCAGTGATCAATTATCCAGGAAAAAGTGTGCATTTCTTTTAGCTTCAATTCTCCTTTAGTTTTGTCCTCCTCTAATTCAATTTGTGTTTTTATTGGTCCTGGAAATCAGAATGATTCCACTACATCATTCTTGAGGGGGAAAAGATATTGTTTATGTGTAACTATTTAAATGTTTATGTTTTGGTATTTCCTGATGTCTAATGACTGTTGGACAAGATATAGAATAATGAATATCAGGTTGAAACTACAGAAAAAGACACCATGCTAGGATCTTTTTGGGAAAATGCTTGTAAGGTGTGGTACAAAAGAAAAACTGATGCCTTGATTTGGCTATAGAGTTGTGAAATTTTGCTGTATTATACATTAGCATTATAGCACTTTGAAGATAAAGCAAATTTCCCCCAATCTTTCCCTCCTTCTAGTCCTTCAGATTTCTATGTGCATCCTAAGTACGGAGTTTAACTGCTGTGTATACTAGTAAAATCTAGTGTGATGTTCTTCATGACCCCTCTTTGAGCATCTTCTGGGGAGTCCTCTCTATTGCCCAATTCCCAGTCCTTTTGCATTGGAGCCGTTACCCCTGCCTTGCATATTGAGCATCACTTTCCTCTAGTCACAATGGTAACTTTAGGTTTGTGCACAACACCCAAACAGAGCAAAGGAGACACAATGAATCACTTACTGAAAAATCCTGGAAACCAGTCTCTTTTTCTATTACAATTAAACATTTCACCATCACAAGGGGAAGTCTGAAGCTGTCAGAAGTCAACATGTTGTGCCTAGTGACTGAAACCAGCAAACTGGAAGGCTGAACTGAGAGGTAAAAAAGGAAAAGTTGATTTCAATGACATCATTTGAACTTCTGAATTCTTGTAGTCTCTGAAGCCCAGTATACCCCTTGAACCTTTCAGTTATGTGAACCAATAAATTATTTTGCTTAAGTCAATTTAAATTGGATTTTATAAACAAAAATGTTCTTAAGGGATACATTCTAATAGATATCTAAATTACAGTTAATAAATCAACTACATTTCATATCTCCATCCAAACTTACTCTTTTATTTTATTTTTTAAAAAGATTTATTTATTTGCAAATCAGAGTTACACAGAGAGAGGAAAGCCAGAGAGAGAGAGATAGAGAGAGAGAGAAAGAAAGAGAGAGAGAGAAAAAAGAGAGAGAGAGAGAGAGAGAGAGAGAGAGGTCTTCCATTTGCTGGTTCACTTCCCAAATGGCCACAACGGCCAGAGCTGTGCCGATCCGAAGCCAGGAGCCAATAGCTTTTCCCGGGTCTCCCACGTGGGTGGAAGGGCCCAAGAAGTTGGGCTATCTTCTACTGTTTTGTGGGTTCAGGGGGCCAAGGATTTGGGCCATCTTCTACTGCTTTCCCAGGGCATAGCAGAGAGCTGGATGGGAAGTGGAGCAGCTGGGTCTCAAACCTGCACCCACATGGGATGCCAGTGCTTCAGGCCAGGGAGTTAACCCATTGCGCCACAGCACTGGCCCCAAAACTTGCTCTTATTTCTCCTCTTAACATTTTTCTGGACTGTCTTCCCCAGGATCTAGCTCGAGATTCCTTGCTTTGCAACCTCACCAGAAGATTTCTGCAGTTGGCATTCCCACCTGCATCATTCTTTATCTAACCATGCTCCCATATCCCATTCACTTTTGTGATGTTGCTCTCTCCAATAGAAATAAGGAAAGAATGAGTGTCTTTTTTTTTTTACAGTGGCCACGTGTTCCCTCTGAAATCAAGTGTTGCCTGGAAGTGCTGAGGAGAGGACTTTACAGAATATCTGAAGAGAAGAAAGGTAGAACAATGTGTGAGTCGTCCCGGTAGTTCTGTAAGCTCCCACTGAGCTGATTTGGGCTCTTGAGGGTTTCAACAAAAGCTAGATGATGGTTTATTAGTGCTGAGTATCTTCAGGATGGTAGTAAATTTGCCCAAGCCCTTCCCTACTGATGTAATTTGTGGTTTATTTCCAGTGAAAGTTCCAGACTTTTGTACAAAGTGTCATTGAAAAGTGGGTATTCCTTACCACACATTATGTACGAGAAGCAGGTGCCTGATTCCAGGAGTCTCTGCGGAATCTGCTGGTTTTGTGCTCCCTTAACTCTACAATATGTGGTTGCCTGGAGTATTGGTTTGGAAAAATCTCCATTTCTCATGGTTACTGGCTTTGAATATCTTAGTACTGCCACTTATTCCAAAGTTCACCAAATGCCATGTTGTTTGAAGCTATTACTTTTGTGCATGACTTTGTGCTCTGCTTTCCTATTTCTTGTAGTTGGCTGACTTTGCTTTGCCATTCAATAATTTGTTGAGAGTATTATGCTCTTTTCAGTCACTAGGCCTTTATAGCTGCTCATTCTTCACACACACACTTAGCTGATTCAAACTTACCATTCCTTTGTTATAAGGCATTTCTACACAAAACAGTCTCTGACCCATGTTCTACCTTCACTCCTAATCTTGAATTGTATACTTCCTCTCTACAGTCCCACAGCACACTGCACTGTCCCATTTAAAATCATTTAACCCATTCTATTATTACTACATTTCAATACCTTCCCCACCCACTGACTGCACGTCTCAAGTAGAAAAAGATTTTATCATGCTTCCCATTAGTTGTTAGTGTCAAAGACAACACTTGCCTCACAGTATTTGTTGAATGAATTAATGGATGAATGATTATATGTGTATCCTAAAATCATTTAATCTCTATGGCATTTGAGTGTGAAAATAATTTAATCTCTATTATAAGTGTTCGGGTACATTGGGCATTTTTGAGAACACTTACAAGCCAATGACTTTTGCAGACTTCTTATGTAGGAAATATATATTTCCAGATTTGTGGCAAACTTATTAAATGTTGAGAATTTTTGAGGCAATTATAGCAATAGAAAGTTATTTTGTGAATTGCCTTTTTATGTAATCAAGCTTATACTCCTATGTACATGTTTATGAAATCAGTACTATTTACCTCATCACACAAGCCAAACCTTATAATAAGAGGTTAATTTCTGACAAACCTCAGAAATGAACAAGAATGCAATTTTAAAAAATTGAACACAAATAAATAGAAAATTTTACACTAAGTTCCAAATTTCTAGCTTATTTCTGAAAACTGGAAGTTTAGCAATAACAAGCACTCATTTCTACAAAAACACTAATTAGTGGAGTTAAGGAGTAGTCTCTCATTTTGAATGGATCTCATGTCCTTGGTTAGCTACAATCCTCAAGATTCATTTAGCCTTTTAACTATTGAAATATGTGTGAATTGAGTTGGGTGCAAAAGCTGAGGTATGTGAATTTAGTGCTCTATTTACAATTATGCCTCCTATGCTTTCTATGGTCATAGAAGTCTGGATTTCTCTAGACAAGTCCTTATATTGCAGTGGGTAGGTAGAGCTTACTGCATGAGAGGTGAGTGGTGAAGAATTTTGGTCTGTATTGGTCACTGGAGGAAAATCACTTAGGGGAAATATGCAGTCATAGTAAAAGTTCAACCGATGTTTGAATTTTTAACCAAGGACTCAGCAATTGTTTAGGAGAACTGGATGTGGCGGATTCTGTGGAGGTTGTGTAAAGACCAGCTAGGACCCTCAGATGGTAGCTACAACAATGCAGAGCAAAGGACTCTCAGTATATGAGACAACTATAACTGCAATAGCAACCAGCAACAGAACAGATAATCTCAATGAGTGCTTACAATGTAGGCAGTACATGAGTTATTTGAAAGCCAGGATCTGTTACCACATGTAATGTGACAAATTGCCAAGTATATAGCAATAGGCTTTAGTCAGCTTATTTGAATAAATGGATAACGTAAATTTGTAGTGTTAGGCAAGTTCTTCAAAGTTATAAAACTCTAGAAACCTTATCTTGGCTAATGACATTTTCACTATATTAGCTACTTCTTTCTTGAAGGCTTGAGACAGTAAAGACCTTTAGTATCAAAATGGGTGACATGCTTTCTGGTTGGCTTCTTGCTTCTCTTGGAGCCTGAATGATAGAACCAGACTTCTATGAGGAGGCTGAAGAGTCTGCAAATATATGTGAATTTTCCATTTCTAAAAATTAACACACCCTAAATTTGGCATAGAGATATGTTACTCATGTTTGGTTTGGGAAGCCTCCATGATGTGATGGTAGCAGGCATTTTTACCCCTTCTCCTTTTCCTTCTCAGGATAACACTGGAGTGGCTCTTTTCCAAGCATCAGAATTCTTCAATAATCTTTGGTTCTAAAAAGTAGATTTGTAGGTGCTTTATTGCAAAAATTAAGTTTGGTTATATGTGAAAATAACTGAAAAGTAGACCAAAGCACAAAAATGAAATGAATATCTGTTCTGTTGTTGGTTGCTGTTGCAGTTATAGTTGTCTCATATGCTGAGAGGCCTTTGCTCCACATTGTTGTAGCTACCATCTGAGGGTCCTAGCGGGTCTTTACATCAATTGCCTATATATTTTCTTAAGGACATTTTTTTTTTTTTGACAGGCAGAGTTAGACAGTGAGAAAGAGAGAGAGAGACAGAGAGAAAGGACTTCCTTTTCCATTGGTTCACTCCCCAAATGGCTGCCACGGCTGGCACTGCGCCAATCCGAATCCAGGAGCTAGGTGCTTCCTCCTGGTCTCCCATGTGGGTGCAGGGCCCAAGCACTTGGGCCATCCTTCGCTGCCTTCCTGCGCCACAGCAGAGCTGGACTGGAAGAGGAGCAACTGAGACAGAACCGGCGTCCCAACCGAGACTAGAACCCGGAGTGCCGGTGCCGCAGGTGGAGAGTTAGCCTAGTGAGCCGGTGGTGCTGGCCGGGAATTTTTTTCTAATCCATGAAATGTTTCTTTTCAGTTTATCTTGATCATGTTTACATGTTTGATTAGCACACAGCAGGAAGCTCAGGCTCAAAGTAATCCAAGATCAGTTGTATGCTAAATTGGAAGGGCGAGAATGAGAATATGGAAAGATGGTAGATCTAAAAGAATTAGGTCAAAGTCAAAGCCAGAACTTAGTTGCTGGGTCAGCAATAATACCGTGTATTCAGAGAGGAGTTAAACCATCTCTGTGGCCTCCACTTTTCTAGTGGTGAAAGGTGGTGGCTATGATAAATTTATGTAACTGTTCCACTTTGCAGAATAATTGTGCAACTACAGTGAAACACATCGATACATGTTAAATGACTTAAATCAAAGTTGAATTTCTAAATTTCTTATTTGGTTCTCAGAAGAATTATGCTTCCTATGAAAATGGGAAATGTCATTGAGAGTCCCATTTCCAACCAATATAGAGCTTTGATATAGCAAAATCATGGACAGACAGTGGTTTTCATTTATTGTTGACAACTGTTCAGAACAGGGTTTCCAGAGTTAAGTGAGTTTCATTTCCATTGATTGTACAGGAAAAACACAAGACTGATGCCTAAAGTTATCAGTAAAACAAAGAAATCTTTCATAGCATTTTTCATCTTGTTCCTTTCATTTTGGATTTGTAACCCTTCTTCTATTCTTGTCCTCTTTGTAACTCTCTTTAGTGTGATTATTTCATATTTTAAATTTGAAATGTTATTCCTCTGGTTAAAACAACTAGCCTTAAGGACCTGAATTCAACTGTCCATACCTTTTCCTCCATGTTAGTATGGAATTCTTCTCATTTTTCTTTTTCTTAATATTTATTTATTTATTTGAAAGTCAGACTTACACAGAGAGAGGAGAGGCAGAGAGAGAGAAAGAGAGAGAGAGAGAGAGATCTTCCATCTGATGGTTCACTCCCCAATTGGCCGCAACAGCTGGAGCTGTGCCCACCCAAAGCCAGGAGCCAGGAGCTTCTTCTGGGTCTCCCACACAGGTGCAGGGGCCCAAGGACTTGGGCCATCTTCCACTGCTTTCCCAGGCCATAGCAGAGAGCTGGATCCAAAGTAGAGCAGCCAGGCCTCGAACTGCTCCCATATAGGATGCCGGCACTTCAGGCCAGGGCGTTAACCCACTGCGCCACAGTGCTGGCCCCTTCTCATTTTTCTCTAAGGTTCTACCACTGGTCTTTGAGTTCTTCAAAGATGTCAAATAGTTTCCAGACCCAAGGCCCTCTCACATGTTGTTGTCCCCACAGTTTGCTGACAATCTGCTTGCCACTCTTGCTGGTCTTAGTTTCAAGCACTCTTTCTTCTAGACCCTTTCCTTGACCACACAGCCTGAGTTTGCTTGCTGCTTCATAACTGTTATTTTCATTGCATGCATCAGAATGAACAAGTAAATATTTATTAAAATGTTTACTTTATATCCTTTGAACTTCAAGCTACTTGAGGGTAGGTGCATGTGTGTTTTATACACCCTTAAATGTGGTAACATATTTGTTATATAGTTGGAGTAAATAATATTTTGATTGAGTGAATATATATTATATGGAAGTGTAAACTTGAGATTAAAAAATAATGAATTTTGCATTATTTCAGTTTTCAATACTAAAATTTCTTAGCCTAATAACAAATTCTAAGCTGTTGCAAAATGCTTGTTTTGAAATGTGTGGAATAAACAAATGCATGTTGAAGTAACTCGCATCTGAGACACTAGGATGTGCTGAATCACAGCATACTCTTTTCCAGATAAATGTAGTTCTATGTTTTGCCCTTTGTTTTCACATGGAAAATGTAATTCCACGTAGGAAAACATTGCAAAAGTCTATAAGCATATAAGTCATCTTGGGCTGGCTGTGCTTATAAAGGATTTTCAGCAATGGGTAGACCCTTATTTCTATTGCTCAGGGTTCCCTCGCTTATAGAATTGAAATTTCTTTTCCAAATAATGCAAATTTAATTAGGGATAGCTATGCATTGATGTTTTGTATTCTTCATTGTTCCATGGTGATGGAATTAGGAAACAAGCTGGCAGGGTTAGAGTTGTGGTGGTAGTTTTGCTGATCAGCATTGTTCATCTTTCAAATTCTGTGAAATTTCATCACTGGCATGTAGAATCAGTTTTTCAAGGATATCTGACTTGGACAAAGAGAAAAATATGCTTAGATTTCCTGGGAGGAAAATCTTATAAGTGTATATATTAAGGTCTTTGTGTTTGTTACAAAATACTTACCTTGATTAAAATTTACCTTTGATACCTGAATGCATTTGGGTGTTTTTATTTATTTTGATAATTTTAATAATTATTTTATTTATTTAATAGGCAGGAAAGAGAGACAGAGACAGAGAGAGAGATATCTCCCATCTTATTTTGTTTTTTAAAGAGTTTCTTGGGAGTAAAAATGTAGAACTAGGGGATTGAAATTTAAATCCTAAATAATATTACAGGAAAACTAAGTTCTTTCAGTATGTTGCATACATGTATAGTTCCATTTAATGCATACTACTGATTCCACATTTTCTCATGCACACATACAAAAATATATACAGCAAAACATGTGGTACTCTTTTCTTAGTTTCGCAAGAATGCTTTAGGAGAAATCAACTTGGAATCCTCACTTCTAGACTTCTCAATTTGAGGTTTTGAATATGACCTGGGTTGATACAATGGAAATTCCATGAGAACAAGAACTTTGTTCATTACTGTGTTCTTGGTTGCTTAATATTTTTTTTTTTTTTTTGACAGGCAGAGTGGACAGTGAGAGAGAGAGAGAGACAGAGAGAAAGGTCTTCCTTTTGCTGTTGGTTCACCCTCCAATGGCCGCCGTGATGGCAGGAGCCAGGTACTTATCCTGGTCTCCCATGGGGTGCAGGGCCCAAGGACTCGGGCCATCCTCCACTGCACTCCCTGGCCACAGCAGAGAGCTGGCCTGGAAGAGGGGCAACCGGGACAGAATCCGGCGCCCCAACCGGGACTAGAACCCGGTGTGCCGGCGCCGCAAGGGGGAGGATTAGCCTAATGAGCCACGGCGCCGGCCAGTTGCTTAATATTATGTTTGGTACATAGTTAGCACCCATTCAATATTTACAGATTGAATTTATTTTTCTTCTATTGTCCAGGATACCCATGGTATTTGGTGTGATACTGTGTGCTGATCACTGACCAGATAGATAATAACAATATTTAGTTGAATTGGATTTAATGACAGTCCTGGGAAATTTTGGGCAACATCTAGAGATTGAATGCTACTCTTAGCTAGTATCTGTTTGTGAATTTGCTCCTCCAATGGCTCTTCTTACATTACTCATGTTATCCTTACAACATCCAAAACTAGAGTAAGAAATGATCTTAATTTACAGAAGAGAAATTGAAGTACACAGCGATTAAATGATTTTCTCAAAGTCCTATATCAAATGAGGATTTAAATCTGGGTTTTCTAGCTCTAGGATCTGTATTCTTAAATCACTATGCTAGACTGCCTCTCCAGTTTGATCAATGGGGGCTTATAAATTGTTCAATATTAAACGAGAAATTGATATATTTTTTAGCCCCAGGATAAAGAGGGACATGCACATTACAGGCAGTTTTTAATGGGAAAGTCAGATAACTTTGTGATGTCACTTTATTTTAATGATTTCATGGTCTGTCTACACATGATTCTGGAATATTAAACATTTACACACACATCCATGCATAAAATCATAAATTTGTATGTAAATATGTATATCACACACACATACAGATATATATGTACATCTATGTCTCTCTCTCTCTCTATATATATATAGTTTGATTAAATGTTTGGCAAAATGTGTATGGATCTTTTGGATTCTTATTATCTGTGTATATAATATATATCAGAATTTTTTCCATAGTCCATAATTTACACTAGAGTTTATTTTTGGTGTTCAGTATTATATTGTTTTTGACAAATGCATAATTATATGTGTTCATCATTTTAGTATCATTTAGGGGGGATTTTGCTTGCCCTGGACATCCTCTGTGGCTCTCTTGTTCATCTCTCTCACCCACCAATGCATAGAAACCATTGCTGTTTATTCTGAGAGACAAATTTCCAAAGATGAAAGGGCAGCAAAGCTATAATCTGTCTAGAAAGTCAATTGATTTATGAAAAAACTATAAATTGTAGTTGAACTCCTTAGAATTGTATCTATGAACTACATGAAATATGATCTTTCTACTAATAAAAACTTAATTATTTAAAAAATAAAAGAGAAATGACAAATGTTTGAGGAGACATATATGTTAATTAACCTGATTTGATCATTATACATTGTATACATCTATTGAATTATCAAACTGTATACCATAAGTATGTATAACTTTTACCTGTTAATTAAATTTTTAAAAAATCTTAAAGAAAATTAAAACAGTTCAGAAAGAGTAGAAAAACTGCTTCCCTTTGTCACAAATTTATAATTTATTGTCTTCTAAAGAGATTTGTATATTTAGTTTAACCACTGTTATCAAATTTTGTAAACTAGAGATATGTTCTTTAAATGAATATTTTACTTTTTATTTACATAAAGAGAACAAATTTCATATATATAGTTTTTAGGGCCTGGTGATATTTCCCACCCTCCTGACCCTCCTTCCATCACTCCCTCTCTCCCACCTTGCCTCTTCCTTCTTTTTTTATTCTTCTTTTAATTTTTACAATGATATCCTTAGTGAAATAAGCCAGTCCCAAAAAGTCAAATATCATGTGTTTTCCCTGATTTGTTGTAACTGATATACAGAGTGTAAAAAATGTAATGTATGTGAGTGAAATTGACATTTTGAGGTTTGGTTTTTGCTTGTAGTCTTTGTCTACACTCTCGAGTAACAATGGTTTTTTTATAGAAAGCTTTTATTTAATAAATATAAATTTCATAAGTATAACTTTTGGATTATAGCAGTTCTACCCTCATACCCGCACTCCTACCCTCAAACCATCCCACCTCCGACTCCCTCTCCCATCCCATTCTTCATTAAGCTTCATTTTTTTTTATTTGACAGCTAGAGTTAGACAGTGAGAGAGAGACAGAGAGGAAGGTCTTCCCTCCGTTGATTCACCCCTCAAATGGCTGCTACAGCCGGAGATAGGCCGATCCGAAGCCAGGAGCCAGGTACTTCCTCCTGGTCTCTGACATGGGTGCAGCCACCCAAGCACTTGGTCCATCCCACACCACCTTTCTGGGCCACAGCATAGAGCTGGACTGGAAGAGGAGCAGCCGGGACTAGAACCTGGCACCCAAATGGGATGCCGGCGCCCCAAGTGGAGAATTAACCAAGTGAGCCACGGGGCAGGCCCCAAAGCTTCATTTTTTAATTTTCTTTATATAAAGAAGATCAACTCTATACTAAGTAAAGATTTTAACAGTTTACACACACATAGATGCACAAAGTATAAAGTACTGTTTGAAGACTAGTTTTACCATTAATTCTCATAGTACAATACATTAAGGACAGAGGTCCTGCATGGCGAGCAAATGCACAGTGACTCCTGTTGTTAATTTAACAATTGACGCTCTTATTTATGATGTCAGGCATCACCAGAGGCTCTTGTCATGAGCTGCCAAGGCTGTGGAAGCCTCTCGAGTTCACCAACTCCAATCTTATTTAGACAAGGCCATAGTCAAAGTGGAAGTTCTCTCCTCCCTTCAGAGAAAGGTGCCTCCTTCTTCGATGGCCCGTTCTTTCCGCTGGGATCTCACTCACAGAGATCTTTCATTTAGGTGTTTGTGTGTTGTTGTTTTGTTTCGTTTTTTTTTTTTTTTTTGCCACAGTGTCTTGGCTTTCTATTCCTGAGATACTCTCATGGGCTTTTTAGCCAGATTCAAATGCCTTAAGTGTTGATTCTGAGGCCAGAATGAATAGTGATTTTTTTCTACTTACTGCTTCTTGAATTCTTTATTTTGTGGAGGGTTAAGCTGATAATTATAGAGTAAATTGAAAGTATGTCTTTAAATGAATTTTAAAATTTTTGGGAATAATTACTGAAATAGTTGAAAAATAACATGCATATAATGTATGTATATTTCCAAATATCATTCTTAAGGAAAACTTGAAGCATACTCCATTATGAACAGACTCACTTTAGTAAGTCTTTTATTGATTGACATTTTAGTTGTCTTTGGCTATTTGTTTTTATAAATAATAATATAGGCCGGTGCTGCGGCTCACTGGGCTAATCCTCCACCTGCGGCACCGGCACACCGGGTTCTAGTCCCAGTCAGAGCGCAGGATTCTGTCCCAGTTGCTCCTCTTCCAGTCCACTTCTCTGCTGTGGCCCGGGAGTGCAGTGGGGGATGGCCCAAGTCCTTGGGCCCTGCACCCCATGGGAGACCAGGAGAAGCACCTGGCTCCTGGCTTTGGATCAGCATGGTGTGCCAGCCGCAGCGTGCTGGCCGCAACGGCTATTTGGGGGTGAACCAACGAAAAAAAGGAAGACCTTTCTCTCTGTCTCTTTCTCTCTCTCACTGCCCACTCTGCCTGTCAAAAAATAAAAAATAAAAAAATAAATAATAATATAATAATATAATAATATTTTATAAATAAATATTTTATAAATAATAATGTAATCCTTATGGTTGTCTGCATTTCTGTTTAAACGGAATTGTTTATTCCCTTAGTCTATTAGAATATACATTTTAAATTTTAAAAGCCACTACTCCAATTACTCTTTTTTTAAGATTTTTAAAAAATTTTTATTTTAAAGACATAGTTACAGAGATAGACACACAGAGAGAAAGCTCTTCCATCTGTTGGTTCACTCCCCAAATGGCTGTAATGGCCAGAACTGAGCTGATCTGAAGCCAGGAGCCAGGAGCTTCCTCCAGGTTTTCCACATGGGTACAGGGGCCCAAGCACTTGGGCCATTTTCCATTTCTTTCCCAGGACATTGCAAGAGAGTAAGACCAGAAGAGGAGTATTCAGGACATGAACTGGCACCCCTATGGGATACCATTTTTGCAGGCGGGGGCTTTAACCGGTCTGCATCACAGCACTGGCACTCTCCAATTACTCTTAAAAGGTGATATTTATTTACATGTTTACCAAAAGAATGAGTGTCCTATTTTCTTGAATCCATTATTGATTAAATTGCAAATCCATTAAGCAAAAATTAGAATACATTTGAAAATATTTATCTAAATTATTTATTAAAAAGTTAGAGAATGATGGAGAGGAAGAGACAGAGAGAAAGTAATCTTCCATTTGCTGGCTTACTCCCGAAATATCACAACAACCAGGGCCAATGTATCCCAATGCCAGGAGCAAGAAACTGTGTCTGGGTCTCTCATGTGGGTGGCAGCAACCCAAGCACTTGGGTCATTATCTGTTGCCTCCCAGGCATATTATCAGGAAACTGGATCCAAAGTACGGAGTAGCGGGTACTCTAACTAGGCACTCCGATATTGCACGTGGACATCCCAAGTGGTGGCAAAACCCACTGCCCCACAATGCCTACTTCTAGAATAGATTTTATTTTTTAATGACATTCGATATATGTTTGTAAGTTATTCTCTTCTCACAGTAAAATTCCTTTATTCAAATTGTTGGGTTGTTGCTTCTTACTGATTTACCTGAGCTTTTCATCATTTATTTTCTTAATTTTTCCTTTTACAAACCTTCTTAGTTATAATGTCTGTCTCACAATAAGGAACTTTGATAAGCAGGTCTATAAAATGGGATAAAGATATTTCCAATTCCTCATAGAAACTTTCCTCAAAATTTTAGCAGAGAGCACTTTAATCACTTTAATCAGATAAATAGGTAGCATACTCTCAACAAAATACTGTAAATAGGAGGTGAATAAGCTAATCTGAAGAAAGTGTTTTACTATTACTGTTCCTATTAGTAGTCTTGTGTTCTTCAGGTTTGACTATCATTTTAAATTATATTTTTAGCCTGTAGATTTTTATTGTAATATATGCTTTGTCATGTTCTTGCTAGACTTTTTTAAACTCAGCCCCAACTTAGGGAAATCCTTCATGTCCTTTAACTATTGTTTTAGCTTTTAAATTTGGGGGAACCAGTATCAGCAGGAGAATTTCTTTAAAAAATTCTGTAAGACATGAACAAAAATATTCCATGCTCTGTTCTGATTCTAATCAAAATAAGTATTCCTTCTTTTTACTCACAATTTTAATTCTGAAGAAGCAACTGAAGTAACTGGATCATTTCTTTTCTCCACTGTTTTGCACTGAAAAAAATTGATATTGATATGATTCTTAGTAAAAACAACAAAACATATCCATTAAATCTCTTAATTTATGTATTTACCTCTTTAATCAAATATTTTAATTCCAAGAATTTTCAATTATTGATGTGAAAATACTTTTTAAAATCCCATGTAAATTTGAATCTAATGTTTTTCTTAAGATGTGAAGCTCATACTGATTATTTAACAATGGAAGATATTTTTGGATAAATGTACCCCATAAGAATCTCTTAAAAATACTTAAATAGCACATAAGTAGGTTTCAATATACTGCCTTTTATATGAATGAAGGAATTCCAGGTGTTACACGAAATATTAATGCTGGGAATTTTGATAGCTACAGCATATCAACTTCTTGAATTTCACTGAGATCAGAGCAGCTAATTTTCCATTTGTTAACCCAAATTGTGTATTTTGAGTGCTTTAGTTGTTTACATGTATGATAAAGCCTAAAATGATATGAATTTCATCCTTCCTAATTTCATGCTGAAAAACATTTTTTCTTTGAATGTTGTTGTCATCATTGACAAATACTTTTTCTTGAATAGTAGGGATTATATCAGGGTAATTTATTATAAAATGTTGATGCTGATCTTAATTTTAGAGCATCAAATTTATTTTTAAAATTAAAACTTTTATTTTATTGCCAATTACTCTAAATATATGAATCATACAGAGGTGAAAAATTGATTCTAAATAATCAAAATGACTTCATTTAATACTATATGATTGATTTTGACTTTCTGTATATTTCTAAATTTCAGTCTGTGATTTTACTCATTTCAAATAATGTATGTTTTCATTTCCTATCAATTGTTTTAGTAAGAATTGAAATGCTTATTATAAGCTATATAATTTTATATAATGAAGATTGTTTTTGAAATATTAATACCATCTCTTTAAAACATATAATGTTCTTTAATACCTGTGTTTAGTGAGTTAATATAAAGAAAAACATTTTTACTATTCTAAGAAATATGTTGTTATTCTAAAACTATATGACTTTAGAAATGTATTTTGAATGTAGTCATCATAATCTATTTCTTTCCATATTAAAACATATGGAACACCTAAAAATAAACAAATCTGGGTGTGCATGCATTCAGAGCTAAAAACTTCCTTGTACTTTACTTTACTCAGCTGCTACTAGATGCTAAGTTACTTTTGCTAAAAAAAATTAAGATTACATTTACGATACTGTAAAATAAAGGAGTACATTCTGTAAAATTTACGTCTTAAATTAATGTCCAATTTTACTTTAAAGCATCACACTTCACACTGATTGCATGATTCATTCACTCAATTAAGATTTGTTTATTGTCTAATGGACACTAAACAAGTTGGTGTACCTTGGGAATATTGACAGAAGAAAAGATTCTTCAACTTGTGGAAAAAAAGAAAAAATACATTCTTAATAGTATAGCTGCATGCAATGAGAAAAGTATCAATGGAAGCCCTAGGAATCAAATGGATGTACAAACCAGCCTTACCAAGAATAGTAAATATTATATCCATACAAAGGAGGGGAGAAGCTCAAAGGCAATATAATGATATCTTTTGTATTGCAGAAATCTCTATGGATTCTGGAATGTAGAAAATAAACAAGTGTGTGAAGGAAAAATGATTCAAAGACATGGCAAAATTATCAAGTGCAAATTAAACAGTAATTAAAAATGCTCTTAATAATTTGGGGGAGCATTACTTCATATATCCTATCATAACTAAAAGTTTCTGTCTGAAAAATTCAAAGTATTTTTTTCTTGAGGGTGAATCTCATAATTTTTATTTAACCTGCCTAGGGATGAGCTATTAGTGATAAACAAAGGTAACAACTTCATCATTGGGCTTTCATGGCTCAGAAGTTTACACCAAAAAAAAAAAAAAAAAAAAGATGCCAAAATGTACTATGAGAATTAAGTCAAAAAGAGCAGATCAAACCAATTTGGAGACTGAAAGTCAAAGTTCTAAACTTTTGGGTATATATAGCTCAGCTCTTTGAAATGTAAATTTGCCCTCAAAATGAATTTTATAAAGCTTAAACCTCTCTACTAATTTTTTGACACTTGAGAAAACTGAAGAATTTGTAAAAATACATTTCACCTGCTTACTTTTTTCAGTAATACCCTACAGTACAGTCTTGTTTTTTTAATTGTGCTCCTTCAGTCAGAAACTGACAAAACTGTTGAAATATGGTCACTCATACACTAGTCAGTCACACTCTGATAATGTGTCTGTCATCATGTTAAAACAGTCATTTGCTGACATATTTTATGGCCATGAACATGTTTCAGAAACCAGTAAAAAGGATTGGCCTTTAAAAAATAAGCAAGAGTAGCATTTCCTTCTAGTGAAACGACATATAATTTGAAATAATAGAGTGTCAATAGTGACTACAGGAAATTGCTAGAAAGGGGACATTTCCCAGTCCACTTTTATCCAGGAAAAAGTAGTTCTTTTTAAGCTAGCAAACACTTTATTGAATTAAAAGCATCTTTGTCAAATTCTGAAATGTTTATTGCGCAAGATTTGGAGTTCTGAACTTCTCTAAACATGTGGAACAGTAATTTTGTAAAGAATAAATGTTAATGCTATACAAAATAGCATTGTAATCTCAACATTTCTCATTTGTATGAGACCGTGTCCAAATTGACTTTTACATTTAGAGACTTCTATTAGGAAGTATAATAATAGTCATGGAAAATTTATTGACAGAAACATACACATTCACATAGACTAGCTTGTGCCCAACAGTTTGGTTTATCCCAAAAGCTCTTAAGAAACATCACAGATTAACTCCAATTATTTAATAGATAGGAAACAGTTTTGACAATAATAAAGCATAGACAATCAAGCAAGATTATACAGATTCACAATAATTTGTTACATGACATTGAAGTTGGCAAAAATAAATACTTTAGTATATCCCTAAAGTAGTGCCTTTCCAGAGTGAAAAATTTACTTAAATTAAAAATACTTGTTAGTTCCCACCCTGCATTAAAATTTATACAAGAAAATATCATATTCTTTCTGTAATATTTTAAGTAGGATATTCATATATAATTCAAATATCTCATTCTGGAGACATGAAAACTATTAAATATGAAATATGAACATTACTTTATGAATTGCTGGCTAAATAGGAAATAGATCACAATTTTGAAACTAATCAGTATTTGCACCCTATCGGAATTGTGGGTAAGATCATAAACATTCTTGAAATTCTGGTGACTTTCTTGTCTAACAGTAGTTGCTTGCTCTTTTTAATCAGTTATTCAAAAGTATTTCAGTGCTCCTTATTAACACAGACATTTAAATCTGGTATCAGCTCCCTAACAGACATAGAAACCCAACCTGTTTACTAAGCTTATGTCCTCAGAAGCAATTTTTATAGAATAAAATTTCACTTCCTTGCCTTCTTTGTTCATTAAGCTAATTACTCTAGTCCACATTCATGCCTTTCATCTACCTTGTTTCTTGAGCTTGATCCTTTCCCAACCCTGAATCGACTGTTACTGAACAGTTGAAGCTGAACAGGAAGGAATTGCAGGTGTCAACTCACAGTTTACAAATATGACATCTCCTCTGGCATAGCTGGAAATATGAAATATTGATTTATGTGCAGTAAAAGGTCTTATAAAAATGATCACATACACATGAGAGATTAATGCGCAGGAGATCAATAGAAATTTCATTCTTGACGCTAGACTGTCACCTATGGTGAAATGCTAAAATACAGAAATCAATATTATCTATGAAATGTCAAATTTATTATAATTATGAGGATGAAAGCTGGCCAAGTGGCTCCCAGGAGAGAAGGAAGGATAGGTTACTGTGCTGAAGCATCCTTCATGTCCCTTGTTCACTTGCTGCCAATTTGAGAGCAATATTGGTGCAGGGGTTTTTCAGGCATTATGTGCCTCTGTGTAGTAACAAATTCTTGCTGGAATATTTAACTCTTGAAACTGACAATAATACAAGTGTCCATGTAATCAAAGGGTCCAGAACTTTTAGCTCCCAAAAAAGGAGAACATTTTAAGCATATATTTTAATATGGTATGTGTACCACAGCCCACTGCTTAGGAAAATTGAGCTTTACAGACAGAAGATTAATAAGATCTTGGTGCAATTTTATTCAAGCTCATGTTCATTCTCTCTAGTGGTGGTAGGGGGGAAGGGGATATCCTAAATTATCTATTAGTAGGCTTCACATTTTCTATAGTTTAAGCCATTAGCTTGATTCTTAGAAATTGCCATTCAATTTCCACTGCTAGGCAGCAATTCTTTGAAAAGATTTTTATGAGTTTGTGGCAGCCTACTAGTCTCATGTATCAAGTTTAATAGAGTCTTTGGAAAAGTAACACAAAGCTAAAATTTTATGAGCCTATAAGAAAACAATAAAATGAGAGTATTTTTTCTTTCCTCTTAAGGGGTAGGGGGACTTTTAGATTTTGAAGTTAAAAGCAAGAAGAAAAAAATTTCTTTTCACATATTCTTCATGTCTACAGGAAAAACAGAATATTAAGCCCTTATTAATAGCAGTATTGATTCTCATAATAAGCGCAGGTTTTATTGCTGAATATTAGTGATACTACACTGTAATTCTTGTAGAAATCAGGGCTTGGTATGGGTGAGTACAAGGGAAGACGAATGCATCTGACTGAATGAATTAGCAATCTTGAAGGAAAATCCAGATTCCATTGTAGGCGGTATAGGTGATGAATAGGTTGCTATTTGCTGTCAATTAACACTATTCATAAAACTCCCTTAGTTCAAATTTTAATGATTGCCCATTTTAAATACAAGCAGTGTGCTCTGCTGTCTATACCTAGGGGATAGCAGGGAAAGAATGTTCATTTTATTACCCTAGTGCTTCTATATAGGAAATACTCAGAAATTTGTGAAATGAATGAGTGAAACATTAAATGAGCTTATCCCATGGTCCTTGCATAGTACATGAGGTATGGGGGATAGAATTTCATATGATTTGGGCATTAGTCTGTTCATCTTTAGAATTCAAATTCTCTTTTCTTTCATTTCCTTCTCAATCAAGACAACTCTTCGGTAAGAATTAACTTTACCTTGGATTCACCCAGTACTTCTGCTGGAATAAAGATTTGAGTACTAATTGCTACACATCAAAATCTCAAGAGAGAAAGAATCTTCCTAATATAGATGCGTGTTCTTAAGGAACCCTTTACTTTATAGTGCATCACTGAATCTTTAAGAATTATATCCAATAGGGGAAATTTACTTTCATTGTAAGTAACATCAATTTCTTCTATAATAAATACTGTAAGCTTATGAAGACATTTGTTTTTCTATAATTTTCTGAATAGTCTTAATTTAAATAAAATTTAGAGCTCTGCTATCATGTTGTACATGAACTATTACTTTAATCCAATTCCCAGGGAGATATATCTTATCTAGACTGGGATTTAGTTGAAGATATTTTGGTAGAAGTTATATCTAAACAAAGGCATTTAACACTTATTTTTGGTTTTTCAGTGCTTGTGCAAAAATTGAACAGCACCATTTCAATTAGTGACATTTAGTTTCCTCACTAATCAACTAGCTTTCTTTCTTTTTTTTTTTCAGAAATTTGGCTTTTCAGTGCTACTGTCTAAAATTTTTGCTGTGTTCATTATATGTATTTTCCAATTGTTACATTTGTATTATCTTGGAAGAATACCTATTATAGTTGCCATAGTACTGGTAGAATTCATCATTTTTCAAGGGAAGGTTTTGCAAATATTGGGCAAGATCCCAGGTTAATGCCACACAATTCAATGAGTATTAATTGAATGTGTACTATAAGCAGGAAACCAGGATAAAGAACTAAAAACAGCACAGACAGAGCTCTCCATGGGTTCTGAAAATAATACAAATTGATTATATTTAGAAATAGGAAATATTTAGAAAAGGAACTTGAAAGACTTAGAACCTATATGATCTATCCTAAATCCTTGGTTTTATACACTTTCCACTCAAATAAAAACCTATTTCCATATCCTTTAGAAAAAGCCAGTCTATAGACATTCCAGAGACATAAAATACAAAGTTCTTTCTCATCTATTGTTACTGAATAATTTACTCATCCTAAATTTTATCTCTTTTCGCCAGAATTGTAGGATTATTACTACTGCTAAATATGATGGAGAGTTCATAAACTTTCCTCCAGTTGGTAATGGAAACACCTTTTTTTAAATCTAGAAAAGAGATAAAGATTTATTTACTTTTTGTAAAAAATGCTGTAGCATTTACACAATTTATAAATAGAGATTTGGGGAGATTTTCCACTCTACACAGCTTCTTAAGACTCCCCCCACCCCCACGTCTGTACCTCAAGTACCCAAAGCAGTTAAAGTTAATGCTTAATGCAACCCAGTTGAAGAGATAGGCATTTCTTGCAGTCAGGTCTCAATTAAGAGATAAAAGACAAAAAGTGCAAAGCGCTTGATAAAGCTAAGAATACAAGGCCAGCTATGGATGTGCTTGAAGCTGTCCATAGCGATAACTGGATAGTCAGCTGGAATCTTCTTGAATTGAAGTGGGTGCTCTAACTTATCAAATTCCACATATGGGGAAATTATTGGTGCCTACAGTGGTGATTAACACTAACCCACTGGGTCAGAAACAAGCTGGGATAAAGGTGAAAACTGTATCTGACTATCAACACCAAATACATCCATTTAGAGAAAGATAGCAGAGGGTTTTTTCTTTTTTATATCTTCAGTTGTGCAGGTTGTCAGGCTGGTCACACAGTTAACGCTGCATATAGAGTGCTCTCTATAATGTGCAAATTGCAATGCACATTAAAATGTAATCTACTTTAATAAGTCACATGAAGATTACATTTTAAGATAATTGTTTGCTTGTTTATGCTACACACAAAAAATATTTTCCTGCTTTGTTTACAGTATTTTCTCTTTGCCTTTACAACATAGTGATTGCAACTATTAGCACTAAATGATTCCCTCCTTCAAATGATTGGGGCTAAAGTTGTGGAGATTAAAATTTTGGATTCAAGGAATCATGATTTATAATGTAATCTTCAAATTCTGCTTGATCTTATTGAATTTCCAAAGTAAAACTTGTTATGATCATTAAAAATCTCATTTCGTGTCAATAATTAGGATACTTGAATTATGCAGGTAATTTTATGTTGTCTGCTGTACAGTTCTTGTGTAGATAAAAATATTTGAGAGGTGAAAAATTTTGTAATACCTACAATGAATGTCATTAAATGGGCTTTCTGACAAATCTACTTACTTTTAGGATATGGCCAATTATCAATGATTTAATAGAATGGATGAAAAGGAATTTATAAGAAAATGGAAATGAAAAATAATCTCCAAATTCCATATTGTTCATTCATTTAAAAGTACTTTTCCACTGAGCCACCAGTAAAATCATTTACAAATGATGACATTTAACTGAAAAGATTTTCATCTCCTTTTTCTCCTTCTTATCCATCATGTAAAATAAGTACCAATGAATACTAAAACAACCCATTGGGGTTCAAGAGACAAACTAAGTCCTTATTAGTCTATAGACTAATTGTGCCCACAGCAAGTAACAAAATAACTGGCCCAGAGTTGGTATTCAAGAAATTATTCTTAAATAAATGAATAAATTAGCAAAAGACATTTGAAAACATGACTAAACTAGTTGACTAAACTTTGCATTTTAAAATCTAGAAATAATGGCAATACTCAGTTGAAACTTGATGAATTATTATGGCTCACTTTATGAGGAGCCTGTCTTTTAAGAACAGGTGCACGGCTTAATTACATATGACCATTCATTTAATCATATTAATGTCATGTTACATAGAAAGATTGTAGTAGCTTTCTTCTTGAGCCATGGGACGCTAGGGTAATATACTTGTTTCACCAGTAATCTGTGGATTAAAAAGAAAGAATTCCAATCTACTTTCTGTTGACTTAATTTAGCATTCTTTGTTCTTATCTGCTTGAATGGTATGGCATGAGATTCTGGTATTATGAGAAAGCTATGTATTTGTATATTAAGAAACATCTTTAAGTTTTAGGTGAAATAAAACTCAGTTGTTATAGCCTGCAAGTAAAATAAATACTGGCTTGTATTTGTAACTAAAAATTTGGTGGAAGGTCTTGAGGCGTAGCTAGATACAGGAGCTCAACTAATGTCATCTGAGCTCAGACTCTTTTTTACCTCTTGGCTGTGTTTCTTTTGTATTGATGTTTTCTAAAATAGCTTTCCCTCTAGAAGAGAAAGTGTCTCAGTAAATCAAGGCTATATTAAAAAATAAAAAAAACTTCTACCCAATGAAAAGAGAATCTCCATTCCAATATATCCTCAAAAGTTCTAGAGTTGAGCTGCATTGACTTGTTTGGGTCTTATGTCCATACATACTCCAACACTATGGAAAGACAGATGGAATATGTTGTTTATAATTTCTTCCCCCAAATCAGTTTGTGGGTTGTGATTTTCTGTCTTGGATACTGTGTCTGTGCTTAGATTCAGGAGAATAGTCAGTCTGAACTGAATCAACAAGATTTTGGAGTAAAAGAGGATAACGGTCAAAGGAAACATCAAGGTAGGTTTCCAGAAGAAGAATGTATCTTTGGAAGAAAGGAAAAGTAAATTTGTATTACAAGACATGTAGATGAAATAATGGAAATATTTTTTAAAAAAGAATTGCAGAAAACACAAATCTTTAGAATCTATGAAACCTACTGAACAGTGGAAGCTTCCCAAACATAAGCTACAACCAACTACTATGCCAAAGACTATAGAGAATTATTAACCACATCTACCAAAATATTTCTTTAAGTGTTCAACTCTTGAAGTGAGAAATGTGTGTAATTCAGGCATTTTGGGTGTTGGTCCAGCTGAAGGAGAAACTGGCCTACGTACACTTTCTTACTTATAATTTAATGTCCCATTTGGTTTTGAAGGCAACTCAGTGTATTAGAGCAGATGTGGCTCATTTTTTTTTCTCAGATTGCTACTTTTCAACTGGGAGTTGCTCATATTACACTACTTTGAAAAGGTATTATTTTTTATATCAGAGAAAAATAATGCATTTTTGAATGAGAATGAAGAGCAAAGCGATCATCTTGATTAATTTCAGTAGATGAGCTTAAATAATATTCAAATATAAGATGTCATCAATAACATTAAGCAGTATTTTATTCTAGACTCTTGCAACATCATAGTAAGTAAAAGACAACATGTGAAAGACTTAGAGTCAAGAATAAGTTAATTTAAATTGAACATAATTTGTTAAGAAATCTGTTTATCATATTTTATACTTAATTCAGAACATTTGTCTTTTTTCATTCTTGCTCTGACCTTTGACAGGTATTGCTGAAAACGTAAATTGTTTTTAATTTTTGTGTCCTATTGTTTCTAGTAAAAGATATTCTTGAATTCTTTCTGATTAATATTACTATTTGCATTTTATGGGATTTAGTGTGGTATTTCAACACATATAGTGAGTAAAATAATACACGTTAAACAAAGCATCCTTAATAATCACCAGCCATTCCATATTCTTATCTTCGTATTTGCAGCTTACTGACAGCTGTCTTCTAGGTTTGTTTATAGACTATAACGCATAATTGTGAGCCGTCATCAATCCACTATGCTGCAAAACAACAGAACCCAACAATCCCAGGCTCTATCAATCTTGAATTCACGTATATGTGTGTGTCTATACATATTTATATTATAAGTTATGGTTGAATATATGACAATTATGTGCTTGATATATGAGAGAGAATGCATGGTATTTGTCTTACTGTGTCAACTTATTTCACTTGATATAATGATCTTTGATTCCATGCACTTCTCTATAGATATCAGGATTTCATCCTTTGTTAAATACAGAATAATATTCCACTGTATATGTATGCCACATTTTTTATGTGTTCATCCATCTATGGACCCCTAGGTTGATTTCATATCTTAGCTATTGTGATGAGTGCTGCAAGTGCTGGAAGTGCACATGTCTATTTCATAGGCTGATTTCATTTCCTTTGAATATATACCAGATGTGGTATAGGTAGCTTATATGGAGATCTATTTTTATTTTTTTGAGGAACCATCATACTGTTCTCATAATGGCTGTGCTAATTTGCATTCCCAGCCAAACTGTATAAGGATTCCTTTCTTCCACAACATCTTTAGCAATATTTTTTTTGATAGTTGTTATTCTAACTAGTGTGAGATGATATCTCACTGAGGTTTTGATTCGAACTTCCTTGATAGTTAGAGATATTAAGAATTTTTTTCATATATTGGTTAGCTATTTGTATTCCTTTCTTTGAGACACGTCTATTCAGATCCTTTGCTCAATTCTTAATTGGATTTGCTGTGATTTTGTTGCTGAGTTTCTTGAGTTCCTAATATATTGTGGATATTAATCTTGGCCAAATGAGAAATTTGCAAATATTTTCTCCCATTCTGTTGGTTGTCTCTTGATTCTGTTGATTATTTTCTTTGCATAAGTTAATTTTATGCAATCTAATCTGTCTATGTTTACATTTGTTTTCTGTACTTTTGGAGTCTTACCGCAAATTTCATTTCCTATTCCAATGTCTTGAAATGTCCTCTATGTTTTCTTCTGATAGTTTCATAATTTGAGGTCTTACATTAAGAACTTTGATTCATTCTGAACTGGTTTTTGCATAGGGTGATAGGTAAGTAGGGGATGGAGAGGTGGGTCCTGTTTCAGTCTTTTGCACATGATTACCCAATTTCCCCATCATTTATTGAGCAGATTTTCTCTGTTCCAGGATGTGTTTTTAGCTCTTTTGTTGAAGGAAATTTGGCTGTAGAAGTATAGACTCATTTGTAGGGATTCTTTTTTGTTACATTGGTCTATGTGTCTGTTTTTATGTCAGTGCCTTGTTGCTTTGATTATAGTTGCTCTGTAGTATGTCTTGAAATCTGGTATCATAATGATACTAATTTTGATTTTTTATACAAGATTGATTTGGCTATTCTGGGTTTTTGATGAATTTTAAGATTATTTTCTTAGTTCTATGAATGATGTCATGAATTTTGTTAGAGATTGTGTTGAATCTATAAATTGCTTATGGTAATACGGACATTTTAACAATACCGATTTTTCCAGTGCATGAACATGGGAAGTGTTTCTAATGTTTTTTAATGTTTTATTTTTTAATGTTGTTCAATTTATTTCCAAAATGTTTCAGAATTTTCATTGTTAGAGGTCTTTTACAATTTTTATTAAATCTATTCCATGGTATTTTTTATAGTTATTGTGAATGGGATTGTTCTTAAAATTTCTCAGTGATTTGATTATTGCAGTATAAGAATGCTGATGATTTTAATGTGTTGATTTTGTGTCCCATAGCTTTCTTGAATTTGTTTATTTGTTTTTACAGTCTCTGGATGGAGTCCTTTGGTTTCTTTGTGTTTATAATCATGTCATCAACAAACAGGAATAATTTGTCTATTTGTCTATTTTTATGCCTTTTATATCTTTCTCTTGACTCATTGCTCAGGCTAAAATTTCTTATTGAATAAGATCAGTGAGAATGGAAATCTTTTTCTGGTTTTACTTAGAGGAAATGTTTTCAGATTTTTTCCATTAAATATGTCACAGGGATGGGGAAACTTCTTCTGCCAAGGGACATTTGGATTTTTATCACATTGTTTGCAGGCCATACAAAATTACCAACATAAAAATTAGCCTGCTAGAGATTTATTGAATTTCAAGTCCTACCTGCAGTTGCCTTGGCAGAGCCAGACCAAATGATTTGACAGACCTTATATGGCCTGTGGGCTGGATGTTCTCCACCCCTGTTAGCTGTTGGGTTCATCATACATAACTTTTATTATGTTTTATTATATTGGGATATATTTCTTCACCTAATTTGTTCAAAATATTTTTTATCATGAATACGTGTTGAATTTATCAAATGCTTTTTCTGCATCTTTTAATATTATACCATGATTTTATCTTGCATTTTGTTGATGCTATGACTTATGTTTACTTATTTGTGTATGTTTAACTATCCCTTCTTTCATCTCTGGGATAAATCCCACTTCATAAGGTTAACGGTATTTTTGGTGTATTTTGGACCGAATTTGTTACTTTTTTGTTGAGAAATTTTGCATACGTTCATCGGGGATACTGGCATATAGTTTTCTGTTTTTGTCGTGTTTTTGGTTTTGGAATCAAGGTAATTGTGACCATTTAGGATGTATTTGGAATGCTTCTCTCCATCAACTTTTTGAACTATTTTGATTAAGAATTAATATTAGTTCTTCAAGAAAAGTTTAGTAGAATTCAACAGTGAAGACAAATGGTCCTGGGCTTTTCTTTTGGGAGAAGCATTTTATTTCTGATTCAATATCATTTGATGTTTTTGATGAGGTTATTCTAATTTTTTATGGTTCAAATTTGGTAAATTACATGTATCCAGAAATTTGCCTGTTTTTTTGCAATTTGTTGACAAATGTTTTCTCACAATAATCTATAACAATCCTTTGTACTTCTGTGGTATCGGTTATAAAATCTTCTTTTCTATCTAGTTTTTTTGTTTTCTATTTCCCTATTTTTAGAGCATTCTATCTTTTTGTCTTAGTAATTGTAGCTAAGGGTTTAACAATTTTGTTTTTATTTTCAAAGAACCAAACTCTTAATTTCATTATTCTTTTGTATTATTCTATTGGTTTCTGTTTTATTTAGTTCTGCTCTAGTTTTTAAATTATTTTTCCTCGTGCTAATTTTGTATTTGGTTTGTCCTTATTTTTCTAGGTCTTTGAGAGTATTGTTAGGTTGTTTATTGGATATTTTTCTGTTTTTGATGTGGGTGTTTATTGTTAGAAACGTCTTTCTCAGTACTACTTTTTCAGTATCCTGTAAGTTATGCCATGTTGTGTTTCCACTTTCATTAATTTTAAGAACTTTTATTATTTTACTCTTTAAAAAGATTTATTTATGTACTTAATTATATGACAGAGTGACAGAGGGAGAGGGAGATACAGAGTTAACTGATTTGGTTCCCAAATGTTTGCAATAGCCAGGCCTGAACCATGGCATAGCCAGTAATTAAGAAATGCATCTGGTCTTCCACTTTGTAGCAGGGGCCCAAATACTTGGGCCATCCTCCACTGTCTTCCCAGGAACTTTAGTTGGAATGTGGATCAGAGGTTGATGTACTTGTTCTCTGATATGAGACGCCAGCATTGCAAGTGGTGACTGAACTTCATGTGCCACTCCTCTCTTGATTTTTTTCAAAAATCAGTATTCACTCAGGACTGTGTTGTTCAGTTTCTATGTATTTGCATAATTTCTAAAGTTTCTATAGTGATTGGTTTTAGTTTTATTATACTAGGGTTAGAAGAGACATGTGATATGATTTCTCATTTTTAAAAAGTTGTTGATTTTTTTAAGAAGTTAAGTTTCTTTTGTGGATTAATATGATTGATTTATGAGAATAATTCATGTGCTGGGGCCAGCACTGTGGCTCAGTAGGTTAAAGCGCTGGCCTGCAGCACCGGCATCCCATATGAATGCCAGTTTGAGTCCCAATTGCTCCACTTCTGATCCTGCTCCCTGTTAATGTGCCTGGGAAAGCAGCAGAGGATGGCCCAAGTCCTTGGGCCCCTGCATCCACATGGGAGATCTAGAAGAAGCTCCTGGCTTTGGATCTGCTCAACTCTAGCCTTTGAAGCCATTTGAGGAGTGAACCAGCAGATGGAAGACCTCTCTCTGTGTGTGTTTCTACTTCTCTCTGTGATTCTGACTTTCAAATAAATATAATAAATCTTTTTTTAAAAAAAGAAATATTCGTGTGCTGATGAAAATCATATGTACTCTGAAGCTGTAGATGGAATGTCTATAAATAATTGTTAGGTCCATTTGTTCTATGCTTATAGTTTACCTCTGATGTTTCTTTGTTGATTTTTTTTTTGCCTGTACAATCTGTCCATTGGTTAAAGAGGTGTATTGGAGTTCCCACCATTGTATTGGCGATTATCTCTTTCTTTAGCTCTAATAATTTTTGTTTTATAAAACTGGGTGCTCAAATATTAGGTGCACATAGCAAACACTCCACTAAGCCACCGAGGCATAGTTCAAATATAAAAGCTGTCAGGGGAAAAAACTAACATGCCTAAATATAAATGCAGAAATTCAAGAAACAAGAATAAGGAAGACAACATGATACTGCCCTCAAAGAAACACAACAACATTTTAATATTAGAATATGAGGATGAAGAGATTGATGAAATGTATGAAATGGAATTCAAAAGATTAATCATAAGATTGCTCAGAAGCAATAAGAAGCAAATTCACAAATTAAAGAAATCCAGACAAGATACAAATGAAATAATTTCCCATGAAATTGATATTTTGAAGAAGAGAAGTAAAAATGAAATATTAGAAATGAAGAATTCAATATGTCAAATAAAAAATAGAGTGGAAAGCCATAACAGAAGAAAGAATATCCAAGCTAGAAAACAAATCTTCAGAAATTTTTCAAACAGATGAAAAAAAGAAGAAAAAATTAGAAAAACTAAAAACAGGGTTGGAGAATTATGGGATACTATCAAACAACCCAACCCAACTTATGGATCTTAGGAGTTCCTGAAGGTGTGGAAAGAGAGAATGGATTACAAGGCCTATTTAGTGAATTAATTACAGAAAACTTCCCTAATTTGGGAAAAGAGGGAGATGTCCAAGTACTTGAGGCACATAGAACTCTTTATAGATATGACCAGAAAAGTTCTTCACCATGACACATTGTATCAAACTTTCAACTGTAAGACATAAAAAAGAAATTCTAAAATGTGCATAAGAGAAATGCCAGATTACTTTCAGAGTATCCCCAATTAGGCTCACAGCTGACTTCTCATCAGAACCCTACAGGCTAGAAGAGAATGGAGAAGCATAGTCCATGTCTTAAGAGAAAAAAACTGTCAACCCAAAATATGGTACCCAGCAAAACTCTCATTTATGAATGAAGAAGACATAAAGACCTTACTAGCAAAAAGAAATTGAAAGAATTTGTCGCCACTCATGCAGCCTTATAAAAAGATGCTTAGGGATGTGCTACACACAGAAACACAGAAATATAGCCATCATTTTGCAAGAATGTAAAGGCAGGAAATTTTGCAGTAGAAGTACAAAGGAAATCCAAAACAAACAATATGAATATTTATGGGAAAATGGCTGACCTTAGTTTTTACTTATCAGTAACAATCTTGAATGTAAATGTCCTAAATTCTCCAATTAAAAGATACAGACTGGCTGACTGGATTTAAAAACAGGACACACTAAGCAAATAATGAAGGACAGAATTAAAATGATCCTGCAGGGGAAGCAGGACAAACAGCAGACGCATAGAATGGCAAACGCCCAAAACAGCACTCCTGCCTCAGAATCAACCCTTGGGACATACGGATCTGGCTAAAAGGTCCATGAGAGTCTCACAGGCATGGAAAGCCATGACACGGTGGCAAAAAAAACAATCTAAATGAAAGATCCTGGTGAACAAGACCCCAGCAGGAGGAACAGGCCGTCAAGGAGGGAGGCGCCTTTCTCTGAAGGGAGGAAGGAACCTCCACTGTGATATGGCCTTGACTAAACAAATTCAGTTAGTGAACTCAAGGGGCTTCCATAGCCTAGACAGCTCATAGAAAGAGTCTTGGGTGATTGCTGACATCATAAACAAGAGTGCCAATTGTTAAGTCAACAACGGGAGTCACTGGGTACATGCTCCCCACGTAGGATCTCTGTCCTTAATGTGTTTTACTGTGAAACTTAAAAACAACACTACTTGTCGCTCCCCGTTTTCGTGGAGGAGCAACACTGAACCCTGCGCTGTTCTTTCGTCTGCTCGGCCCTCCCCGGGTTTGCTGCTGGTTCTTCCCGGGTTGGCTACTATCCCTTCCACCTACGTGGAAGGGCAGTTCCCCCTGGCCACATTCCCCACTTCCGCAGGGGAGCGGCACACCGCCGGCCAGCTCTCTCGGGGGCTGCACAGGTGTTCCCCTTAGATGTTCCCCGTAGATGTTCCCGGTGCATGCCGTCTCTCTCCTCCTTTACAGTCCTCCTCCGCCAATCCCAACTCAGCCGCCCACACGCCGAGCACGCTGCTCTCCTCCAATCAGGAGCAGGTCCCGCTGTTTATTGGCTGAACTGGAGGCAGCTGTTTTCTCCCCTCCCAGCGCCCCATTGTGGGAGAGCAGATGCATAGAACAAGTCTCAATTCCAGTAACTTAGTCTAGTCCGAGCTGCTCCCCACACTACTAGTTGAACAATACCCTATACCTTGTGCGGTTGTGTGAGTGCAGCCTGTTGAAATCCTTGCTTAGTATATACTAAGTTGATTATTGATTAATACCTTCAGTATATGAAGGTAATTGAAAATGAAACTCGATGAAGGGCGGGATGGGAGAGGGAGTAGGGAAGGGGAGGGCCGCGGGAGGGAGGGAGGTTGTGGGGGGAGCCACAACAATGCAAAAATTGCACTTTGTAAATTCACATTTATTAAATAAAAAAAATAAAAAAAGGACACACACCTCAACAACAAAGATACACACAGACTAAAAGAGGAAGGATGGAAAAAGATATTTCATGCTAACAGAAAACAGAAACAAAAAGGAGTAGCCATCCTAATATCAGACAAAATAGACTTTAACACAAAAACTGCCATACTTCCTTGTTGAATTGATTCCTTGATTGTTATATAATGATCATCTTTGTCTATTTTTATACTCATTGCCTTAAAGTTTATTTTGTCAGATATCCATATGGTTACTCCTTGCATATGATACTTTTTTCCATCCTTTTGCTTTTAGTCTCTGTGTGTCTTAACTGGTGACGTGAGTAGGTAACTTACGAGTTACTGTTTAAATCCATTTATCTGATTCTCAATCCATTTATCCAATCTTTATCTTTAAATTGGACAATTTTGTCTGTCTACTCAGAAGTAATTAATAATAAGTAATGGTAGTTTTCTATAATTTGAATATCCTTTGGGTTTTATAATTTTACTCATTGTCCTGATGGTAGTTCTCTTTTTTAGTTTCCTTGTCTGAAAGATGCTTTTACCTATCTTCTGAATGGCTGGTGTGGTGGCGAAGAATTCCTTCAGTATTTGTTTTATTGAATGTCTTATTTCACCTTCATTTATGAAATGTATCTTTTCTGGGTAAAGTCTTGACTGAGTTTTTCTTTTTTCTTTTCAGAATTTAGAATATATCATTTTATTTTCTCCTTGTCCGTATGGCTTTGTTAAAAAATATGCTGTTCACCTGGGGAGAATTCCTTTAAAAGTGACCTGGTGCTTCTCTCTCACAACTTTAGAATTCTGTCTTTGTGTTTTACTTTTGAGGGTTTGATTATTACTATAATCCCTATGTCATGGTGAGATCTCTTCCAATCAGGTCTATTTAGGGTCCTGTGGGTCTCCTGTACTTGGATGGTCATATATTTCTCTAGGGAACGTTTTCAGGGATCATTTCATTGAATGGTTTTTTGTGCTTTTATTCTTCTCCTATAATTCAGGATTTCTTACTATGTGAATATTAGTTTGTTTAACGATGTTGCAAAGATCATAGAGGCTGTCTTTATTAATTTTTTATTATTTTGTTCCAGAAGAGCTTCAAATTTATGATAAAATTGTGATGCAGTAATACAGTTTCCATATCTCCCTTACCTCATTTCCCCTTTTAACATCTCACAGTACTATCTGTCACAATTAACGAACCACATCTAGCTTCACCTGTTTTTAAGCCATTCTTTTTTCTTTTTCTTTTTTGTCTGACTAGGATATTGTCAAAAGTCTTACTTTTAAGTTAAGACATTCTTTTTCTGCTTGATCTACTCTATTGTTGAGGCTTTTTTTTTTTTTTTTTTTAATTTGACTTCTTGAGTTCATCTCCGATTTCTGTCTGGCTCTTTTTCAAGATCTCCATCTCTGCTGAAATTCTACTTCATATCATGCACTTATTTCTTAATATTATTTCACTGTTTGTATTCTCTTATATCTCTTTGATCACTCTCCTCAATTCTTTATTAGGAATTTTTTTCAATAGTCCCTTTTTCATCTGATATTAAGGAGTCATTGTGTTCCTTTTGGGGTCTCATATATGCCTTGTTTTTTCATGCTTCTTTTGTTTTTGCATTGATTTTTACACATCTGGCAGATCTGTTGTTTCTATCAATTTTTAAAGAGCAGCTTTTGTGGGTTGAAGCCCTGTTTCTGAAGATGTGTCTTCTGATGTTAGGCAGGCTCCAGCTGGACACCTGCAGTGTAGTCTCCCTTTACCTTCTTTTGATGTAATGGGTGGTAACAGTGGAAGGTATCTAGGGCACTCCTGGGACCCAATGGGGTGCTTTGATTCCTGTTGTTTATTCCCCCAGTCTCTGTTTATTCAAGGGGCAGCAGCTGCAGGACAGAGCTGGTGATGGAATGGGTGGTGCATGTAGAGCCACCTACTGCTACCTCCACATTGTGTCTGAAGCCTAAGGACTGGCCAAACTGGACAGGGAATGCATACCAGGATGCATTTGAGAAATTGTCCATTTGAGAGTCCAAAACCACAGGACCTGCATCGGAGTCAATATTGGTAGGACTCACATATCCTCACCTTCTCTTATGTATTAAGCTGAAGCTGCAGACACCAAAATCGGCAGGTGTAAAGACTCCTGATTGCTGTCTTTATGAGGACCCAAATTCAGGACCCAACCTGGTTCCAGATTCAGTAGGGCACACAGACCTCAGTCACTGCCCATGTGAAGCCCTACAGCTGCAGAAGCAGTACTTAACTCTGCAAGCAGACTGAATGCTTGGTACTGTGCACAGTACCAAGAGAATGCATGAATTAAGCAGGGTCTGAGCAGACTGGGCTGGAGTCACAGAAACTCTGACTGAGGGTCCTGATATATGTGGGATCCCAGGTGTAGGAAGTGACACCCTGAGTGGCAGGAGGGAATGGGCACAAGTTTGAGGGAGTAGACACTTTCTCCAGAGTCATGGGGTAGGATCTCCCTGTTTCTATACTCCTTTTCCATCACTATGCATGAATACTATGTAGACCAAGATGTTATATTCCCCACTGCTCTGCTAGATCAAGTTGGATTCATGAGACTGCAGTGGTTTTTTTCCTAGTGTAGTAGAATATCTGTAGGGCCCCCATTTATGAACAGATTTAGGATTGTAAATATGCTTCATAAATTATTCTCCATAACTGCTTCTCTATCTATCTTTATAAGTCATCAGGATGCACTAAATTGTACAAAACCAGATGGTCTAGGTAAGTTGTTTTCTAAATTACCAGGTCAATGTCTAATGTTTTGGGAACATTTTATATTTTGAATGAAGTCACTAGTGTAGAGCCTGTGTTGCATTTTAGATTAAGCATTGATTTCAGTTTATCATGAATTAATTTATCATTTTAACAAGCAGAACTCATTTTAACAAGAACTGACTTTATGAGCAGGCATCTATGTGCTATAATTGAGGGGCAGCCAGAAGGCCTTCTGGATTTACTAAAACTTCCTTCAACAGAGTCTCTTGAAACCAGTTTTGTAATTCCCATCAAGTGAGCCAACTTGTCATTAACTCATTATTCTTAGGAAGCCCTCTGAGGAGGATAACATATATGGCCATTAACAGAGCCATTAACATTTGAAGCCAGAAAAGGTATGGGGGGACAAAAGAAGAAATGGGTGAAGAATTGATTCCCAGACCCTGTGCTTTACAGAAGAAAATTCTATTTAATTCTAGAAAAAGAAATAACTTTACATTTTACCATTTTGTGTAGACTAGACTCAAAGTGACAATAAAAAAGATATTTGTTAGAGACAGATTTTAGACAATATTTATTAGAAATAATTTTGGAAAATACCTCAACGGTTGTGTATCCATTCATTCTTTCATGTAACAATACCTAATGTTGTCCAAATTTACTGTGTGCCATACTAAATGGTATTGTCCTAATTGTATTACATGTATTATCTCAGTCAGCATTTTAATCAATCTTCTGTGACAGACACTAAAATGATCCTATTTTATATAATGAAACAATGAGTTATCGGCAGCTTAGGTTGCCAAGGCTATTTGAATAGTAAATGATATGTGTAGAGGTTGGGAGAGTTGAAATACAAACAAGTAATAAGTATGTATAAAAGCAGTGCAAATGTAAAAAAATCAAAATGAGTTATATAAACGAATGTTGCGGTTAGGGTCAGGAGACAAGATTTTACATATCAAGTGATTAGAGAAGGATTTGTGAGGAGGTGACATTTGAGAGAAGAACTTTAGGATAAGTAGCAGTGATCTATGCAAAAACTGGATGTGTAAATCTCCTAAAGCAGAGAGAAGCTTCATGTGTTTGATGAAAAGAAAAGGGAATCTCTGCTAGGCTTCTTGAGTATAGCTCCTCTATTGCAAAAACCTGGTCCATCTGGAGATCTATCAAGGTCAGAAGAACAAATAATTATCTTTCTGACTTTTTTCTTTTTTTAATATTTATTTATTTATTTGAAAGAGCTAAATAGAGAAAGAAAGAGAGGCAGAGAGAGAGAGAGGTCTTCCATCCATTGGTTCACTCCACAACTGGCCACAACACCTGTCAAAGCGCGATCTGAAGCCAGGAGCCAGGGGCTTCCTCTAGGTCCCTCATGCTGATGCAGACGCCCAAGGACATGGGCCATCCTCCACTGCTTTCCCAGGCTATAGCAGAGAGCTGGTTCAAAAGAGGAGCAGCTGGACTTGAACTGGCCCCCACATGGGATGCAGGCATTGCAGGTGGTGGCTTTACCCACTGCACCACAGCACTGGCCCCATTTTTTGACCTTTTTCTAACTTTTCGGTTCTGCTTGTTTTCTGAAATCAGCACATTTTCACCAAAAGAATATATATTAGTCAGAGTTCTCTAGAAAAATTTATTTGATAGAAAAATACAAAAGGACTTCAAAACATTTGTCTAAAAATGGAATGAAAACATGTTTACCCTGATGCAAACATTTTGAAATTCTGAGTAATTTTTGATAATACATGCCTCTGAGTTGTAGGAAGACTCTTTGTATAGATGTGTAAGAAAGGATTTGTTATAAGAATGGTTCATATAATTAAGAAGGCTGAGAAGTCCCACAATGCTATCTGCAGGCTAGTGGTGTAACTCAGTGTAAATCCCAAGACTTGAAGACAAGAGGAGGCAATGACTTAACTCTTAGTCCAGGTGTCAAAGTTCTGAGAGCTGTGGACTTGAGTAAGTCCTTTAGTCTTAAGGCTAACAAAACTAGAATCTCCAGTGTTTGAGGGCAGGAGGAAATAGATGTTCCAGCTCAAGAAGAGAGGAAGAAAATTCACCCTTCTTCTACCTCTCTCTTTTATTTGAGTCATCAATAGTTTGGATGATGCATATTCACACTGGTGAGAGCAATCCTTATTCTTTTTAAGTAAAAGAAGAAAAAAGAAAGAGGGAGAGACAGAGAAAGTTATCTTCCATCCACAGGTTCACTTTCCAAATAGCCACAACAACCAGGTCTGGGCCAGGCTGAAGCCAGGAGCCAGGAACTCCATCCCGGTCTCCCACTAGGGAGGTGGTGGCCAAGGTACCTGGACCATCATTTGCTGCCCTCGCAGGCACGTTAGCATGAAGCTGGAACAGAAGTGGAGCAGCTGGGACTAGAACCAGCACTCTGATATGGGGTGCTGGCATTGTGAGTGAACGTTTAACCCACTGGGCTACAATGCCAGCCCCCAGATCTTCTTTGTTCAGCCTACTGATCGGCTGTTCTGGACACATTGTCATCCACAGACATAGACAATGCTTTACAGGCTATCCGAGCATCCTTTAGCCCAGTCAAGTTAACAAATGAAATTAACTTTCACAGGACATCTTCTTTTCTGTATTTCACAGGGAGTTTCTGATCCTTTTCATCCCAATTACTTCTCTTATTGGTGTACACATTAAGGCATTGAAGCATTTAGAGGAGAAGAAACTTCTTTCTGAACACAGTCTTTACTAAGTCTAAACGTGATAAAGAAATAAAATGGCTCTTTAATTCACAGTACTATGCACTCAAGTGCTAATCAAGGGTCTCTTGTATGTGATTTGAGAAATACCAAAATGAATTCATTTAGGACCTTATTGTTAAGAAGTTCAAAGTCTAATGTTATATACTTTTAAAAATTACATATATATGATTTTAAAAATATTTATTTTTTATTTTCCTTCAGTATTTTTTGCCTTATGCTTCTACTGTCCCTGGAACAAATGGGCCGCTGAGAGAAAACAAAGAAGTCATTATTTAGGCTAAAGTTGCAAAGGTAATTTTGTTGTGTTAGGAGACAAAAATACTAAAAACTAAGATTTGTTGAAAAAGAAAATCACATATTCATTAAATGAAAGTTAAAAAAAAGAAAGTTGTAATAGGTGAAAGCAATGTACATTTGGAATAGGATCCAGAAGCCATGAGATTTTGTGTCTCCTTTCTTCTTATGAACTTTAGGAAGAAGACTGTCATCATGGTTCATTGTGTATCTGTGTGCATGACACAGCTCTAGGGAGTATTGGTCAAATCATTGTCTGTTTCAGTTGTATTCCTGGCATTATTCACTGCACACCTGCAACCTGGCATCATTGACTACCTGCTCATAATAGAACAGAAATGACTGCATGCAATGTTCAGGCAGAGAAAGGCCTAAGATGACTGTCATCAGTCTTCTTTCCAAGTGTGATGGAAGGGATTTTACACTCTCGAAAGACCTGAAGAAGAGGAGCTGGTAGACCCCATGCATGGAGGAAGGTCGGGAGGTGGAGATGCTGATTTTAAGTTTTGATGATTTTATGCTGCATGAATGTATCTCAATACTATCCTGTGCTTCATGAAAGTGTGCAAGTATTATGTGTTAATCAAAAACTTAAAATTACTCCAGTGTATATTCAGTAGGAGAATGCAGAGGAAGCTGTTAGTGCTGTATGAAATAGGAATCCTAGTCAAACCACAGCAGGTTGATAACTCAAATGAGAAAAGGATTCTGGGGCAGCAAAGACATGGGTGAGTTTTCTGGAAGAAATCACAGTTCCCTTCTCTAAGGAGAGAACAGACTGTCAATGAATCTGCCGTCACTCCAGCATTGAAGCCAGTGAGGACAGAGGGTGCTGTCTCCCCACGGGCCCGTGGAATGGGACACAGAAATGGAAGCAGAGCACAAGGACGGAAGCCTCTTCTTCAATGACATGGCAGGTGGTTGTTTTCTCCTCACAAGCAGATCCATTTGGGAAGGAAAGAGGTGTCTTGAAAGGGAATTGGATTTTGAATTGTCTTCATATTTATCAGCAATGGGTAATTAGGACCAGAGCAGAGTCTCCGGTATCTCCCTCCCAAGTGCAGAGAGAGAGAGGTCATCCATCTGCTGGTGTACTCCCCAAATGGCTGCAATGGCTGGAGCTGCACTGATCTCAAGCCAGGAGCCTGGAGCTTTTTCCAGGTATCCCATGGGGATGCAAGGGCCCAAGGACTTGGGCCTTCTTCTACTGCTTTTCCAAGCCATAGCAGAGAGCTATGCCAACACCCAGTGCTGGTGCCTAGAATTATGCACAACTTTTAAAGAAAGCAACTTCCCATCTTACTTTGTTTTTTGAAAGTGCGTGTATGTGTGTGTATATTCATGTGTTCCATTTAAAATATGTATGTGGACCTAATTATAAAGCAAACTACCTTAGAAGTTTAGGTAAAATGATTTTTGAGTTCAGAAGATAACAAGATTCTTTAGAGTTATAGGCCATCTAGTTTTATTAAAACCTGTGTGCTGCTTTTGTTTTCTTAATTATAAAGAAGATTGCCAACCACAGAAGTTCAATACTTTGTGCATTTGGAGCTCTTTCCCTTTTATTGATCAATTTTCAAGGTGCATTTGAATTTGAGGTACACGGTGCTTTCACTAATTAAAGAGGGATCAGTTTTATTGCTCCGAACTTGAGTCCATTTAGCTTTCTAAGTGTATTATATTTCTCCATTTTGAAGAGAAAGTATAGTCCTAAATGGTTTTTCACCTACTCAGTGAGTTATTTACCAAATACCAACAAAAATTACTTTTGAGTTTTCCACCTAAAATGGGTAAATGCCTATAAAGGCATTTACACTAAACTAAGATTAAACTTTTACCAATAATTTAAAAAGTTTGGAGCCATCTGGTATGGTTTTGGTTTCATCTTTGTTTCTTGTTGGCTTATAAGAAAAATATCTAGCAATTGTGTTCCTAAGATTAGCCACACAAAATATTTAAATTGCATCAACCAATGATTCAGGGCTGCTATAGACTGTGATCCACAGGTATGATTCTCTTGATCTATGTCAAGATTGTCAGCTCTGGTTCGGGCTAAATAACTTACTCTGATTTCAAATTTATTTGATCTAACATTTACTATTAGTACTAAGTGTTGAATTATGAAAAATGAAACTTTCTGATATTTCACCTCAACATTCTGGAAAGAGTCACAAATTCACCCATTTTTTGAGGTCCTGGGCCATACACAGGCAAGATAGTAGAGTTAGTTCTTTGTTGCAGCTAGGAAAATAGAGAAAATAGAAGACAAAAGACGCTTTTCTCTCTTTCAGAAGAATATGGAAGTCTTTTTGCCTACCCTTATATTTTTTCTGGAGAATGAGCTCTATGGACCCAAGCGTAGTTGAGGAATACTCAGCACCCTGATGAACAAAAAGGGATCAAAGTCTGAGGAGACTTAGGAGAACAAGAAAAGGAGAGATCAGACACGGAAGTGCTCCTTAGTGTCTGTAGGAGATAGACCTTGTGACTCAGGCAAGTCTTTAGATCTGCATGTGTTGTGCTGTTCAATAGCAGTGTTTTTGTGTACTGGGCTGTGCCTTTTTCCTTTCTAATATTAATAGCTTAACTTTTTGTGTCTATCTTCCCTTATATAAACCAATAATCTGAAGATTAAGTAGCTTTTGTTTTTCCAACCAGCACCCAGCATAGTATCGAATATAGACTTCGTTAATAAACAAAGTGCAGAGGGTGAAATTCCAAAGTTACATATTTGTTTTTTGATTTAATTGTTGACTAGTTGATCCTTCTAGGGAACTTTATGGTCCAAAGTGATTACTATAAAATTTGATGCTAGTTTATTTAAAAGGAAACTCCAAATGTTCTTCTATGAGTTTAATTCAAATTATAGAGAAGAAACTTGAAGAAAACTTAATTGTCTAATTTATTATGGAACAAATATATAATAAGTTAGAAAGTCATGAAATGTTGTTATAGAACTGTGGTGCAATCCATTTTTTTTATCAGAGATAAGCAATGATATTAATAGTAAAATATTAATATAAGATAATCTTAGCTACCGTTCTTTTGGAGACTCAGACCAATAAATTTTTGCATTTCACAAAAAGTGTGTTTCTACTGTATGCAAGTCACCCTTGGTCACACCAGCAGTAGAATAATAAATAAAATACTTTTGTGTCCTGGTGGAACTTGTTCTCTACTAGGAGATACATATTATTTATTTACAAAATACCCTATTCTTATCTCTACATTATATATAAAAATTAACTCATACAACTGAAATCAAGGCTTAAAACTATAAAGTGTTTGAAGAAAACATAAATCTTCATAACTGAGGCTGGAGCTGTGGCAAAGCAGGTGAAGCTACTGTCTGCAGTGCTGGCATCCCATATGAGCATCGGTTTGAGTCCCAGCTGTTTGACTTCCTGACCAGCTCCCAGTTCACGGCCTGGGAAAACAGAGAAGGTTGGGAGGATGGCCCAAGTACTTAGGCTCCTACACTCACCTGGGGGACCTGGAAGATGCTTCTGGCTCCTGGCTTTAAATCTGCCCAGCTCTGGCTGTGGTGGCCATTTGGGGAGTGAACCAGGAGGTGAAAGTTCTCTCTCCTCTCTCTCTCTCTCTCTCTCTCTCTCTCTCTACCTCTCTGTAACTCTGCCTTTCTAATAAATAAATAAATCTTTAAAAAATCTTGATAAGCTTAGACATGGCAATGAATTCTTACAAATGACACCAAAAATACCAACTAAAGAGAAATAGATAAATTTGGCATCATCAAAAATTTTAAAAAATTATGTACCTGAGAATAGTATTAAGAAAGTAAAAGATGGTTTAAATAATAGGAAAATATTTGCTGATCACATGTCAGATAAAGGTTCAGTGTACAGAATACATAAATATTATTGTAACACAACCATTAAAACCCAAACAGGTAAGTTAAGAAATGTGTAAAGGATTTGAATAGATATCACTCCAAAGGAAATATACAAATGATCAACAAGAAAATAAAAAGATACTCAATATCATTAGTTATTAAGGAAATGCAAATTAAAAATCACAATGAGATACTACTTCACTAGTGCAGGTTACCAGGATGGTTGTAACATATAATGAAAAATAATTAGTGTTAGCAAATACATGAAGAAATTAGTACACTTGTATATTGACAGTGAGAAAGTAAAATTGCAGCCACCAGGGAAAGAAGTTTTGAAATTCTTCAAAATTTGTAGTTACCATATGATCTAAAGTTGTATTCTCAAAAGAAATGAAGAGTTTAAACAAAAATGTGTACATGTGTTCACAGTGAACTAATCTCAATAGCCAAGATGTAGGAATAACAAATTTTATCAACAGATGAACAGATAAAGAAAATGTGTTATATCAGTGTAATGAAATATTATCCAGTCATAAAAATGAAATACTAATATATGCTACCTGATTCTTAAAAACAAACATTATTCTAAATGTAAAAAGACAGACAAAGATTCCACATTGTGTAGTTCAATTTAAATGAGATATCCAGAACATGTTATACAATAGATGACAGATTATGATAATGGACTACATATTCTGTGTAAGAGAAAGATAAATAAGGTCAAGTCTGAATTTTTTAGTCTCAATAACTGGAAAAATGGAGTCCCCAGCAGCTGAGATGAGGACTGTAAGAGTAGGTTGGAGGGAAGATCAAAATCTGAGTTTTTGAAATGAAGTTGAAAAACCTACCTGCCCCTCGAGGAGGGGTATAGATTTGGTAGCTGGGTATGCTACTGGGGTTGGGGGCAGTGATCTGGACTCACCAACAGAAAGGTAGTATTTAAAGCTGTGAGACTTGCATGAGACTGCCATGGTGTGGCTAGAAATGAAAAGATCTCTAGGACATTTAAACTTTGGAGGTTGGCGAGATCAACTATACCATACCTTGGTTTTTTCACAATATGTAACTCAATAAACTAATGTTGTTAGTTCTCTGCCAATCCCTTTGTCCAACTCAATCCTCATTCCTGCTTCCTATACTCTGTTAATGGCATTCCTCCCAATGACCTGGATGCAAAACTACATTTGATTGTATGTCCCTGGATCCTGACAGTCATGATTCAGACTCACATATCCCTTACTTGGACCATTGTAATAGGTTCTCAAACAATATGTTTACTTCCTCTGCTGTTTCTTTGAGCCAATCCTGTGCATTGCTCTAAATTTAACCTCTCTAAGTGGTTATCAGTTCTCTTGCCTCCCCAATGAACATTTTAAAGCCTTTCCAAATGTAACCACACCTTAATTATAATCTTGTGACCACTATCACTATATAAACAATCACAAACCACCAAATTTCCCTGCTTAATGTGTTTTTACTCTCACACTTGGTGCCCCCCCTAATATTTGTCTCATATGCTAACCATCTGTCATGGCCAAGTTCATATATAGCATCCAAAACAGGGCAATAAAATTTTTATTAATCCACCTAAATTACATTATTCCTTTTAGGAAATCTTACACTGAATTCCATAACACAGTGGATTTCAGTTAGTTCTGTCAGTTGAGAAACTATATTTTTTATGGCAAAAATATCTTGAGTTATTCTTAGGAGTGATATTTATTCCATATTCCACCCTAGGATAGATGAGAAGTATTGTGGTATTTCTCTTGATGCAGTTCCACCACATACATCAAGGATGGATAGGTTGCAAAAGCGGGACAGGAAAATCACTTTCTATGCTTTACTGTGCTGTAGATTTCTCTGTAATCTTTATCAAAAATACATTAAATTGGCCGGCGCCACAGCTCACTAGGCTAATCCTCCGCCTTGCGGTGCCGGCACACCGGGTTCTAGTCCTGGTCAGGACGCTGGATTCTGTCCCGGTTGCCCCTCTTCCAGGCCAGCTCTCTGCTGTGGCCAGGGAGTGCAGTGGAGGATGGCCCAAGTGCTTGGACCCTGCACCCCATGGGAGACCAGGAGAAGTACCTGGCTCCTGCCATCGGATCAGTGCGGTGCGCCGGCCACAGCACGCCGGCCGCGGAGGCCATTGGAGGGTGAACCAACGGCAAAGGAAGACCTTTCTCTCTGTCACTCTCTCTCTCACTGTCCACTCTACCTGTCAAAAAAAAATTACATTAAATTAATTTTCTCTGTTTAATGTATGTTTTCCTCACTAGGATATGAATTTGAAGATGGAAGGAGAATTGTCTTTTCTCTAAAGTACCCTCTATGGCTGGAACACCATCTAATACTTAACACGGATTTAATATTTTTTAATTGGATGCAACCATTAATGCCACGAGCCCAGGCTTATTGCTTATCTTTGAAGCTGATAATCTTCTAGTATATGAGTGCAAATTAGCAATGATCATTTTGCTGCTACATACTAAAACCTGCTAGAGAATTAAGCCAATCCTAGGCAAAAGTTGCTAGGAGTTACCCCTCAACACATTCTGACATAATTTGAATGTCTGGACCCAACTAGTCTGGACATAGTAATGCTAGTGGAATTTGCAGGTTTTGAGGCACTACAACCTCCCCTTCCAAACATATTTTACCTCTTAAGCCCATTCTAGTCATTTCCAAGTTTGAGTTCTATCAGTGCTGAGTTTTTAATCAAACTCTTGTTTTGTATAGCGCTGCATATATTTGGAATGTTTTTAATTTCTTCTATGGGCCTATAAGCTACCTGAGGGCAAGAACTGTGCCTTACTCATCTTCACATTTCAAGTAGTACTGACCCTATCATTTCCTATAAGCACTTTGCAAACATTTGATAAACATCAGTTAATTGAAAATTATTTGTATTTTAAAATAAGAATAGAATTTCTTACATAATTTGAACAAAGATATTGATACTCCTTTCCACAGTGTTGGCAGTATCAGCAGGTGTACTTTTCAGTTTATTAATGAATAAATCTGAAACACTTAAAGACATTTTCACCAATCCATTATAATATATTATAAAGTAATAAACTAATTATATCAGGTCTGTATGAATTGGTGAATGAGTTTTTAAAATACTTGAATTAAGCTGAAAAAGATAGAAGACAGTATATTCAACTTCTTTAGTATTTCAGGAAGAAGAAAACAAAGACCCTCTACTTCCCCTGTAGCTGTTTGGTGGAAACATAAACTCAAACATGCCCACATGCCAGATATTTACAGGTAATTCTCTGCATACCTTTCATTTGAACATGTAGGCATATGCTCCTGAAATTGTAGTCTAGTCAAGAAGTCACAGGAATATTTTGTCCATAAAGAGATTACAAGTCAATGGATTACGGAGCAAAGAACTGAGGTATGGAGGATGCCCTAGACTGAGGGAGAAGCCTGGGGAAAGGGCTATGCTTCTTTGTGTTCTGATACAATTTTGGTCAGTAATGAAGGAATAAAGTCCAGTTGGCATCGTTAGAGCAGAATTATAAATTTATAAATTATACTATATAAATTATAAAACTCAGAGTCAATTATTTATGTTTCATTCCTTGATGCATACTAAGTGGATTTGGTACCATTCACTATCTAACAAGTCTTAGAGTTAAGATTTTTTTGTGTTACATTTCACTGATAGAGCTAATGTTGCCTGTCATGATTATTTTTTCTCTAGTTCAGAGCTCTGTAGAGTTGGAGAACAGCTGCTCAACACCTTCTTTATAATTTAAATTCATTAATGTAGAAACCTCTCAGACTTATTTTCCCCTCTAGGTTAAGTAGCCTTAACTCCTCTGAAAACTCCTAGCATTAATTTTTTTCCCTAATTGCTTTTCTCTGGATGTTCTCCAGTTCCTCCAAGTGCCTCTTTTAAGGGTATAAAAATTCATTACTGCAGGCTTTTCTGGACAATAACAGTTCCATTTCTTGCTCTTTGGTTGACAGAGTAATATGCTCAACATTATGGTAATATTAGGGCTCAGGGACCTAGACTTGTTTTCTCTCATATTCAGTGAAGAGTTTAAATGCTAGCAATGTTTCCAAGTTTACTACCCTGTGGTTTCACATCAACTGAGAAAATGCTTACATGAGAGCAAAAGTTTTTAAAACCATCCAATAGTTCTTGTAATGCAAGAGAGGCAATTTTCCAATTCTTGCACATACATCAATAGGCTGGTGCTCCAACATCAGGCACCACAGGTCAAACTCACTTAAACTAGTGAAGCTGGTCAAGTACCAAACACCTGTTCTGAGCATTCCATATGGTTTTTCTCCCAGAAGAAATGATCAATCTGAAGCAGCTGTAGGTAATTTTATTAGTTCAAATAGGCTGGAAGCAAAAGGAAAAAATAACATAATTAAAATCCATGATATAATCCAGTACAATCTCCTTAATAATCTACAAAACATTGAAATGACTAGTATGTGTATGTCCTTGCCAGCATTACCACATCATCATCTTCAAAAAAAAAAAAGGTTAGAAAAGGACATAAATGTGATGTATTAAGTCCTCAAGGCAGGAAACTTAAGCACTGATTAATTTGAGTAGGTAATTGAAATCAAGACATCTGGATTACTTGGTGGAAAACAACCAAGTAAGCCCATTATTAGCTCACTTGCTTGCCAAATAGTGATGGAAAAGAAATATATATTAAAGGGTGCTACCAGAAGAGAGTAAATTTGCATCCTTATAGAAAACTCAGGGAAAAATTGTGGGAGCTACCAAGTCAGGGAACATTTCTTGAATTTCCACTTTCTGTAGTGTTTTACTCACAGCCTTGATTGTTGCAGGTTGCTAAACTCCAGAATGGGAAAAAATCAAGAAAATACGCACAAATACAAGATGATAATAATTACTAAGGCAGAACTGATGGTGTGGTAGATTGTTAAAAACACCTTTGGTGTTCCTGTGTTTCCATCTCTTTGCAATGTGCCTTCTCTGATTTTTCTCCTATAGTGGAGGTGCTTTCTTTATCCCTGGACCTGAGCTTGTTCATATAACTTGCTTTGGCCAATGGAATAATAGTAAACACAACTCAAGCAGATGTTTGAAAGTCCTTCTTCACTGGGATTCATGCCCTCTCACTGCTGGGTGCCCTGAGAGGTCCAAGTGAAGAAACTTGATCTAGTTTTCAGGAAGATGAAAGAATGCATGTAGAGAAAGCTTGAAACTTTTCATCTATTCTGGCTGTCACATTTGAGTGAAGCCAACTCGGGCCATCAAGTCCTCAGGAATACTACCCCAGACCACACCTGCCAAGATAACCATAGAAATGTGGTAAATAATGAACTATTTTTGTTTTAGTCACTAAGTTAGCAGTAAAACTAATTGATACACATTAAATAAATGTTGTAACTGAAGTTCAACATTAAAATATGATATGTGATAGAATCACAGGATAAATCATACAAAGTTGAGGTCAGTATGGAAGATCTTCAATAGAAAGAAATGTTTTGGTGAGTCTATAGAGAATATTTTTCTGAGATCCTTTTCTGCTCCATTTATAAAAATATTTATTTATTTATTTGAAAGGCAGAGTTAGAGAGAGAGAGATAGGGAGAGAGAGAGAGAGAGAGTCAGTCTTCCATCCACTGATTCATTCCCTAGAATGGCTGCAAGGCCAGTGCTAAGCCATTACAAAGTCAGGAGCCAGGAGCTTCATCTGAGTCTTCCAAATGAGTGCAGGGGCCCAAGGACTTGACCATCTTATGCTTCTTTCTCATGTGCATTAGCAGGGAGCTAGAACAAAAGTGGAGCAGCTGGGACACAAATGAATACACATATGGGATGCCAGTGACACAGGCAGGGGCTTTACCTGCTCACTAAAGTGCTGGCCCCTTGGCTTCATTTATTCATCACCAAACCATTGGGAATTGTAGTCATTTTATGCTTAGATTCCTGTAAACATTTTCATATACATCCTCTATTTCTTTATGCTCATAATTCCAATAAGCCTGTTTAGAGTCATTTGAGTTATATACAGGTTCATTTAAGAGAAGGAATTATGCTTAGGATCAAGACTTCTAGATAGTTTCAATATATTATTTTAACTTGTAACCTAAGCACTAATGTGGTTGTTTTACAATACAGCATGCCCCCAAAATTCTTTGACCATTCTCCTTCTCAAAATATGGAGCTTAATGGAAAGCAAAAAAGCACAGGTATAGCTATTCTAATATAAAACAAAATAGACTTTAACACAAAAACTCTTTTTAAAAAAATTTACCAAGTGTCTGCTAATAATATTTGATAGAATTAAAAGGGAGAGAACGATCCATCCAGCATGGGAAGCAGGCCACACAACAGACCCATAGAATGACAAATGCCCTAAACAGCACTCTGGCCTTAGAATCAGCCCTTAAGGCATTCAGATCTGGCTGAAAAGACCATGAGAGCATTTCAGGCATGGAAAGCCAAGACACTGTGGCAAAAAATGACCTACTTGAAACATCTCTATGAATGAGATGCTGGTGGAAAGGGACCATCAGAAAAGGAGGTACCTTTCTCTGAAGGGAGGAGAGAACTTCCATTTTGATTATGGCCCCGTCTAAATAATGTCAGAGTTTGCAGACTCAAAAGGCTTGCATAGCCTTGGCAACTCATGACAAGAGCCTCCGGTGATCCCTGACATCATAAATAAGAGTGTCAATTGTTAAATTAACAACAGGGGTCACTGTGCATTTGCTCCCCAAGTAGGACCTCTGCCCTTAATATGTTATACTATGAGAATTAATGGTAAAACTAGTCTTCAAACAATATTTTATACTTTATGTGTCTGTGTGGGTACAAGCTGTTGAAATCTTTACTTAGTATACAGTTGATCTTCTGTATATAAAGATAATTGAAAATGAATCTTAATGAAGAATGGGATGGGAGAGGGAGTAGAAGGTAAGATGGTTTGGGGGTGGGAGGGTGGGTATGGGGAGAAGAACTGCTATATTCCAAAAGCTATACTTATGAAATTTATATTTATTATATAAAAGCTTTCTATGAAATATTTATGTAACATGCAAATTTCATGTATTTCATATATACAGATTAGGAACATAGTGATACTTTCCTCCCCTCTGTCCTTCCTTGCCCATGCCCCAACCCTTCCTCCTCCTCCATCTCACATTTTCACTCTTAATTTTTACACATTTTTTTTTCAGTTTACTTAATTATTGTATAGCTAACCCTACACTAAGTAAAAGAGTTCAACAAATGGTATGAAGAAAAAAAAAAAAAACCACTGTCCCTCAATGGAAGAAACAAGGGCTGAAAACAATCGTTCAATGTCAAAATGTCTACTTCATCCAATACATCACATTTTAGGTACTCTATTAGTTACCTTGGATCAAGGAAACATATGATATCGATCTTGTTGATACTGGCTTATTTCACTAAGTAAGATGGTTTCCAATTGTGTCCATCTTGTTGCAAAAGAAAGGATTTTTTTTTCAGCTGAGTAGTATGCTGCGTACCATAATTTCTCTGTCTAGTACACAGTTGATGGATGTCTGGGTTGATTCCATGTCTTAGATATTGTGAATTGTGCTTTGATGAACATGGGAGTACAGATACCTCTTTCATATGCTGAGTTCTTTTGGCTTGGGTAAGTCCCCAAGTGTGAGATGGCTGGATCATATGGTACATCTAATTTCAAATTTCTGAGGTATCTCCATACTGCTTTCCCCAGTGGCTGTGCCAGTTTACATTCCCACCAAGAGGACCCAGGTATCTTTTTCCCTACCTTCTCACCAGCATTTGTCATTTGTTGATTTCTGTATGAGAGCCAGTCTAACTGGAGTGAGGTGAAACCTCATTGTGGTTTTGATTTGCATTTCCCTGATGGCTAGGGATCCTCAGAATTTTCTCAAGTGTCTTGGCAATTTGAATTTCCTCTTTTGAAAAATGCCTGTTCAAGTCTTTTGCCCATTTCTTAACTGGATCATTTTGTTTTGTTGTTGAATTTTTTGAGCTCTTTATAGATTCTGGTTGTTAACCCTTTATCAGTTGCTTGGTTTGCAAATATTTCCTCCCATTCTGTCAGTTGTCTCTTCCTTTGCTGAGTGTTTCTTTTGCAGTACAGAAGCTTCTCACCTTGATGCAATCCCATTTGTCAATTCTAGCTTTGATTGCCTGTGTTTCAGGGTTTTTCCAAAAACTCTTTGTCTATTCCAATGTCTTACAGAGTTTCCTCAATGTTCTATAATAATTTGATGATATCAGTTCATAGATTTAGATCTTTGTTCCATTTTGAGTGAATTTTTACTTAAGGTGTAAGGTAGGGGTCTAGTCTGCACATGGAGATCCAGTTTTCCCAGCAACATTTGCTGAAGAGTTTGTCTTTACTCCAGGTATTGATTTTGCTCCTTTTTCAAAGATAAGTTGACTGTAGATGCTTGGGTTGATTTCTGGAGTTTCTATTCTGTTTCATTGGTCTACACATCTATTTGTTTTTGAGAGTACCAGGCTGTTTTGATTATAGCTGCTATGTAGTATGGATTTTTTTTTAAAAAATATTTATTTATTTATTTGAAAGGCAGGATTACAGAGTGGCAGAGGCAGAGGGAGAGAAAGAGAAAGGTTTTTCATCCACTGTTTCACTCCCCAAATGGCTGCATTGATCCAAAGCCAGGAGCCAGGAGCTTCTTCTGGGTCTCCCACATTGGTGCAGGGACCCAGAGACTTGGGCCATCTTCTGCTTTCCCAGGACATAGCAGAGAGCTGGATTGGATGTGGAGCAGCCGGGACTTGAACCAGTGCCCATATGGGATATTGGCACTTCAGGTGGCAGCTTTACCCATTATGGCACAGTGCCAGCCCCATAGTATGTCTTGAAATCATGTATTGTGATGCCTCCAGCCTTGTTTTTGTTGTATAAGATTGACTTAGCTATTTTGGGTTCCCATGTGAATTTTAACATTATTTTTCTAGTTATGCAAAAAATATCATTAGTATTTTTTTTTGGAATCACATTGGATCTGTAAATTACTTTAGGTATTATGGACATTTTGATGTTATTGATTCCTCAAATCCATGAACATGGATGATTTTTTTCTTCTTTTAAAAGTCGTCTTCTATTTCTTTCTTTAGTGTTTTGTAATTTTCATTGTAGAAATCTTTGACATCCTTGGTTAAATTATTACCAGGTACTTAATCCTTTTTGGAACTATTGTGAATCTTAAAATTCTTTGTCGGGCATGTGATTGTGTATACAAAGGCTATTGATTTTTGTGTGTGTTGATTTTATACCCTACCACTATACCAAACTTTTTTTTATGAGTTCCAATAGTTTCTCAGCAGAGTCTTTTGGATACCCTGTATATATAGAATAATATAGAAAACATAAATAGACCAATAACCAGGATGGAAATTGAATCAGTAGTAGTATAACATCTTAACAATTTGTTTATCAAAGATACAAAACGAAGTTTTACAAGACTATAGTTTCAGTAGTACTGATCCACACAAACATTTCTCTATTTTTTGTTTATTAAATTTTAGTTCACACAAATAAGAGAGAACATGCAGTATTTCACTCAACATCATGTCCTCTAGTTGCATTTATTTTGCTGCAAATGGAAGAATTTCATTCTTTTTAATAGCTGAATAATTTTCCATTGCATATAAATACCACATTTTCTTTTTACATTCATCTGATGATGGACACTTTGGTCCCAAATTTTGGCTGTTGTAAACAGTGCTGCTATAAACATGATGGTGCAGTAATCTCTTTAATGTACTGTGTTCAAGTCTTTTGGTGATATATCCAGTAGCTGGATTGCTGGATCAAATGGCAAGTCTATTTCTAGGTTTTTAAGAGGTCTCCACAATGTTTTCCGCAGTGCCTGCATTAGCTTACATTCCCACAAACAGTGTGTAAGTGCTCCCCTCCCCCCAACCCCGCTGCCCAGCTCCTCTGCTGAGGTGCAGAATGCTGTGTGGGCTAGGATGCTGGGGTCACCAATGCCCTATTTAGCCCAGCTGGACCTGTGGTGCTCAGTTGGCCTTGCTAGAATGCAGGAACGTCCTTGGCATCTTCAGGGAGAAGATGGGCAAAACTTCTGTCTCCTAACATGGTTTGGATTGTGACAGCAACTCTCCTCTCAAAAAGGTACCTCCCCACCCCAGTCCTGGATCTCAGGGGCAGGGTGTGGGGCAATGAAACTTCCTTCTCTGAAGCCAGGGAGCCAGGAGCTTCCCAGGGAGCTCTCCTCACTGCATTACTGGCCTGTGGTGACTGGATCCCTGTCTAGGGAGATTTGCCAAAATGAGGATTTGCCCAGATGAGCTCTCATGCTCACTGTTTCCTGAAGCAGGGAATTCTCTTTCTCCTCTCTCTGTGCTGCTATGCCTGCCATTAGTGTCCTGCTGTTTGCCCACTGTTCTCACCTCATTCAGGTGCTTTTCCTCAGGCTCTCACCAGAAGGAGTAGCTGCTTAGGATTTTGTCAGTGGAGGAGGAAGTGAGTGCTGGGCTTCCAATAGGGCCAAATTAGATCACTCCTGTTTAAAACTTCTAATAGGCCTCTGTTTGGAATGCTGTTTACCACTTGGTTGTCATTTCTTGAATTCTTGCTGTGGTCTGGGAATCATAATCATTCATACTCTAATTGCTGAATGTAGGTTTGTTCTGGAAGTAAATTTATAATCTGGAATAGGTGGTTGACTAAATAATCCAAAGTAGAAAATCACCAGGTATAATCCTCATAAACAAAAAAATTCCATAATAAAGACACTTATGTAATTAAGTCTTTAGCACAATTGCTGTCAAATGCCAGCAGAAACAGGAACCATTCAGAAAGCTTTAGCAATATTCAAGTCTCTCAATTCTATTACTGGGTGTTCTGAGTTCATTGGTTTGGACCCCAAGAAATGAATATATTTTGAAATTCCCACAAGGGCATTAAACTTACGGTAGAAATTCACTCTTTATTGTTTGGTACAGGCAATATATGATGACAAAGATTTTAAGCCAAACTACCTAAAATGATTCCTTTCTCGGCAGCAAAAATTAGCCAAATAGTACAAAAGTTGAAGTGGCAATGTTAATAATGGGCAAAATATAAAGAAGCTTCAAAAAGATAATGGAAAATGCATTAAAATCAGTTTATTTTAGTGCAAAACAACATATAGTCCACAATACTGTTTTTCCCACTGTGCGTTTTCCTTGAACATTTTGACTCCCAATTCCCCTACCCAACTCCCATACCCCATGCCAATCCTTAGTAATTATTCATCTACTTTCTGCAGCTACATATTTAGCTATTCTGGATATTTCATGTAAATTTAATCATATAATATGAGTGAAATCTTTTATGCCCAGTTTCTTTTACTTAGTATGATGTTTTCATGAATCATCTGTATTGCATCATATATCATTAATTTTTATTGGTGAATAATTTTCTATTTTGTGGATATACTACGTTTTGTTTTTCCATTCATCAGATAATGGGACCATCTTCTGATACTTTGCCAGGAGAACAGCAGGGAGCTGAATCAGAAGTCCAGCATCCAGGACATGAACTGGCACCCATGTGGGATACCAGCATTGCAGATGCTAGTTTAACTAATATTATTTTTATTATTATATTTTTCATTGAAATTTTAAATAAAATCTCAGTCTTATTCATATTGGCATGTCAAAACATGAAACACTTATGTATAAATTTATACAACATATAAACAACATAGGAGAATCCTCTTGCCAATTCCAGCTTCCTACTGGTACACACTGTTAAGAGGCAACAGATAATGCCTCAAGTGGTTGAGTCCCTGTCACTCATGTGAAAGACCTAGATTGAGTTCTGGGCTTTTTATTTCAGTTTGCTCAAGCTCTGAATGTTGTTGACATTTGAGGAGTAAGCCAATGGATGGAAGAGTTCTCTTTCTTTCTCTCTCTCCTTATTCATCTGTTTCTGTAACTTCCTTTCAAATAAATAAAGCTTTTTTTTATTTGACAGATAGAGATAGACAGTGAGAGAGAGAGAAAGAGAGAAAGATCTTCCTTCCATTGGTTCACTCCCCAGATGGCTGCCACAGCCGGTGCTTAGCCGATCTGAAGCCAGGAGCCAGGTGCTTCTTCCTGGTCTCCCATGCGGGTGCAGGAACCCAAGCACGTGGGCCATCCTCAACTGCCCTCCCAGGCCACAGCAGAGAGCTGGACTGGAAGAGGAGTAACCGGGACTAGAACCAGGTGCCCATATAGGATGCTGGCACCACAAGCAGAGGATTAACCTAGTGAGTCACCGCGCTGGCCCCAAGCTTTTTTTTTTTTTTTTTAAATTCACCATGCATTGCTGCTACTTGGGAAATTAGTTGACTTTTGCATGTTAAATTTGTATTTTGTAAATTTACTATCATTGATTGTAAGTCCTAGGAGTTTTTTAATTGATTCTTTTAGATTTTCTACGAAGACAATAATGCACATGTAAACAAAGTTTCATTTCTTCTTTCCCAATCTGTAAACATTTTATTTCCTTTTATTCTCTCATTGTGTCAACTCGCAGTTGCATTATGATGTTAAAAGTTATGGTGACAGGGGTCATTTTTAATAATATTCCTTTTCATATTGGGAAAGCTTTTGAAACATTAAGTATGAAGTTAGCTACAGATTTTTGTAGATATTCCTTATCAAGTTAAGGAACTATCTTCTATTCTGGTTTTGATGAGTTTTGTTTTTTAAATCATGAATGGGTATTGAATTTTGTAAAATGAGTTCTTTCCTCCTCTATAGATACAATCATGTCATTTTTCTTCTTTAACCTAATGCTAGGATGAGCTCCATCAACTGATGTTGGAATTGGTGATGGTATATTATTCCTTTCATACATCATTGGATTCAATTTGCTAATATTTTGTTGAGGATTTTTGCATCTATGTTAATGAAACTTTTTATCTGTGGTTTCTTGTAATACTTTTATCTGATTTGGATATTTGGGTAGTGCTGGTGAATTAGGAAGTATTTCCTCTGATTCTGTCTTTCAAAAGAGTTTGTAGAGAATTGATATATTTTCTTCCCCAAATATGTCATAGAATTTACCACTGAGTTGATTTGGGTCTGGTGCTTTCTTGGGGGGAAGGTGAGGGAGGTGGATTATTAATTATTGAATAAATTCCTCTAATATATGTCTCTTCAGATTGCTAATTTTGAGTTATTTTTCATATATTATGTGAGCTTTGGATTGAAGTTCCTTTTTTGGCAAATAAATATTTTATTTTCCAGCTTTATATATTGGAATTACATTTTTTTTCTCCACTAAATTGCATTCTCATCTTTGTTAAAAATTCCTGGATTATCAGGTGTGAATAGTCTATTTTCTGATGATCTATATGTCTATTTTGATGTATGTTCACAGTGTATTGCTTAGATATTATATTTACACAATATATTATCATACAATAAAATGATTTCCCCATGTATTTTGCTTATTATCTCACTCCCACTCTAGAATACAGGGTCCACCAAGGCTGATGATTTTGTCATTTTTTATTTGCCATTTTGCCATTCCTTTATTTCTCAGAATATTGCCTATCACATTGTGATCACTTAATTCATATGATAAATAAATGAGTGATGGACAGAAATGAGAACTAAAGTGAAGTGATGTTTCCCTTCTGTCAAATTGAAGTGACAACAGAGCCTCAAGAGAGAGCTGACTTTTGAAAATATGAGAATAGACAGATGTCTGATTAGAAATGGTTATTTGGAGATATTTGTACATAGGAGAAAATTCTTGGAATTGTTTATCATTCCAACTGATTTAAAGACAACAGTAAGAATATGCACATTTTGAATGTAAATCTCTAGAAAAGCCCATCACTCATTTCTGTGTGACATGAAGAGTATAGGAGGCAGGATTTTCCTCTTTAAGGTGCTGGGTATAGGAATAAATGCATATTTCTGTTATCTGCCACTTTTCTGAGTTTGAAACTCACCCTACTAGATTGACATATGATGGAGGCATGATCTCTTTCTTTTTATTTCACTCAGCCCCCAACTCTCAATTGACCTTTGATTGCTGCCTTCTATATTCTTGGTTCCAGACTGTCTGGTTGGCCTGACCTTGTGCTTAATTTCTGACCTCCTCATGACCGTTAGGAACCAAGGCCTGAACTCTAGATTGACTTCTGTCCACAGTTCAATCAGAAGATGGAAGCCTTTAGAGTAAATGAGTTCTCAAAGGGAAGAGAATATATTAAAATAGATACAGGTCTCTAGTTCAAACCTTGTGGTATGCACAGTAGGAGATAGGATGGAGACAATAAAAGGAGATTAAAATACATAAATGAGGTGGAAGAGTATAAAGGAGAGTAAATATTTCCATGAGAAAAGATTAATCGACTGAATGAAATTCTACGGAAATATCATAGGGACTAAAGAGTGAGTCTAGCCATTTGGAGTATACAAACAGGAAGCTGTTGGTGGCCTTTAAGTACATCCTGGAATTTATTTGCCAGATAATTTTGCTGCAAATTTGAATGCACTTCTTCACTATTTAAAAATAAACATATGTTTCTATATATGTAAATGTAAGATTTTCAAGAGATGGTTTCCTTTAATCCTTACTGGAGGTAAGAAGGTATGATATATGTGTGTGTATGTGTGTGTGTGTAGGTGATTATAAAGAGGAGAAGTTCTTAGGATTTTATCCTTTTTCTTTGTCTTCTTTTATTTTTCTTCTTCTTCCTTATAGCAAATACAGATGGCATAGAGATAGAAGGACATGGTCTGGTTTGAGGGGATATGCTATAAGTAGGGCAGGTATTTTTGCCCTGTGTTTGCAATAAGGAAAAAAAAATTAGCTTTTTGTTCACCCATCTCAAATTCTGCTTTACTGCTCTTAAAGGCTGGCAACATTTGGAAATCTGCTGTGTTCCACTTCATTCAATGATCTCAGCCCGTTCAGATGGTTTACATGACAGAATGGTCTCACACAGTCCTTTCAAAAGTTCAAATCTGGGCTTAAGAAGCTGAGGCTGGCAGCAACATGTAATTAGGTTTATCAGAAGGACAAAGATAGTTTTGGGTTTCCACAACAGACAGAGTTTAAATCCGCTTATTTCGGGGAGAAATATACATATATATATATATATACACATATATATTTATATATAATTTATTGTGTTCATTTTAACACAACTAATTACTCCTAGATAATGTAAGAAGATAACTTATTTAAAGCCAAAAGTATTTTGAAAGCACATCTTAAAATGCTTTTGGCCACCATGTTAATGACAGTTTATATGTTGCTGTTTAGTGTACACACACACACACACACACAAACACTTAAGATATGGCTTAGGATAAACTGTACTAGATTTGGGGATTTTGCTTGATTGTGTGCCACAATTCAAGGTAAGCAGGTGGCCTAGTGAAATATAAAAGGCTTGCTAAACAAAGAATTTTATTTCCTAGTTGGTGCCTGCAGGGTAGGAATTATGAAAGGAAGCAGAAACCTGACAGGCAAAAAGAGTCCAGAATTTTGAAATGAAGTGTTTTTATTGACTTTAAAAGGTATGCAAATTAATTACAATTTACAAACAAACCTAAGCTTTTGAAAATGATGGATTATTTTAAACAATAAAAACAGGTGAAAATAGTTCATTATACTCTATAAGAACTTAGAATCATAGCTCAATAGAATAGTGTCACTTGTTTTATCATTGATGACAGATTTTAGAAGAAGTCAAATAAGCATACAATTTGAAAGAAGGAGTTCTATATTGCTTAGTTGCCTATACTTTTGCATAAGCTATTAATGAATAGATGAAACAGGAAAAACCAAAGGGGATTTTACTGTGCCAAATTCCAGGTTGTTTTGTGCTATAGATTCTAGCTTCAAATTATTTTTAAATGGAAAAGACCATCCTCCTCAAGCTAAATATCTTCATTTTAGTAGACATAGTAAATAAGTATTATCAGCTGCTTACAATTCTGAAATTAATAGTTGCTTAGAGCCACAAATGCCCACATTTGCTTTCTTATTTTCATAGATAATTTCACTAAGCAGAAACCCTTGTTAATCCTACATTCACACAGATAGAAGGTCAAAGTTAGTCAGTGAGCCAAGAAATACCATATCAGGGTTTCTTTCCCCTCCAATTGAAGAAGGTATAAATTGTGGAATTAGTGTATTGATTGAAGGCTACAACTTCAAGCAATCAGTTTTTCTGGCTTGACAAGATTATTTTATCCTACTTTTCTTTTATTATTATGTGTAGTATTTGAGTCATCCTTCAGGCAGATGAAGTGACAGCTTGATTTAACTCAATAAAATCCACCAGTTAGGTAACCTACTGAGCCGAACAAAAGATGAAAACGACGGCAAGGGGCAGGTGCACTGTTAGTTTAAGCAAGCAGAGAAGTCTGAAGAAGAAGAAAATATTAACAGAAATTATGCTCTAATCAATGCATTTCTATGGAAACTTGAGAGAAATTTGTAAAACCTTCTTGCTGGGCAATTGAGCAGATAATGTCTTTGCTTTAAAAACAAAACAAAATAAACAAATCTTTAAAACTAGTCTATGCGCATGAAAAACAACGCCTTCATAATGGCTGTGCTTCTGTGTAATTGCAGCAAATGAAATAATCTTTAATGTCTTGGTGTATTTGAGATGAAAGTGCTGAATGATTGATTTGTGATAGTTTAGAAATTAAAACTATAATTTGTGTTTCTTTCATTGAATTTAAACTTTGCTTTCTCACATCATATCCAATTGATGTCTTTCATGATTTTTTCAGAATTGAGTATTTCAGCATTTACAAATATTTTCAATCTGAATTTTCCTAAGAAAACTAAATACATAAACTACAGTGGATATTTTGTTTGCAGAACTAGAAAAAGTTCTCATAACTTAAAATATCGACTTAATGAGACTGAAGTCTCCATTTAAAGTTCTTCGGACCCAAAAATGCTCATTGCTCCTTGTACATAAAGCTTTCATTTCTGGCAATAGGATTGGATATAGGCAACTGGGAACAACTTATATGAACACAAGTTTCATTAATATTCACTTTGGGGCTTTAGAGATCACATTGTATTTCACACTATTTTAGTTTGTTGACTTAAATAATATAGAAATCCTGGAAGACTGTGGGTGAGGATTGTGGTATGGTTGTGAGGCATAAAATGAGAAATGGTTTCATCATTATAAGGAAATTGAGGAATTTTTTTCATGGCAGCACTGTTTTTGAACGGATATGATCTCATCTTTTTTTTATTTTTTTTTATTTTTAACTTTTATTTAATGCATATAATTTTCCAAAGTACGACTTATGGATTACATTGGCTTCCCCCCCATACCGTCCCTCCCACCCACAACCCTCCCCTTTCCCACTCCCTCTCCCCTTCCATTCACATCAAGATTCATTTTCGATTATCTTAATATACAGAAGATCAGCTTAGTATACATTAAGTATGGATTTCAACAGTTTGCTCCCACACAGAAACATAAAGTGAAAAATAATAGATGATTTTTTAAATGATGATGAAATCAGATCAGACCTATTGTCATGTTTAATCCCAGTGAGAGTCAAGTTGGGAATTGATAATTTCTCCTTCTTTTTTTTTTTTTTTTTTTTTTTTTTTTTTTTTTTTACAGAGGATCAGTTTAGTATGCATTAAGTAAAGATTTCAACAGTTTGCACCCCCATAGAAACACAAAGTGAAATATATTGTTTGAGTACTCGTTATAGCATTAAATCTCAATGTACAGCACATTAAGGATAGAGATCCTACATGAGGAGTAAGTGCACAGTGACTCCTGTTGTTGACTTTACAAATTGACACTCCTGTCTATGGCATCAGTAATCTCCCTATGCTCCAGTCATGAGTTTCCAAGGCTATGGAAGCCCTCTGAGTTCTCTGACTCTTATCTTGTTTAGACAAGGTCATAGTCAAAGTGGAGGTTCTCTCCTCCCTTCAGAGAAAGGTACCTCCTTCTTTGATGACCTGTTCTTTCCACTGGGATCTCACTCACAGAGATCTTTTGCCAGAGTGTCTTGGCTTTCCATGCCTGAAATACTCTCATGAGCTTTTCAGCCAGCTCCGAATGCCTTTAGGGCTGATTCTGAGGCCAGAGTGCTATTTAGGACATCTGCCATTCTATGAGTCTGCTGAGTATCTCACTTCCCATGTTGGATCACTCTCCCCTTTATTTACTCCATCAGTTAGCGTTAGCAGGTACTAGACTTGTCTATGTGCTCCCTTTGACTCCCAGTCCCTTCACCATGACCAACTGTGAACTGAAACTGATCACCTGGAACAGTGAGATGGCATTGGTACATGCCACCTCGATGGGATTGAATTGGAATCCCCTGGTATGCTTCCAACTCCACCACTTGGGGCAAGTCAGCCTGAGCATGTCCCAAATTATACATCTCTTCCCTCTCCCATTCCCACCACCATGTTCAACAGGGATCACATTTCAGTTAATTTTCAACACTTAAGAATAACTGTGCATCAATTACAGATCTAAACCAGTCATATTAAGTAGAACAGATAAAAAAACTACTAAGAGGGATAATGTATTAAGTTGTTCATTTTAACTTTATGCACCACATCACAGTACTGGCACCAACAATAATTTTCTAAATATTTCCCAGAATTTTCTACTATAAACAATACTTCAAATAACTTTCAGAAATTCCTCTTGTCAAGTTAACATAAAACTTGCATGGCACAGCAAAATTTTTTTTTTCAAGCTAATTGTGACCACTTGGTAATCCTTTCCTGACATTGCAAGAGAAGATGGGTCTGTTTGTCCAGGTTTAGCAGGATTAAGTACAATTAAATTATAGTGATAACTACCTCAGAACCAGAATAAGGAAGTTCCAGCACATAGACTGCTGTTTTTTGCCTAATTGATCTTTCAAAGGGTTGTAAGTCATTAATATTTGTTAAATTAATTTTTAAATAACTATTATCTTTACTCTTCTTGGACTTCTCTCTTTTGTACACATTTGCGTCAGCAAAGATTTCATGATTAAGGAGAGTTTCTAATGGAAAAGAGAAATGGTATTGAGATGGTCGACAGATGGATTTCCTGCATGGGCTCCACTGACACAACAATGGTGTCGGCAAGTCAGTACCACTGGGAAGGAAACTCAGGGTGGTGGCACTATGGGGCAGGTGCACATTTACCGGAGGCACAAACATTACAAAGATCAGTCATTTCCAAATACTTTTCATTTGCTTTATTACCCAATAAACTGAAATTTTCTAGAAAAGCTGTGGGTAACATAAAGGAAATTAAAATCTCAAGTCTAAGGGCGTAACATTCTTATACTCTTAAAGAGACAGAGGAAAAAAAGAAAAATATTTATCTTAGAATAATAATAGGATTACTTTCTTAGAGCCAAAAAATATGGAATGACCATTTTTTTTTTTTTTTTTTTACAGGCAGAGTGGACAGTGAGAGAGAGACAGAGAGAAAGGTCTTCCTTTTCCATTGGTTTACTCCCCAATGGCTGCTGCTGATCCAAAGCCAGGAGCCATGAGCCAGGTGCTTCTCCTGGTCTCCCATGGGGTGCAGGGCCCAAGGACTTGGGCCATCCTCCACTGCACTCCCAGGCCACAGCAGAGAGCTGGACTGGAAAAGGAGCAACCGGGACAGAATCCAGTGCCCCGACTGGACTAGAACCTGGTGTGCTGGCGCCGCAGGCGGAGGATTAGCCTATCAAGCCGCGGAGCCAGCCTTGGAATGACCATTTGTATTGTAAGCAATCAAACATACATGTGTGTAGTTACTTGCAGGTATTATTTAGGAGGTAATATCTGATATCCCCCCAAAAATTATCACAGGACATTTAAACTAATGAAAGTTAAAGTGATTTTAAGAAGCTACATTTACAAAGCAAAGATACTGTCAGAATTAAAACCAAAGCTGACTTTTTGGTCCACCTTTCTCTGTTGTGCACCATTTTATTTGTTGTACAAGTGGGAATGAAGCAATTATATATAGTTCCCCCAACTTAATTTCAAGATTTATGCAGATTTCTTCAGTTTTTTTTTTATATCAAAGTATATATACTCAGTTTGATGTGCCCAGCAACTTTGTGTATGTCCACATTGTCATTACCTAAAACAAGATATAGCGCATATCTATTTTTTTTTTTTTGACAGTCAGAGTTAAACAGTGAGAGAGAGAGACAAAGAGAAAGATCTTCCTACCGTTGGTTTACCCCACAAATGGCTGCTACGGCCGGCACCGATCAGAAGCCAGGAGCCACGTGCTTCCTCCTGATCTCCCATGTGGGTGCAGGGCCCAAGCACTTGGGCCATCCTCCACTGCCTTCCCGGGCCACAGCAGAGAGGTGGACTGGAAGAGGAGCAACCGGGACAGAACCGGCGCCCCAACCGGGACTAGAACCCGGGGTGCCGGCGCCACAGGCAAAGGATTAACCAAGTGAGCCATGGCACCTGCCAAGCACATCTATTGCCTTGAAATTTTCTCAAGTCCTTTAAAAATTAACTCTGGACTCCTTCTTTTTATTGATTAATAGTATTCTAGTGAATGCCACAGTTGGTCATTCACCTGATGAAGAAGATATTTGGCTTGCTTAAAGTTTGGTGCAAATAATCATAGAGCTGTTATAAACATTGAGGTGTGGGTTTTTATTTGAATATAAGTTTTTTTGGAGGAGAATCTTTATTATTTATATACAGGAAACTCAACAGTGCACATTTAGCACAGGTTCATGGTGAGTTTTTTAGCCTTGGCCCTTTCCAGATTAGCAATGTGTGCTATAGATTTCAGACCCAGAATTTTGCCTCCCTAGTGACAACATTTCATTGTATCTCTCATTGCAGTTGTTCCTGATGGCTTCCACCAGCTTAGCCAGAGCACGTCTGTCTTCCATGTTCACCTATGTGAAGGTGGTGCAGGTCCTCTGTGGACCAGCTGCCCCAGCCTGAGCTTCCCTTGCTGTTGCAGTACCAGACCCTGACCTTATGACACAGGGCATGAGGAAGACAGCTACATTGTGTGCAGTTGCCACCAGAAGAGCCTTCTTAGTCTCCATCCAGTATTGACCGCTCTTTGGAGGACAGGCAGTCTTTTGGTGTGGACATCCCAATTTTGCCCAATGCAACCTGCTCTGCTTTTCTCTAGCTTCTACTCTGCTCTATACTTGTGGCCCAGCTTCAGCTGTCCAGTTGCTGGTCCCCTGCCTGGGTGAACTGGCTGAGGGCCGGCTGCACCTTCATCTGCTTGGAGAGGAGGACCTACAGCCTCTGCTGCTGAACGTAGCAGGGTCATTTGGTGAGACGGCTTTTGGGCTACTTAGGCCTTTTCTCCGCTTGGGCATTTAGCACCTTTTTGGCTTTCTTCTTCACAGCAGTGCGGGCCAGAGCTGCCTTCTTCTCCTAGTCCTTCTTGCCTTTCAGCATGTTGGGTAGCTGGGGGAAAGCTCTTTTCATTTTATTAATGCTGAGTTTTTTGTACTTCTATGAACTTTCTTATTACTTATTAGTTCTAGAAATCTATCTTGGATCTTTGGAATTTCTATGTATACCACTACATTAACCAACTGGAATGGTTTTATATTTTCTTTTCTAAACCATATGTCTTTTATCCTTTTCCTGCTCCACTGGTGAGCACTTCCATATTGAATATTGAATAGAGTGATGAGTGAGCCTTGTGCTTATCTTAAGGTGAAAACTTTACTCCTAAGTATGATGTTAGCTGTGTAATTTTGTTTTTAATTTTCTTTATTTGATTAAGGAAGTTTATGTAATCACCTAGATTTCATTCTTTAGTCTGTTAATATGAGGAATTATGAAAAAATTTCAATATTGAACCAACTTTATATCCCTCCAATAAACTTACTTGACTATCATGTATTATTTTTAAAATTTATTGTTGGTTTTGACTGGTTAACTTTTTGAATAACTTTTATTGTAAGTGTTTATATTAGATGTGTCTTGTACTATCCTTCTCTATTTTACTTATTACGCTGGCTATGTATGAGACAGATGCTATCCATCCTCTTCTAAGTTCTGGTGCAGAATTGGTATCATTTATTTTTTAAATGTTTGGTAGAATTCAACAGTGAAAATATTTCCTTAGAAGACAGTTCTCTCACATGTTTCTGCATATTTCTAATAACTTTGTTGCAAACCAGTTTGTCAAAGTTGTTTGTGTGTAGAAAAAACCAGAAACATAAGAAAGACTATTTCTGCTGGTGCAGTGGCTCACTAGGGTAATCCTCTGCCTGCGGCGCCAGCACACCGGGTTCTAGTCTCGGTTGGGGCACCGGATTCTGTCCCAGTTGCTCCTCTTTCAGTCCAGCTCTCTGCTGTGGCCCGGGAGTGCAGTGGAGGATGGCCCAAGTGCTTGGGCCCTGCACCCGCATGGGAGACCAGGAAGAAGCACCTGGCTCCTGGCTTCGGATCAGCGCAGCACGCCGGCTGCGGCACACAGGCCAAGCGGCCACTTGGGGGATGAACCAAGGGAAAAAGGAAAACCTTTCTCTTTGTCTCTCTCTCTCTTACTAACTCTGCCTGTCAAAAAAAAAAAAAAAAAAAAAAAAAAAAAAGACTATTTCTGACCATAACAAATGGTAGGTTGATTTACAGCTCAGTACAAAAAGATAACATCTCTTAGGGAGGATGTGGGAGAACAGTGGGTTAGGCCCAGGGTTGGGATGCCCACATCCCATGTCGGAGTGCTGGGTCCGGATCCAGCTACTCTGTTTCTGATCCATATCCAGCTTCCTGGACCTGAGGAGGCAGCAGATGACAACCCAAGAACTTAGGTCCTGGCCATTCATGTGGTAGAGTCAGAAGCAGTTCCTGGCTCCTGTTGTGAGCATTTGAAAAGTGAACCATGTGACTGCTGACCTCTCACTATCTTTTTGTCTCTGTCACTCTGGCTTTCAAATACACAATAAATAAATAAATAAATAAATCTTTAAAAAAGATAACCTCTCTCTGAGCAAAGGTTAAACATGTTTTGCTTACAGCACCCTTATAATATTGGTGATTTCCTTAGCTGTGACAAAAATTCACCTGTGCAGCATCTTGCTGGGGCCACTTCTAAATCACTCTCCTGGGAATTAGTACCTGGAGTGATCAATGTGAACATGAATTTGATACTTCTTTATATGCCAAGAGTAATAAAGTCATTTCTTTCTGAATCTGGAATATTTTGCCTTCTGTCAACATTGAGGAAAGTGACTGGTATAGTTTTTTATTTTGCCAGCACGGTAAAGTCTTTGAATGTGTACAGTTCTTCATCCTGGGAATGAATGTTCTCTTCCCAGAAAGATTTTAACTACAAATTCAGTTTCATTAGTAGATATAGGACTATTCAGGAGACTTATTTGAGTATTGATAATTTGTGGCTTTCAAGAAAATGATTCATTTCATCTCAGTTTCACATTTATGTAGTATGATAGTATTTCATTACTATCCTCTTAACGTCTTCCACATGTTCTGTAGTGATAACCTTATTCATACAGAATACTGGTAAGTTGTGTCTTTTATTTTCTTTGTTATTGTGGCTAAAGATTTATCAATTTTATTGATGTTGTTAAAGAATCAATTTTTCATTTTCTGATTTTCTTGATTTTTTTTCATTTCCATTATTATTTCTCACTTATCCTTTGCATCCCCTGCCCCACCCTTTGCTACCATTTAATTTATTTCACTATTTTTTGAGGCTTCTTTAGATTGAAGCTTATATTTTTGATTTAAAAACATTTATTTTTTTCTTGATAAAAACAGGGCTATAGTTCTCACTCTAATCACTTGTGCACAAATATGTGCTATTTTAATTTTTTCTTTAGGTTAAAATATTTTTGATTACTCTTGAGAAATAATTTTTGACCAATAGATTACTTGGAAGTTATTGTTTAATTTTTAGCTAATCTTTGTTTCTGATTACTAGTTGAAATCTATATAGTCAGAAATTATATCATACATGATTTAAACTCTTAAAATTTTAAATATTTTATACTCCAATATATGTCCTGTCTCAGCTACTATTCCATATGCACTAGGGAATGTTTTGGTGTTGATTTGTGGAGTGTTCTATAAATACCACTTAGCTCTAATTTGATGGTATTTTTCATTTCTTTGGTAATTTTGGGGGGATTGTTTTTTTATTGATGATTGAAATCTACAGCTATAGTTTGAAGATTTCTTCTTCCAATCCTGCCAATTTTTGTGTTTTGGTTGTATATTGTCAGGTGCAGTCACATTATTGAATTAATACTTTAACTATTCATGTAAAGTGTAGAAATCTACCCCAAAGATAATGCTCTTATTCTGCATTACTAATTGCTACATCTATTGCACATAAATATTTTAAGATACATCATTTTAAAATACTTCAGAAAGTGCTCTGTTTCTTTCAAACATTATTCAGTTTTAAAACAATTTATAGGGAGAAAAAATAACCCATTGCACTTACTCAAATATTTATCATTTTAGTTCTTTTTTGTGTATTCCTGAAATGCTGTTTTCTTCTGGTGTCATTTACATTTTTTCCCTAGGAATTTCCTTTAGCATTCTTTTTTTTTTTTTTTTAAAGATTGTATTTATTTGAGAGGTAGAGCTATAGACAGTGAGAGGGAGAGACAGAGAGAAAGGTCTTCCCTCCATTGGTTCACCCCACAAATGGTCGCAACAGCCAGAGCTGCGCCGATCCGAAGCCAGGAGCCAGGTACTTCTTTCTGGTCTCCCATGCGGGTGCAGGCCCAAGTACTTGGACCATCTTTTACTGCCTTCCCAGGCCACAGTAGAGAGCTGGACTAGAAGAGGACCAGCTGGGACTAGAACTGGCACATATATGGGATGCCAGCGCCGCAGGCAAAGAATTAACCTACTGCACCACTCATTTAGCATTCTTTTATTGTAAATCTCCTGGTGAAAAATTCTCGTACTTTTCCTTAATCTGAGAATGTCTTCCTTTTGCCTTTAGCCCAGAGAGATATTTTGCCTAGATATGAAATCTTGGGTCAACAGTTGTTTTGTTCAAGGACTTTACAAACTTTACTCTATTGTTCCTTGCATCCATGCTTCTTTATGAGAAATCCAAGGTAATTCAAATTATTCCCTTATTGTAATACATTACTTTTTTTTCTGTTTGCATTCAAGATTTCTTCCTTTTTGGTAGATTTTTGCAGTCTAATTATACTATTTCTGAGCATAAATTTCTTTAGTTTATCCTGTTAGGATTTCACCAAGCTTTCAGAGTCTTCATGGTTATATTTTTCACAAATTTGGGAGCAATTATTCAAAATTTTTCAATTTTTTTCTACAAATTATTGTCTTATAGACAACATCTTTTCTCATCATTTCACCAACATGAATGTTAGACATTTTGACATTACACCATAAGTCATTGAGTTCTGTTCAGATTAAAATTATTTTTCTCTTTAATAGTGAATTGATTAATTTCCATTGCTCAACCTGAAATATAGTTAACTCTTTCCTCTGTTGTTTCTATTCTGTTACTGAACTCATTCAGTAAATATTTCCTTTTTGTTTGTTGTAGTTACTTGTTCTAAAATTACATTCACTTCTTTTTTATATTTTCATTTTATTTACAGAGTCATTCTTTATTTCTGCTTAATTCAAGAGTTTTCATATAGAAGTTGATATATATATATATAGTAAAAAAAGTGAGGATGTCATAGTATTTAGTATATAGATAATTAGAAATATTGTCTTCATGGAATTATATCCCTTATATAGTAATATATTCTTCTTTTCTCATGGTTTTTGTCATGAATCCCATCTTATTTAGTGTTAATATATCCACCCCCACATTAAAAATGGTATGTTTGTGTAAATCTACTATTTATATATAAAGTGAATATAATAAAATGTTAAAAATTGCCAAATATATACGTGTTCATGTACTTTTTATATTATTCTGTATTTGAAATATTTTAAAATAAAAATAGAAAAATTATATGGAGTATATATAAAAAATGTGTATATATGTGTATGTATACACTTGCTTGTTTTGTTTTAGTGGGGCCATACCCATGCATGTTCAGTTCAGTGGTGATCATGTACCTTATGTGATCACTTTAATTCCAAACTCTCTGTAATATCCTCAACTTTTCCCCCTGTTCCTCTGGCTATAAAACTGGGACTCCAGTTTCCTGCTTTGCCATGGCCTTCGTGGGTGACTTTGTGTGCTTCTGGGGACAAGTACATCAAAGAGAGAGGTGCAGAGGGAAGCAACAGAAGGTAAGAGGAGAGACCTGCAACAGTATTTGTTCCTATACTCAAAGCAAAGAGTTACTGTTAAGAAAGTTCCCCTTCCTTAGAGTTTTAGGCACGAGCCCATCTGCTATGCAATCATTCTTGTGATAGTCACAGAGCTTTGGGACACTACAAGAGTGAGAGAACTACAAACAAAATGAAGCAAACCAAATCCCTCAGGATTTCCCAGAATGCCTCTACTCATGTGACTTAGAAATAGGGAGGGGGTAGTGTTGTGGAGCAGTAGCTTAAACCACTGCATCCCATTTTAGAGCACTGGTTTGAGTCCTGGATGCTCTGTTTCGATCGAGCTCCCTGCCAATATGGCTGGGAAGCAACAGATTATGGCCTAAGGACTTGAATAGTAGATGGGCAATTTCTCTCTCTTTGCATGTGTATGTGCATGTGCTACTCTGACTTTCAAATAGGTAAATAAATAAATATTTATTTAAAAAAAGAAAAAGAAAGACTGTCTCCTAGAACACGTTCTGTTCATATTCTGTTCCTGTGCTAGGACTCATGTCCTGGTTTTATGTTTTTGAGTTCAGGCAGGGAGACACTGATGGAAGTCTCTCGTCCTGCAGCAATCACTTACTTTTTAGAGTCCTGTTTATGCTGTTTGCTCAGTAGGACTCTGGGTTGCTTTCTGTCATCTAGACATACTAAATTGCACTTGGAGGTTTCCAAAGGTCTCGTAGAGGGATACAAGATGACTGACTACGGAGAAGCCACACTGACCTCAGCCACAGAAAGATATCAGAAAAACAAAGGAAGGACCACTTTCCCAGGGGACGGATGAAGAAAAATTTTCAGTGGGGAATGGGCAGAACAGAACAGAAACTCCACAGAGCAATGAAGAGACAGGACATACACACAGCTTCTGGCTATCTGCTACCAGAAACTCCTGTGTATAAATGTCTGGAACCCAGCTGGGAAGTGCCATCTTCCCAAGCCAAGGTGAGATGAGGCTGCCATGGCCACTGCTACTGGTAGCTTTGACTGAGAATTCCATGATAGCTACTGACTTTGAGTCCAGACTGGGGAGCTTTTTGGGGGCTGGGTGTCTACTTTACTCCATGAGGGTCGGGGGCATATTGCTTCTCTCCCCTTTCCACACCAAAGCACTAGTGTGGTGGAATGAGAAGGTGAGAAGGTCATGCCAAGATGGCCACTGACAACAGAACCTGCCTAGCAACAGGCTGTGATTGGATGGCTTCAGAAACCACATGACAACAGAGCCTGACTGAAAACAGGCTGTGATTGGATGGTTTCAGAAACTGCTTGGCAACAGAGTCTGACTGGCAACAGGCTGTGATTGGATGGCTTTGGAAACTGCCTGGTAACAGGCTGTGATTGGTTAGGGCATAGACCGCCCCTTGACTGGATTGACTGCCTTGGCTATATAAGCTGCTGTAGCAACTGAAATAAATGAGTCTGCAGGTTGCTTACCTCAGGCCTGCTTTCACCCAACTCCCGGGGTCTGTGTGGTGACTCCGTGCCTCTTGCCCCCACCACGCTCTTCCTCTCAGAACAAATCAACCTCAACACACTAGACTCCATTTGCTAAAGTGGAGCTATAGCCCAATCTGCCCTGCTTGGGGAACACCAGGCAGCTTATGCCAGGGAAGGAGCAGCTCATGGAGTGCAGAGTGGAACCATTCTACTCTGTGAGTATGGGAGTCTGGGCATGAGCCACAGAGCTGAGAAGGATGTGGGTTGTGTCTGGGTTCCTGTTTACCTGCCCTGCCAGAGTTCTCTCAGCACCATGGACAAGTCTTGCAGAGAGTTTGGGGGACACATTACATAATGGGCTGTTGCTCTGTATGGTGTATGTGTCCAGGCAGGCACGTGCACAGGCACGTGGCTGTAAATCAGCTGATTCACTTTGGCACAGAGAACAGCTGGGACTGTGAACACACTATCCATCTCCAACATCCCATCCCTTACTGACTGTAACCAGAGCTGCTCCAGCATGCCCAAATTGCATATCATTTTGGGCTCTTGTATGACCCACTAAGGGTGGCCCACACAGCAAACACACCTGGAATCCCAGGGTAAGCCTCAGACACTCCACCAAGCCACAGAAGCACACTTCCCAGAATAAAGCCTCCAATAAAAAACCCTTCCCCCAGAGGAAAGAGTAGTAAGTGATCCCCTGGATGGATGAAAATCATTGTAGAAACACAAGAGACATGAATGAAGAAGGTAATATGACTTTCCAAAAGGAGCACAAGAATACATTAATATTGGGCTGGAGGAAGGGAAGATTGATGAAATGCCTGAAAAGGAACTCAAAGGAAGATTGCAAGGTTACTCAAAAATACAAAGAAAAATCATATGAAAATACCAAATCCACACATTACATGGGTGAGAAATACAAGGAGATTGTATTATTGAAGAAAAATCAAACAAATACTAGAAATGAACTATTCAATAAGGCAAATAGATATGCCTTAGAAATCCTTAACTACAGTCTTGGGTAGAAGAAAGAATATCCAATTTAGAAGACAGGTATTGGGGCTGGTGCTGTGGCGGGGAGGGTAAGCTGCCACCTGCAGTGCTGGCATCCCATATGGACACTGGTTCGAGTTCTGGCTGCTCCACTTCCAATCCAGCTCTCTGCTATGGCCTGGGAAAGCAGTGGAAGATGGCCCATGTCCTTGGGTCCCTGCACCCGCATGGGAGACCTGGAGAAAGCTACTATCTCCTGCATTTGGATCAGCCCAAGCTCCAGCCATTTTGACCATTTTGGCCATTTTTGCCATTTCGTGAGTGAACCAGTGGATAGAAGACTTCCCTTTCTCTGCCTCTAAATAAATAAAATAAGAATTTTTTTTTTAAAGAAGACAGTTCTTTTGAAAATGTCAATTAGACAAAAGGAAGAAGACGAAAAAAGAAGAAAGAAGAAGGAAATGAAAACAGTGTTTTGGATCTTTGGGATACCATCAAATGACCCAAAATGCAAGTATTACGTGTTCTTGAAGGTATGGAAAAAAGAATGTCTTATGAAATCTATTCAGTAAAATAATGGCAGAAAATTTCTTTAATTTTGAGAAAGATATGGGCATCAAAATACAGCAAACTCATAGAACTCCAAACAGGCATGATCAAAAACGATCCTTTATATGATACATTTAGTCAAACTTTCAAATATAAAACATAAACAGAATATTCTAAAATTTGCAAAAAAGAAATGCTGTATCATCTTTAAAGGAGCTCCTATCAGATTCACAGCTTATTTCTCAACAGAAATCCAACAGGCCAGGAGAGAATAGAGAGATATTGTCCAAGTCCTAAAAGAAAAAAACCTGACAACCTAGAATACTTTACCCAGTGAAACTCTCATTTATAAATAAAGATGAAATAAAGTCTACTCAGGACAATAAAAATTAAAAGAAATTGTCATCATTTGGCCAGCTTTACAAATTATACTTAAGTATGTACTACACACAGAAGCAAGAGTGTTAACATCAGTAAAAAATGTGACAGCAGAAAACCTCCAAGTAAAAGAGCAAAGGAGATTCAGAACAAATATTCAGAATATTTGTGTATAAATGGCAGGACTAAGTCATTTCTTATCAGTAAACCTTGAAAGTAAATGAACTAAATTCTACAATTAAAATATACAGACTAGCTCAATGGATAAAAGAATAAAAGATTCATCTATATGCTACCTACAAGAAACACACTTCACCAATAAAGATACTCATAGAATAAAAGTAAGATGATGGAAAAAGATATTCCATGCAAATGGAAATAAAAAAAATCAGGAGTAACTAACTCATATAAAACAAAATACATATGTTAAGACAAAAACTTTTAAGGAAGACAAAGAAGATCATTATGTAATGATTAATGTGTCAGTTGGATAAAAAGATGTGACTATAGTAAATGTATATGCACCCAATGTCAGGGTATCAGTATTCTTTTAAGGATTTATTTTATTTATTTGAAAGGAAGTATGAGAGAGAGAGAGAGAGAATAAGAGAGAGAGAGAGAGAGAGAGAGAGACATAGAAACAATCCTTTCATCTGCTGCTTGCTTCAGTCTCCAAATGACTGCATGGCCGGGGCTGAGCCACAGCAAAGCATTGTTCCTGGAATAGTGACAACTTACTTCAGTTTTTGTCTTAAAGTCTGTCTTATCTGATGTAAGTATAGCCACTCCTGCTTGCTTTTCATTTACATGTGCATGTGTCAGCTTTTTTCATCTTTGCACTTTCAGTCTATGAGTGTCTTTAGTGGATATCTTTAAAAACATTACAGAGGCTGGCGCTGCGGCACTCAGGGTTCTAGTCCTGGTTGGGGCACTGGTTCTGTCCCGGTGGTTGCTCCTCTTCCAGTCCAGCTCTCTGCTGTGGCCCAGGAAGGCAGTGGAGGATGGCCCAAGTGCTTGGGCCCTGCACCCGCATGGGAGACCAGGAGGAAGCACCTGGCTCCTGGCTTTGGATTGGCGCAGCATGCTGGCCATAGCAGCCATTTGTGGGGTGAACCAACGGAAGGAAGACCTTTCTCTCAGTCTCTCTCTCTCTCACTGTCTAACTCTGCCTGTCAAAAAAATAAATAAAATAAAAACATTACAGAAATATTTGCACATAGAAGGTGAGGCTATGAGCAATGCAGCTGTTGGGAGGGAAGACTTGTTAGTGGGAGAGATCAGCAAGTTTGTAGGTCATGACCTATGAATGTGACCAGGGCATGTGATGAACAACGAGGGGCAACACTTGCAGTCAGAGTGAGTAAGAGGGATGCTGTAGCAGATGAGGTCACTAATATCGGTGGGGACACATGGCACAAAGGTGGACTTTTACTCTGAGTGAGATAAAAACCATTGAAGAGTTTTGAATAGAGGAGTTACATGATCACATTAATGTTTTTAAAAATACTACTTTAGCTGCTATATTGAGAGTAGACTGTGTGGGTAAAAGTAGACTTGCGTACGTGTGTATGTGTGAAGGGGGAATGGTAAGGATAAACACATGAGACCCATTAGAAGGTTATTGAAATTATCTACTTGACTGAAAATGGGACCCAGTTTGTTCATGGTAGGGATGCTAAGAATTTGCTGGATTCTAGCTATATTTTTAATGTTGATGCTATGGCATTTACTGATGCATTGGGTTTAGGTACAAGGGAAAGGATTATGTTAAGATAGAGGCCCAGGTTTTTGACTTGAGGAATTTGAAAAATGGAGTATCATTGAGATAATGATGACTGCAGGGCATAATATTGTTGAGATGTCTCTTGCATAACTAAAAGGAATTGTCAGGTAGGTACCTGATAAATAAACTTGGAGTTTGAGGAAAAATAAGTTTAAGGCTTACATTTTGATGAACTCAATAGCAAATAGATGTGTACAACAATTTATAGAATCTGGATGACATTGCTGATATCTGTATCCAGGCATGGAATCAGAATAAGATATCAATGTATCAAAGCTGGATACGATTTCCTTGGAAGTATGTATGTAGATAAAGAAACCGTACAATAGTTGGAGAGAAGAAGAACAAGAAAAAGAGGAGACCAAAAAGAGACATCAGTGATACAAAAGACAATCCTGGAGTTTGTGTTATTTCTGAATCCAACTGAAAAAATTACTTCAAGGAGAATAAAGGTTTCTCAACAGATACTGTTGATGCCCCACTCACATCCTGTTTTTCTGTGTTTCTGCCACCTTTTATCTACAGTTATCCACATCTTCTTGTCTGAGGATTGTTTTCAAAAACAAGAGAAAGCATTGTGCCCTAGCAAGAGCCAAGCCAGGAATTCTGGAAAATTATTATAACCCTCCTATGCAGTGTCCCTCAATCAATGACTGGAGGGAGTCACTGTAACCATCACATATGAGATGAGTATTTGTATGCTTATTGAGTTTCTGTATGTTTATTCATGGAACTCAATTCCAGTGTTTCAGTAATATACATTTTTAAAAGATTTATTTATTTATTTGAAAGGCAGAGTTACTGAGAGGCAGAAGCAGAGAGAGAGAGTCCTCCATCCACTGGTTCATTCCCCAGATGGCTGCAACTGCAGAAGCTGGGCCGATCTGAAGCCAGGAGCCAGGAGTTTCTTCTGGGTTTCCCATGTGAGTTCAAGGGCCCATGGACTTAGGCCATCCTCCAAAACTTTCCCAGGCCATAGCAGAGAGCTGGATTGGAAGTGGAGAAACCGGGACTCGCCACCAGCAGGTGGTGGCTTTACCCACTACACCACAGCGCTGGCCCCAGTAATGCAGATTTTGTGTCTGGCTTCCCTTTCCTGTACCGTGTCTTATTCACCAGTAGTGTTCTCTAAATTTCTTAAATAAGCTACTTGTTTGAATCTTTGTCTCAGAGTCTACATTAGGAAAAACCCAAACCAATCCCTTTAAAATGAAGTAAAATAAGGTTATGCTTGACAATTGGTGTTAGTATTAGTGGCCTTGAAAAGACTGCTTTTAATAGAATGTTTAGGATGAAAGTTTTATGAGATTACCTTCAAGAAAATAAAGACAAAACTGAAGTAGGTGTATCCCTCATAGACTACTTTCCAAGGCAGTGATGTGGTAGAGGAGATCAGAAAAATTGGTAAATGGAGGTAACAGGTAATATGAGTCAACAATTGTTTTGTTTGTTTTAAAATGATAGAAATTTTAGCATGTTTGTGTGTTTATGAGACTAGCCCAGTAGAATAGGGAAAATAATGGCATAGTGGAGGGAAGGGAAAATTTATGGGATGATATAATTGAATAGTCTATAAGGTAGGGGACTGAGTGGATATGATTTCAGAGAGGAGCATGGAAAGTTTAATTACAGAAGGGTAAGAAAAAAATACAAGAGCTAAGATTTGGGTAAATGCATAGATGCGGTAGGAATATATGGAATATTTTTTATTATATTTATTTTCACTCATTTACTCAGACATATGGGAGGAGTTACAGCAATTTGGGAAGGATGTGTAAAGTATGAGAAAATAATTTATTTAAAGAAATAAAATGATTTAAAATTTATAAATTTATTTAAATTTTGTTGTCATGAAGTAGATGAGATTCCAGCAGACACAGTTCTCTGTGTTTTTTTTTTTTTTCAGTTGTATTTATCTCCAGAGTTACAGGCACTAAGCAGGTGAAGATTTATTTTAATTCAGGCTTGAAATGTTTTCTAAGTAAACATTTAAAAAGAAATAAAATGCATGAAAAAATGATTACAGTAATGAGTCATAGAGTATAAGCCGAGCAAAAAGAAATAATCAGTAAAAATTAAATGGGTATCGGATCAATGTATTGAAAGCCACAAAGGGTAATAGAATTGCTCAGTTAAGTGTCTACAGGAAGCAAGCTGGAAAGCATATGAGAGCATATTCAACATCATGTGTCATCATGAAAATGCAAATTCAAATGATGAAGTACCACCACACAAGTATAAGAATGATCACAATCCAGAACACTGCCAACACCAAATGTTGGCGAAGTTTGGAACAACAGAAACTCAAATTCTTATGGGAATACAACATGGTATGGCAACATTTAAAACTAATGAGACAATTTCTTACACAGCTAAGCATACTCTTACTATCAGCTTTTATGCTTAGTTAATGCAGGCTTCTACAACAAAAACATCATAGACTGTGCCACATATAAATATAAGCACAAAAATTATAAAGATCAGTCATTTCCAAATACTTTTCGTTTCCTTTATTACCCAATAAACTGAAAGTACCTAAAAAGCTGTGAGTAACATAAAGGAAATTAAAATCCCACGTCTAAGGGTGTAACATTCTTACACTCTTAAAGAGAGGAAAAAAAGAAAAATATTTATCTTAGAATAATAATAGGATTAATTTCTTAGAGCAAAAAAATATGGAATGACCATTTGTACTGTAAGCAATCAAACATATATGTGTGCAGTAAATTGAAGGCATTATTTATTATTTATTTCCCAGCACCATCACTTTGCGAGTTCTTATTTCAGCATATGAATTTTAGAGGAGTGTAAATGTTCAGTCCATTGAAAATCACTTGGTATCTATTCAAAGGAGTTAGAAACTTATGTCCACACAGAAATCAACACACAGATGTTTATAACAGCTTTATTCATATCTGCCAAAATTGGGAGCTACCAAGATATCTTTCAGTGGGTGAGTGGATAAGCTGTATTATGTCCAGACAATGTTATTATTTAATTATAAAAAGATATGAGCTTCAGATCAAGAAAACACATGGTTGAAACTCAAATATGAATTGCTAAGTGGAAGAAGACAGTCTAATGATAAATACTCTGTGATTCCAACTCCATAAATTCTGGAAAACCATGAAGGTTAGTGGTTGTCAGAGATTAAAGGTGTGGGAGGAATGAACAGGCAGAGAAAAGGACATTTTTTTAGGGCAACTAAACTACTCCGTATGATTTTATTATGGTGAACATAAAGGTACTTCAAAAACTTCATAGAAAATGGAATTAAAAGTTGTTTATTTTAATGCAAAAACTTTTGAAGTTCATGCATGTATTTTTCTTTTTTGAAAAAAGATTGTATTTATTTATTTGAGAGGTTGAGTTACAGAGAGAGGATCAGACAGAGAAAAAGTTCTTCCATCCTCTGGTTCATTTCCCTAATGGCCGCAACGGCCAGAGCTGGGCAGATCTGAAGCCAGGAGGCAGGAGCTTCTTCCTGGTCTTCCATGCAGGTGCAGGGACCCAAGCACTTGGACCATCTTCCACTGCTTTCCCAGGCCGTGGCAGAGAGCTGGATCAGAAAAGGAGCATTCAGAACACAAACGTGCGCAAATGGGATGCTGGTGCCACAGACGGTGGTTTAGCCTACTGTGCCGCAGCACCAACCCCTAGTTTTCTTCATAATATGCATTTTCATAAACTTTTTGAAGACTTCTCGATGTAAATATTTCAATTTTTTTTTGCAAGACAAATTTACCTTTAAATTCCAACTTTCTATGAGTCTTTTTAAAGTACCCCAATAAATAATTTTAAATTTATCCAAATTCATAGGATATATAAGTAGATTAAAGTTATAAAAAAATTTTGTGTTTTTTAAAAAAATTATTTGAAAGAGTGAGTGAGAGAGACAGGGAGGTCTTCTGGTTTCAGGTTCACTCCTCAGATGCCTACAAGAGGTACAGATGGATCAGACTGAAACTGGAGCCTGGCACTCACTCTGAGTCTCCCTTACAGTTAGCAGGAACACCTCTGCCTCTGAGGATCTGCATTAGCAGGAAGCTAGAACTGGAAACAGAGTCAGGAGGTGAGTCCAGGGGTTGTAGGCATCACAAGCAAGGTATTAGCTGCTGGGCCAAACACCAGCCCCAGAACTTTGCTATAAACTACTGTTTGGGCAATAATGTTGCATCCAGACGAGTTCATCAGTTGTAGCAGACTCAACAGTGCATGAGGTTGTAGTTGTGTCAGAGTAGGGGCATATATATCTACCTCTGCTCCATTTTGCTGTGACTTAAAACTCCTCTAAGGAGTAAAGTCTGTTAAAAATCAAATAAAACAAACAAGTGGCTGGCCCATGGACACAGTTTAGCCCTGGTTCTAGTGTTTGCCTATGAGACTAAGTCACCATTGTAAGAGGGAAAACAGGCCTAAGGAATCTAAGTGCTGAAAGAACTATCTTCATGGAGAGTGACAGTGAGTTTAGTGTTCAAGTGATTAAGGGATGGACAGGAGTAACTCTGCTCTTAGTAAATGATAGCACAATGGGAGATAAAACAATCTTTTTCCAATACGTAGAAAATTCTAAGTAGCCTGAATATCTGAATTTGAGTACTGTTAAGTTGGTCTAAGAAAGCAAAGTGTGTTTAGGAAAGGTTTAAAGAAATATGAAAGTAGTAACAAGTAATCAACCTTAAAGAAAAATGCTGAATATTATGATTTATTCTATGTTAGACCAATCTTCCTCTGTCTATGGGGATGATACCCATGACTACTGATTGATCTTGCAAACCCTTCATGTCAAACATGTCTGGAGGCAAACTTATTTGGGCATACTCAGGGTTCACTTGTAATAACCCAATTAACATTTTATCTTTACTTTTTGAATTTCATCTTAATTTCTCTTTATTCAGTAAAATGTAAAAACTTGCTAACGAATAATTCCTTAAATCCATGACTAAACTAACCTTGTATTTGTATTGAGGCACGAAGCTTGTGTCCCAGTACTGTCGGGAGCTGCTTGATTAGCTGAGAGTGTGTGTTTCTCTGAAGCTCTCTGATCTGCGGAGTGTGGCTGCTTCCTGAGCTACATGGTTAGATACTGAGTGAGCAGGAAAAGGACAAGAACCTCCAAGAGGAGTTTTTGTTTACAAATGATTACTCATTACCATAGGCTATAACATTAAGATGCCTGAGACTAAAGTAATCATTTATCAACCTGTATTTTTTTTTGGTCCACCCATCACTTCTTTACCATTTAAAATTCTTGATATCCTTTGTCAGAATCACATCATGGTCTCTGGAAATTATAGCTTGGTAAATTGCTTGTTTAGAATTTAAGTGAAAGCATTTATAAATAAATATAGTTTCCTTATTCTTCACTAGATGTTATTTACTTTGACTAAATTTACTTAAACCATTTTAACCTTTCAGAGAAAGTCCAGGATTTTTTTTTTTTTTACATTTTAAAAATATTCTGCTGACATTCTGATTTACCAAAAGGACATCACCATTTTTTCTGAAGTGCATCTGTTCAAAATCAGAAAAAAAGAAAATAAAGGCTTTAATTTTTCTTTTTCATTTCATGAAATTTTTTTAGCTCCAGTATTTATGAGTACTATGACCTTATGGGTCACCATAAAAATATTAAATTCCATAATCCTGACCTATAATGTACCAACTACTGTCAACTTTTTAGCAAATGTCATTCAGTATTGAGATAGTCATTGGCTTTTCTTCATGAACATTCAAACCTATTTAGTTATATTGAAACCCATTGTTATGGTGTAGACATTTGTGTTCCTTCACATCATCTGTTGTAAATCTAAACACCCCACATGATGATTTTAGGAGGTGGCTGGGTTGTGGGAATTGATCCCTCAGGAATGGCATCAGTGTCCTCACTGAAGAGGCCTGAGGGAGAATCTCTTGGACTTTTCCATCATGCTGTTTGGTGGATCTCATTACCTTAGGACACTGACTGTATTTTATCATGCTGTTGGGGGATTTTTGACAAAAGTTACTGTATTCAAAGTCCTGAAAAACTCTGATGAAAATAAATTTGTTTAACTTTATTAAAAGTGCAATTTCCTATAGAGTCCTTTGGAAACATATTCATGCATTTCTTTTAAAATTATTTGGTTAAATTATAATACACATTTTTGGTAGGGTACAGTACAATATTTCAACATATGTTTTAGAGCAAGATGATAAAATAATTAGTATTTCTGTTTTCTTATTTTTTAAAGATTTATTCATTTATTTGAAAGTCAGAGTTAGAGAGACAGAGAGAGAGAGAGAGACACACACAGAGAGAGAATATCTTCCATTTGTTGGCTCAATCTCCAAATGGCCACAATGGCTGGAACTGGGCCAGGCTTAAGCCAAGAGCTTATTTTGGGTCTCCTACGTGGGTGCAGGAGCCCAAAGACTTGGGCCATCTTCTGCTGATTTCCAAGATGCATTAGCAGGGAGCTGGACTGGATTGGAAGTGAAGTAGGGAATCAAACCAGTGCTCCAGTATGGGATACAGGCATTGTAATCTGTGGCTTTGCCCACTGTGCTACAACACTGACCCCTGCCTGCATTTCCTCATTTTTTCTTTATGTTTGGAGGCTACTCTAAAAAACTTATTTCTCTGTAACCTCCACTCAATGTAACTGACTTTGGGAAATACTTGGCCAGAGTAGCCTCTTTACATTGGGTCAAACCCACCCCCACCCTCAAACCACAATCTCCTGAGTCTTGTACCAGTATACAGACTGCACACAGCAGGATCTCCTTGAATTGCTCATCATCACTGCTAGTCAAGGCCCAGGTAGAAACTCCTGTTGGCTTACCTCCTTGTAACCAAACTAGGTGGGCTCATATCACTAGTCCTCCTATTTGTGATTTAAAAGGTTCTGACCACACACTGGCAAACATTATCATCTGATCAATGGTGGTGCTGATAGAACCTCAGCTGTTAGTAAGTTCTTATCACCTAGTGAGTCACCCCACTGCCACACTAAACCATTACAGAGAAATTTGGAAGAACAAAAAGCATTTCAGAACCTCAATACCAAGATGTGTGCGAAGCTGACAACTTGGCTTACATATCCAGTTTACTCTGCTCTGAGGACAACTAGAGAATTGTTAATTAACAATCTTATAATAAAGCTGACCTGCAAATCAGAGCTTTTTCTTTTTATTTTTTTTCCCTCTGTAAGGAATATTTTAACCTACTATAACCTGGGGTGCCAGAGTACCTCTTCATCCAAATTACTGCAAAAATCTCACTCACATTTCCATTGCCAAAGGATTTCACAGCTAAAAGGATTCTTTTAAATTTTATTTAAGGTGTACAAATTTAATATATTTCATATATACAGCTCAGGAACATTGTGATACTTCCCATTCTATCCTCTGCTCACAGCCCTCATGGGGCCCTCCATTTCAGGGAAAAAAGTCCAAGTCCTCACAGACATCCTCATTTCATTTCATCTCATTTGTGTTTTGTTCTAGTCCCCTTCATCCATCACACTGGCTTTCTTGCTTCCTGCTCTCAATGAAGTGGTCTTTCTCCATCATAGCAAATGGCTAACTTGTCCTCTTCTTTAAAGTTATTGTTTAAATGTCAGTAAGACCTGCCCTGACCAACAATTTATATTTGCAACTCCTTCCATTCATGTACCATTTTAGAAAGTATTTCATATTTTATTATTCATTGTGTCTATTGTTTATCACTTGTCTCCTCTGCTAGAATTTAAATTCAACAAGGCCCAGACTTTATGTAGGTTAGTTTGTTTGGGGTTTGATTTGTTTTGTACTTTTTTTCATCTTATGTGCCTAGAAACTTGCTGACATAGCAGGAGTTCAATAATATTTGTTGATTAAATGAATAGGTAAAATAATCAAATTTATATATTTCCCACTTGTCTGATGAAAAATATTCATCAACTTGGAGCATTTATTGTTATTATTATCATCATCAATCATCATCATCCTCATCATTACTGTTAAGCAAATCAAGTGGTTTACAAGGAAGAAAATTCTATCTTTAACTCAATTAATTGTTTCATTGATTTCTTGGTAGTCAGATATGCAATACTTTAAAATTTAAAACACTATTTTGGTGTTCATTATTGTTTTTGAGTGGTACTCTGATCTCATGCCAGCACCTGACATCTAGAGATAAATACTGGAGAGTCCTAAAACCTATATTCTTCCTTTTTCTCGGGTAATGCATGTATTTCCCCCAACACTGCATTAGTTTGTGTTAGTCATAATGGAAAGCCGAGATTTTAAAAGGCAGCAGTAGACACGGGTTTCATGTAAGTAGACATCAGTTAAATTTTGAATCTATGTATATTTTCTCCACTTTTTCCAAACAGTATTTGCAAATAGCAAAGAGGAAATAATCTTACTGTCTGTGAAGGCAGGTTTCCCTTGGGGCAGGGGTGGGGAGGCAGATTCCAGGCTTAAATCATGTGTTCTCTGAGGAGGATTAGAGGACTCTGAGCAACAACTGTGGGGTGAGGGAGGTTAGAGAGTTGGCAAATCTGGAAAACAAGGGAAAAAACCACCATGTGCCAGATCTGCACAGCTGTGTCCACTACTGATAATCCTTCTGCAGGAACAAGCCAGTTGCTTCCACTGAGCACCCTGGAAGGGACTTACTGCACAGGAAAACAGAGAAAAGTCAGAATCTTATTCCTAAGTTGACTGCTCATTGCTTTACTTCTGTCGCTCAGGAAGGTCATTCTCTACTTCTTTTATGGACTGGTTGATGACAGCTTCTAGCCTCTTACATAAAAGAGTAAACCTGAATTCTTAGTAATGAACCTTTTTAAGATAAATTCTCAATTGAATTAAAGTCTGGCTGAAGAATCCAATTATTTATCAAGTCAAAACGAGGCTTCAAACCTAGAAGCAGTCTGAATTGGAAAGTTTGCAAAGCTGTTGTTTGGTTACACATTTTGTAGTTTGTTTTTGTTTTTCACAGGGTAGGTACCTTGCATTAAGTCCCATTTAAACAAGACAGATTTCTGTTATGGTCATCAATCACATTAAAAAATCATAGAAAGAAGGTCTGGCATTGTGGCATAGCAGGTTAAGCTACTGCCTGCGACATCAGCATCCCTGTAGGACTCCAGTTGGCGATCAGACTACTCTATTTCTGATCCTGCTCCCCGATAATGTACCTGGGAAAGCAAGAGAAGGTGACCCAAGTGCTTGGGCCCCTGCATCCCTGTGGGAGACCCAGAAGAAAGCTCCTTGGTTCTTTCAAATAAATAAAAAATAAATCTCAAAAAAAATCAAAATAATGTACAGTGTAATAGTTACAGACCTGGTTAATGATGAAAGGGTATACTACATCCTCACTCTCTGATGTTATATATATGCAGGAGACCAAATAATAGGGTTATTATAATTTTTCCTGTAATGCCCTATAGATATAAAGCTTACTCCCTCTTAGGTTGCAACAGATGTCTCCCAGACCACAGAATTTGTTGCAAAGTGTGAACTGACTGCATGATGTCTTCACAGCACAGATAGTATCACAGATGACTCAAGCCTTCACAGACACCATTGCACTCTAGGTCCACAGTATTGACCCATACCTCTATTTTTTTTTTACAATTTTAATTCTGATGGTTTGTTAATAATCAAGAGGAATGTTCAAGAAATAAATCCAACAAACACCTCTTTTGGTGTTCTGGAGATAAAATTCTTTATATTTCTAATACTTGCATCTAATTCTAGGTTATCTTTCTTCTCCAACATGTTCTAATTCTAGGTTATCTTTCTGTTCCAACATTTGATGCCTGAGTTCCATAATTATGCATTTTAATTTGATAGAATAATTAAACATTTTTGACTAAAAGTATGTTCCTGAAAACAAGATAAAATTTTATTTAACACTTACGTATTTTGCAGGATTTTCAAAAGGTGAAAGAATTCATATATAGTTAAAACAATCCCAACAAATGTTGAATGAATATAGTTAGAATGGATATCTTTCCTTTTCTCCTGATTTTAAGCTTTGACAAAAAGCTTTTGATCTTTTACCATCAACTCTGTTGTTAGCTGTAATTTTATCACATGTTGTGTTTGTTATGTTACATACATTCCTTGTATATCTATTTCGTTGAGAATTATTATCATGAAAGAACCTAATAAATGTTAATTAAAATCACTACTGTAATTTACTGTTATTAATATTTATTATTCTAAACTACACTTTTCATTAGACCACCAACTTTTTTGCATTTCTACTTTTAACTTTTTAAAAAATATTTATTATCTATTTAAAAAGCAGAGTTACAGAGAGAGAGGCAAAGACAAGAGAGAAAGTGATCATCCATCTGCTGGTTCACTCCCCAAGTAGCAGCAGAAGCCAGGAGGCAGGAACTCTATCTGGGTCTCCCACATGAGTGGCAGGGACCCAAACACTTGAGTCATCTTCTGCTGCTTTTCCAAGGCCATTAGCAGGGAGCTGTATCAGAAGTGGAACAGCTGAGGCATGAACCAATGCTTTATGGGATGCCAGTGCTGCAGGCAGCAGCTTTACCCACAAAGCCACAATACTGGCCCTCTGTTTTTCACTTTTTATGATATTTGCCTCTTTAATTTATTTTTTTTGGAAATAACACAATTATGCTTCATATATTATATAGATATTATAAAAGCAATATATGTTTATTCTCAAAAAGTCAGAAAATTCATGCAATTAGAAGTTTACTATGGGGGAAAGAACCAATGTATTCCTAAAGTTATATCTATGAAAAACTGCATTCATTAAATAAAAAAGAAGTTTACATATATTCATAAGTGTATAAAATGACAAAATATGTAGAGACAAAAAGAATGTCATCTAGATTGCTCCATCCTTACATGAACATTATTATATTACATTTTGGTGATTATACTGATTATTTTTCAAATATTGTATAATTGTGATTATATACACATCATCACACCAACATATTTGAAAAGATAAAGTCTTACTATACGTATTGTTTTGCAACCTCCTCTTTTATTTAAATATAAAGTTTATACATTTGTTGAATGGATGTTATTTAATATATTATGGACATAGATTTAGGTAATCATCAGTTTTCATTGAATTGGAATCCTTTTACATGCATTTTCATACTTGCATAATAATAAATTCTAGTGTCCAGTATTAAAATTTGAATAAAAGTGTCAAGCACATTCAACAAAATTGTAAATTTTTACATTTTCTTCCATAAATGTAAAATATTTCAAGACTCCTTTTCCAAATTCATAATTTATTGTATTGCTGAACTTACTATTGGTCAAGTTAGGTTTGTCTCTAGAACATATGATATTTGTGCAACTCTAAGAAAGCATACAGTATCTTCGTTGTTTCCTCTGAGAATTGAAATTAGTTCCTGTCATTTTTCAGTAAAATGAAATTAGGAATGCAATAAACTATTATGAGGAAACAGAAAATGAAATTCATACTCCAACACTGTGTACAGCATGTTATCACGTAAAAAATATTAAGTAGGAGTTATCTAAATTCAATTTAAGATTTGAAACAAATTAGCCATCAAAGAGATGCTAGTCTCAGTCTGTTTGAAACTCAGTTTTCTCGTTTGTGAAATACTCTGCCAACTTTCAAAATTGTTGTGTGAATAGGAGATGGCACATGATGATCTTTGGACAATATCAAGAGCAAGTTTATTAGAAGATTTGTCAGTCAAGTTCTTAGTATGAAGAGGAATTTCTACTGAAATGGGTTCAAATGAAGAGACTTTGTATTTAATAAAATTACTCCATAGAGTGAAGTGTGCACTAAGCAAAAGAGGGTACTGGAGGCCACAAGAGACTAACAAATAACATAAAGCATTTTACCTGTGCCAGTTAGGCATCCCCAGGCCAGTGATTCTCAAAGTCATGTCCTGGTAGGCAACAATATTGCCTACAAGAAATATGAATTTTTCAGGTCTTACCCTGGACTCACTGAAACAGAAACTGGATGTGGGACTGGAGAGCTCTTTACATGATTTGACAGGTGCATGTTCATTTTGGACCTGTGTAATGTGGGTCAGTTGTTTCTTGTTCTTCTAGGATCCAGGTTGATGGTGCAGCTCTTATGGGGAGCATGCCCAGTCAGAACAGCAGATGTGAATGAGGACATGCTAGAGGCTGGGTTTTAAAGCTCCTGAGAAGTGACACATACTGTTTTCTTCTTTTTTTTGTTTTAAGATTTATTTATGTATTTGAATGTCAGAGTTACACATATAGAGGATAGTCAGAGAGAGAGCAAGAGCGAGAGCGAGAGAGAGAGAGAGAGAGAGATTTTTCATCTGCGGTTTTACTCCCCAGTTGGCCACAATAGCCAGAGCTGTGCTGATCCGAAGCCAGGAGCCAGGAGCTTCTTCTGGGTCTTCCATGTGGGTGCAGAGGCCCAAGGACTTGGGCCATCTTCTACTGCTTTCCCAGGCCATAGCAGAGAGCTGGATCGGGAGTGGAGCAGCTGGGACTTGAACCTGAGCCCCTATCGGATGCTGGCACTGCAGGCAGTGACTTTCCCTGCTATGCCACAGCACCGGCCCCACATATTGATTTCTGTTAGTTGGCTAAAGTTGTTCACTAGTTAACTTGAGTCTAATGTGTCAAGATGGGTATTTCATTTACAGTTAAGAACTTGAAATGGAGGAAATCTTCTACCATTTTCCCTTCCACTGTTAGGGCAGAGCAAGCCATGGGAGGAATAGAATTAGTGGAGGCCAGGATGACCTGGAGCCTGGTGCAGTGCCTCCTGCTCAGAAGCAGAGGAGACCCAGAGGGATGTAGTCATTGGTACTATAATGCAAAGTTTGTAAGTCATGTTTGCTTTAAAGTTTAATTGATATTGATAGATACAAAAGCAAGAGTTAACTGCCACTAATCACCTTTTTATTACACCAATAGATGCATGACACGTGATGACCACTTTTTTTAACTTTTATTTAATGAATATAAATTTCCAAAGTACAGCTTATGGATTACAATGGCTCCCCCCCCCCCATAACGTCCCTCCCAACCGCAACCCTCCCCTTTCCCACTCCCTCTCCCCTTCCATTCACATGAGGATTCATTTTCGATTCTCTTTATATACAGAAGATCAGTTTAGCATACATTAAGTAAAGATTTCAACAGTTTGCTCCCACACAGAAACATAAAGTGAAAAATAATAGATGATTTTTTAAATGATGATGAAATCAGATCAGACCTATTGTCATGTTTAATCCCAGCGAGAGTCAAGTTGGGAATTGATAATTTCTTCTTCTTTTTTTTTTTTTTAACAGAAGATCAGTTTAGTATACATTAAGTAAAGATTTCAACAGTTTGCACCCCCATAGAAACACAAAGTGAAATATACTGTTTGAGTACTTATTATAGCATCAAATCTCAATGTACAGCACATTAAGGACAGAGATCCTACATGAGGAGTAAGTGCACAATGACTCCTGTTGTTGACTTTACCAATTGACACTCCTGTTTATGGCATCAGTAATCTCCCTATGCTCCAGTCACGAGTTTCCAAGGCTATGGAAGCCTTTTGAGTTCGTCCACTCTTATCTTGTTTAGACAAGGTCATAGTCAAAGTGGAAGTTCTCTCCTCCCTTCAGAGAAAGGTACCTCCTTCTTTGAAGACCTGTTCTTTCCACTGGGATCTCACTCACAGAGATCTTTCATTTAGGTTTTTTTTTTTTTTTTTTTTTTTTTTTTTTTTTTTTTTTCCGGAGTGTCTTGGCTTTCCATGCCTGAAATACTCTCATGGGCTTTTCAGCCAGATCCGAAAGCCTTTAGGACTGATTCTGAGGCCAGAGTGCTATTTAGGACATCTGCCATTCTATGAGTCTGCTGAGTATCTCGCTTCCCATGTTGGATCACTCTCCCCTTTATTTATTCTATCTGTTAGTATTAGCAGGTACTAGACTTGTTTATGTGATCCCTTTGACTCTTAGTCCTTTCAGTATGATCAATTGTGAACTGAAATTGATCACTTGGAATAGTGAGATGGCATTGGTACATTCCACCTTAATGGGATTGAATTGGAGTCCCCTGGTATGTTTCTAACTCTACCATTTGGGGCAAGTCAGCTTGAGCATGCCCCAAATTGTACATCTCTTCCCTCTCTTATTCCCACTCTTGTGTTTAACAGGGATCACATTTCAGCTAAATTTCAACACTTAAGAATAACTGTGTATTAATTATAGAATTAACCCAGTCATATTAAGTAGAACAGACAAAAAGTAAGAGGGATAATGTATTAAGTTGTTCATTAACAGTCAGGGCTATGCTGATCAAGTCACCGTTTCTCACAGTGTCCATTTCACTTCAACAGGTTTCCCCTTTTGGTGTTCAGTCAGTTGTCACCGATCAGGGAGACCACTTTTAATTTATCCTTAAAATTTCAGTCCCAAGAAAACTTAGTTGACACATTGTTGGCTTCCAGCAAATATTTGTTGATTTATATATTGGCAGCATTTTCATGGAAAATGCAAGATTAAGTCAAACACAATAACCCTGGAAAATTTGTTTCCTTCTCTCAGTGTTAAAGAAAAGAAAAGCAAGAGTCAGAGGAACTAGGTATCTTGAAGAAGTTTGCACAACTAATATGTGGTGACACTACAATTTGTGTGGGTCTTGGCCAAGTTATTTATCTAATCTTTTTGAGACAAGTTTACTCATCTTTAAAACCAAGATTATAATACAAATATTAGAGGGATTTTGAAACAATTAGGAGGGATATCACACGCTTGGTGCTCAATGAAGCATCTGGCATGTATCAGGTTCCTTACAATTGTTAGTTACTTTTGCTTCCTTCAGTTTATTCAATATACACATTTTTTTTGGCAGATAGAGATAGACAGTGAGAGAGAGAGAGGGAGAGAAAGAAAGGTCTTCCTTCCATTGGTTCTCCCCCTAAACGGCTGCTACGGCTGGCACTGCACCGATCTGAAGCCAGGAGACAGGTGCCTCTTCCTGATCTCCCATGTGGGTGCAGGGCCCAAGCACTTGGACCATCCTCTATTGCCTTCCCGGGCCACAACAGAGAGCTGGACTGGAAGAGGAGCAACCCGGACTAGAACCCGGCACCCATATGGGATGCAGGCGCCGCAGGCGGAGGATTAGCCAAGTGAGCCATGATGTTGGCCCCTCAATATACACATTCTAATGCTTTGCACGTAAAAGATGCTTAATACTTGATTACTTGGCTCATAATACAAAAAATTTATTTACTTGTTTGAAAGAGTTACATAGAGAGAAAGGGAGAGAGAGAGAGAGAGACAGAAAGAGAGAGAGAGATATATCTTCCATCCACTGGTTCACTTCCCAGATGGCCACAAAAGCCAGGGCTGGGCCAGACCAAAGAAAGGAGCCAGTAATTTCTTCCAGGTATCCCATGTGGGTGTCAGGGGCCCAAGTACTTGGGCCATCTTTTGCTGCCTTTCCCAGGAGCATCAGCAGAAGCTAGATTAGAAGTGGAGCAGCTGGGACACGAACCCACACTCATATGGGATGCTGGCATTGCAGGTGGCAGCTTTGCCCGCTATGCCATAGCACCAGCCCTCACAACAGACTCTCTTAATGGCTATAACCATGTTGTTCAAGAGCATGCTGATTGCATTTTGGTGACATTTCTAATCACTTGATTTTGGCAGATATTAGCTATTTGATCTTGGCCATGGTCATTGTACCTCATTTTCCTCACCTATAAAATGAATGTAAAGCTGATGAAGAGGACAGTGACAAATTTGTCAGGTTATTTTGTTTTTCGGTGAGAATTGAAGAAGTCTGTAAACACAAAAATAATGTTGGCACAGAATAAACATTCAAAAATTTTTAGCTTTCATTATTTTTCTGTCATACCAGGTACTCACATTGCTTGATAAATGCCTGTCTGTCAGTAGTCACTCATGTGTGTGCGTGTGCGCTCACACACACACACACTCTACATAAATACTATAAATATTATTCCTTCCAAGTGTGACCCCCAAAGGTACATTATTTTCCAAATGACATTTTATAAATGGGCACCAAAAATTCTCTTAAGCAAAAGAGAGGGAATCAAATGCCAAAAACCAATTAGATAATGTGAAGAGTAGAACATTATCTGACACAATCAGGTGATGGAGGATGAAGGGCAAGATAGCGTTTCCAGCTGTACCCCCTGGTGCCCTTTCCCCCTCATAACGGGGTGAGTTAAGGTGGAGTGTCATCCTTAACTTTGAATTTTGCTGCTTTTGTCAGTTTGTGTCACAACCTTAACATTATTTAAATGTACTTTTTTGTATTTAATATTCATATTCAGGTGTTCAAGCCATAATTTCTGTTAGTAAAAGTGACATTTCTTAAAGTTCATTATTTTTTCCACATAGAAATCTCAGACATTAAAAAAAACAGACTTTAAATAATGGAACAGAAGTGTCTTCAGGCTAACAGCCACCCCTATGGTTTGTCATTTTAGAACTTGAGTACTTGAAGAAATGAGTTTGATAACACCTGAGTCATTTAGCTTTGTGATTAGAAACCTGGAGTCTGAATCACATTCTTAGGCAGTCCTTCGCATTCAGTGGAGAGCTTATATAGACTGTGTTGCTTTGACTTTTTTTTTTTTTTTTGCTTGACATTTTCAAGACAAGATGCGCTATATAAAATGTCCATTAAATTTGCTAAGGATTTCAAGTTATCACAGTTATGTACCTTGATGATAATCAAGAATGTGGCAACAATTATATGGCATCCATCTGTGGGGTTTAGGTAAAGCACTCAACTGAAATCCTCAGAGGAATTCATTAAAATAAGGAAAATGGGTGATTTGTGTTTCTTTGGGAGAAAGAACAGAAATTAGACTTTACAGAATGAAGAAAAGAAATACAAGGAAACATCAACCCATTATAAATGCGATGAAATAGTTTTTGTTATCAGATTTTATTGCATATGTAACTCAGCAATTTCATCTCTTTCCTTTAATATGGCAAATATTTCTTGACAATCCATCCAAAGAGTTAAAATATTTTGCATGTATTCAATGCCGTTGAATTTAGAATACTATTTCAAAAAGTCATGGAGTTAGGAGCCGGTGCTGTGACATAGCAGGTAAAGCCGCTGCCTACAGTGTCAGCATCCCATATGGGCACCGGTTGAAGTACTAGCTGCTCCACTTCTGATCCAGCTCTCTTCTATGGCCTGGGAAAGCAATAGAAGATGGCCCAAGTCCTTGGGCTCCTGCACCCACATGGGAGACCTGGAAGAAGCTCCTGGCTCCTGGCTTTGGATCAGCACAGTTCTGGTCATTGTGGTCATTTAGGGAATGAACCAGGGGATGGAAGACTTCTCTCCTTCCCCCTCTCTCTCTCTTTCCCTGCCTCTGCCTCTCTGTAACTCTGCCTTTCAAATAAAATAAAATATCTCTTCTTTAAAAGAAGTCATGTTATCTTGCAGTTATTAGATTTGGACAAATATGATTTATCAGTAATACTGTCAGTTTATAACAGTTCAGGGAAAAAGAGAAAGAAAAAATTATCCACACATTGATGACACTTCAAACCAGTAATATACCCAGAATTCTAACTTCAAATCCCCACAACTGTGTTAAATGGCCTGTGATACTTATTCATGTCTCATTATCACTGAATGGTTTTTGTACATATCTTGATTAGAGAATGTGGGCTCATATTCACATTAGGAATTTGGGAGAAATGATTAATTGATTTTATTCGAATCTGTGGTAATACTAGCACACCTGGGCCAACGTCAGTAAAACAGCATCATCTAAAACTCCAACTGAAAATTATACTATACATTAAGCATTTGAGAAATAACAATAAGAATTTTTTGCTTTATTTCAATATTCATTCCTGATAGTAGTAGCTGATGATGAGCTGTTATGTACAACTTGACATAAACATCTAAAAACATCTGTATTACAATTCTTTCTTTCTTTTTTTTTTTTTTTGACAGGCAGAGTGGACAGTGAGAGAGAGAGACAGAGAGAAAGGTCCTCCTTTTGCCGTTGGTTCACCCTCCAATGGCTGCCGTGGCTGTCGCACCATGTTGATCCGATGGCAGGAGCCAGGTGCTTCTCCTGGTCTCCCATGGGGTGCAGGGCCCAAGCACCTGGGCCATCCTCCACTGCACTCCTGGGCCAAAGCAGAGAGCTGGCCTGGAAGAGGGGCAACCGGGACAGAATCTGGCGCCCCGACCGGGACTAGAACCTGGTGTGCCGGCGCCGCAAGGTGGAGGATTAGCCTATTGAGCCGCGGCGCCGGTCTGTGTTACAATTCTAACAAGTGAAGGCTTTCATAAGTTTTATTCAAACTATATATGATAAGTGAAAAATAAATTATTTGTAGAGTGATGTAGGAGGTTTATGTTTAAATATATCTTTTAAAACGTAATCCTTGCTGGCTTTAGAAGACATCAGTTATTTTGTATTGATGTTTTCCTGCACATACTTGTTGGCTGGAATTTTTAACCGTTTGTAGAAATAAAGTGTTCTTAAACAACATTACTTTTCAATAGAATACATATATTTTGGTCCTAAGTTTAATGATATAGACAGAACTTTTTGCTTTTTATTTTTCATGAAATTTATCTAGTTTCCTCTCCTTCTGAGGCAGAATTTAAAAAGCCACAGTTTTGTCCTAGAATGAAGAAAACATTTTTGTTCTCAGCAGGGAGAATGTAACTTACTCATTCCTTCCTAAACACCTCAGGGCTTCTTGGTAAGGCTTTTATTTATTCCTAAATCAAAATTGTGAAGACATTTTCTCACAATGAGTATTTTTCCAAATTTCTTTTAACTATTCAAAACCTATCCAGTTATTACAGGCCCAGGTCCCATTTAACCTCATCTTTAAATTCTTATCGTTGACAGTTGCCTTTTACCTCCCTACTCAGGATGCAAAAGATATCTGTAGTATTTGCCATCTACTCTTGTTTTTAGTTGTGTATTTAAAAGATAAGTTACTTTTGCCAGCTCATAAAGACAGGTACCAAGATGTTATTAGCCTAATCATTTCTTATGATAGTGCCATAATTCTTTTAATGCAAAAATTATTCAATATAACAGTTTATACAAGATGTTACACAAAAGATTTTTCTGTGTGAAACATAAAATTCTAAGTATCCTTTGAAGGAAGAATATTCTCTAGAAGTTGTGTGTCCTATATCTTCATCAAAATTACTTTAGACTCTTTAATAAGAACATTGCATATGTTAAATATGTGATTAATTGTGTCTGGTATCCTTAAAGTAATAGTTTCTGTTTGCAAGAGTTTCTGGCAATAAATAAGGGAGAAATGTAGCTTTAATGATACCTGACTAGCATTATTGAGTCAAAGTATAATTCTTGCAGTAAAATGTGGATAATAAAAGAGACTTTTAATTAACATCTTGAATCATGAACTACTTCACATAATTTACATGATTTTGGTTATATTATGTGATGCAAGGTTAGTTGTAGTCTGTTTAGGTTCTAATCCTCCAGGAAATTGCAAAGTGAACCTGCAAAACTGTGACATTCCATGATTAAACTCTTTGAAATGATTTACATATTATCTTTCTCAGTTACAGCTATTAGTGGTTGACCCCTTTAACCATGGAACCAGCCAGGTAAATAATCCCATTATCATATGATCCAATATGGAGCTGGTTTTAACACATTCCAAAGAAGAAAGAAATTAAATCTCTTTTCTGCGTTACAGCCCCCTGCAGTATATTTTCAAGTAGTTCTTGAATGGAATGTCTTTATTAGCTTGAAACAAGCACTCTTCTGGGGGCTTGTTTTTGATCAAACCTAAAGGTATTTTTAAAAAAGTATTAATATAAAGAGCACATATTTCATGTATTTATACCTACAATTTAAGAAAAAAACCATACTTCCCTCTCCCCCACCCTTCCTTCCTCAATTTCCCTTCCTTTCTTATTTTTCTTCTTTAATTTTTGCTGCAACATACTTTCAATTTGCTTTGTAATCACAAGCTTACTGTACCACTAACCATAACATTCAATGAGTAAAAAGTAGGAAGACCATTGTTCCACAGGAGTATAGACAATGACTATAACAATGATCAAATCATAAGATGCCAATTTCATTCTTATATATTTTTTTCTATTCTATATAAACTACCACAAATCAGAGGAAAAATAGGATATTTGTCTTTTGGGGACTAATTTCACTAGCATAATCATCTCCAGTTGCACCCATTTTGTTGCAAAAGATAGGATTTCATTCTGTTTTAGGGCTAAATAGTATTTCACAGTGTATTCATTTCACATTTTCTTTATCCAGTCATCAGTTGATGAACATCTGGGTTGATTCCATATTTTAGCTATTGTGAGTTGGGCAGCCAAAAATGTGGGAGTACAAATAACAGCACTCTGGCCTCATAATCAGCCCTTAAGGCATGCGGATCCGGCTGAAATGCCCATGAGAGTATTTCAGGCATGGAAAGCCAAGACACTCTGGGGAAAAAAAAAAACCTAAATGAAAGATCTCCATGAGTGAGATCCCAGTGGAAAGAATGGGTCATCAAAGAAGGAGGTACCTTTCTCTGAAGGGAGGAGAGAACTTCTACTTTGACCATGGCCTTGTCTAAAAATTATCAGAGTCAATGAACTCAGGGGGCTTCCATAGCCTTGGCAGCTCATGACAAGAGCCTAGGGTGATTACTGATGCCATAAACAAGAGTGTCAATTTGTTAAGTCAACAACAGGAGTCACTGTGCACTTACTCCTCATGTAGGATCTCTGTCCTTAATGTGCTGTGCATTGAGATTTAATGCTATAACTAGTACTCAAACAGTATATTTCACTTTATGTTTCTATGTGGGTGCAAACTGTTGAAATCTTTACTTAATGTATGCTAAACTGATCTTCTGTATATAAAGAGAATCGAAAATGAGTCTTGATGTGAATGGAAGGGGAGAGGGAGTAGATAAGGGGAGGGTTGCGGGTTGGAGGGACGTTATGCGGGGGAAGCCATTGTAATCAATATTCTGTACTTTGGAAATTTATATTCATTAAATAAAAGTTAAAAAAAAAAACAACTCTTTCATATGCTGACTTCATCCCAGCAGTGGGAAGGCTGGGTCCTATGGTAGGTCTATTTTCAGATTTCTGAGAAATCTCCATACTATCTTCCATAATGATTGTACTAGCCAACAGAACCTCAAAATGACAAATTTTTCCAAATTTTGTTCAAATTTATTCATGGTTTATAGATATGTTTATTTAAGATATTGCTTGGTAAATAATCCTGAACTCCACTGGAGAGTAAAGGTGATTAAAGCTATGAGAAGTTATTTACCCAGAGCATTTAATTGGCTGAACAGTATCTGGTTTTAGTAAACATTAAACTATCACCCGAATTTTGATAAAATGCAGAAAAGGACTGTGGATTAATAAGCTACTTTAAGACAGAGATTTAATTTAATTGAAAGGTGACAGAATGAAGGTGGCGGGGACAGGTTGGATAGGGTGGGGAAAGAAATCTTCTATTCACTGGTTCACTCTCCAAATATTTGCAACAGCCAGAGCTAAGCCAGGCCAAAGCCAGGAACCTGTAACCTCATTCAGGAACTTCATCCAGACTGCCATCCACTTAGGAGACCCAGATGGTGTTCCTGCCTCCTGGCTTTGGCCAGGCCCAGCCTTGGATATGGCAGCTGTTTTGGGAATGAATCAGTGGATAAAAGTTCTCTTGCCCTCTATGTCTCTCCTTCTTTCTCTGTTATTCTGTGTTTGAACAAGTAAACTAAATATTTAAAAAACAACTCAAGTAGTTTTTGATAAATAAATACAAGGTGTGGGTTTCTACAATTTCACTTCTATTAAATATCTAAGCAGGATTAAACAACACACAGGAAGAATTAGTAAGTGCATTTTATCAGAAATTTAAACTATCAGACTACTAAAGGTTCCAGGTGGCACTCTACTGTCCTATGGAGCAAAACAACTAGATTCTAGATGGGAAGACTTAATTGTGTTAAGCCTCTGGAGCAACCAAATATATTAAGTAGCATATTGAGGGTATGCAATGAGTAGTTTCAGATTCAAGTTGTGTTGAAGGATTTAATTACTGGATTAGATTCCTATGTGAATGGCCAAAGCTTTACATAGAGGGCAATTATTCAGTGACTAATAAATTTCAAAGTTTTCATACTATAATGTAACTATCTTTACCTCCTATTAAAACAGTAATTAGTTTCTTTAGTGTTAATCTCACATGGAAAGATGATTTTGCTTAATGTTAAACTGGAAGAAACATTTAGCTTCATTATTAGAAAGACATTTGGTAGTATGGGCAGCACAGTAGAACCTCTCTAGAAAGAGGAAAAAATACCTTATAATTATGAAATAGAATTCTATTTCCATGGTAATTACTTATATAGTAATTACTTTAACCACTTGGCATTTAGACTTTATGTGATAGCACCTGCCACTTACGGTCACCATGACTTGGCTTTATCATCATTTTTTGTTTTACTCTTAGTGTTAAAGTTTTCGTCTATTTTACTTTAAAATTTGTTAAGAATATTAGCACCTTTCCTTTGTTTTACCACCTTTGATTGTGGTACCAACAATGTAGCTGTGGTAAACTAACCCTAATTAAGTGTTGTCTTATAAAAACAAAAATCATAGATCAATACCCATAATTTATAAGATTAATAACACTCTAATAAACATTCATTCTTACACATACTTACTGAGAACACAATACAAAAGAGGGAGTATTTGAAATGCAACTGATAAGAAATGGATATTTATGAAATACCAGCAAAAAGATATCAATAAGCTACTTAAAAAGTGGCAAGTTCAAGATAATACACACGGCAATGTAAGTATCAGGGCACATAGCTCAGCCAGAGCTAGGCCAGGCGAAAGCCAGGAATCTGTAACCTCATTCAGGAACTTCATCCAGACTGCCATCCACTTGGGAGACCCAGATGGTGTTCCTGCCTCCTGGCTTTGGCCAGGCCCAGCCCTGGATATAATCATTTATGAATGATTATACTCTTGATTTAACTGGTCTTTCTTTTGATTCTGCCATTCTACACAGACTGCCTGACATAAAATTTCATCTCAGTTTTTAACAGGGATCGTTATTGCTGTGAAAGTCTTGGTAAAAATGGTGCACTCTGCAGTGTCCAGAGCTGGCAGTTTGTTACAGGGTTGCTGGTAAACTAGGGACCCATCCTGGGTGATTCCTTGAAATCTGAAAGTTCTCTGCTTTGATGATAACTAAGGGGAAGGCTGTGTTTGCTGGTTTGGGAACACTGATTCTACCTTCTCAATCTCCTTTTGGAAGACTGCTAACTCAACTATCTGATATCAAGTGGAGGTTTGACTCAGTTTTTCAGTATCACAGGACCAGCTGACTCCCACTCTACCCACACATGAATCTACCAATATACCCTCTCTCACCTTATCCTCTTTGATATATCCTCCCTTCCCCTTCTCCATGTTTCCTCTTCTTTCTCTTCTCTCTTTCTGACACCCCACCTTCCATGTTGTTGAAAATAAATATATAAACAATAAAAAAGTAAAATATAACATCTCAGTGAATTATGCTGACATGAGGTGTAGTCCTACAGGAGAGAATTAGATATTTATCTGGCTTATATTCTCTAGGAGTATTTCAAAATTCAATGAGTGTACTTATGCAGAAAATACTAGCATTTCTATCCTTTATTTTGCACAATGTCTTTTACATTTTAAGTTTTTACATATTTAATGAAAGAACTTCAAAAACTTCTTGGAAATGGGTGCCTTTTAATTTTTTTTTTAATTAAGAAACAAGATGAGGTCAAAAGTTGTAAATTCAGGACTGTAAGTTATATGCTTGATGATTTCCCATAGAAATTCTTATAAATTTGCCCTTGTTTTATGAGACACATGTGCAAGAGCATAGTCGTGGTGGAGGACTGCTAAAATTTTTCCTGGCATTTTTCTGCAAAATCTTTGGCTAAAATTCTCAAAACACTCTCATACTAACCAGATGTTACTGTTCTTTGGCCTTCCAGAAAGCCAGTAAGCAAAATGCCAAAATACTATTGCATGACCTTTGCTTTTTCCCTACCACTTCTACTTTGAGTGGTCCACTTCCACCTCTTAGTAGCCATTGCTTTGATTATGCTTTGTCTTCAAGAGCACACTGGTAAAACCATATTTCATTCCCTGTCACAATTTTTCAAAGAAATACTTAAGGATTTCAGTCTCACTGAACCTCTGCTGTTGTCTGCAACAGCTCCGGGCACAACCATTTCGGTATCCACTGAAAAGAAAATATGTTTGCTTTGCTTTAATTTTTCCATCAGAATTGTGTAAGATGAACCAATTGAGACATGTTTGGTGTTGGCTATGCTTTCTGTTATTCATTTTACGTCCTCTTCAATTAGAGCACCGAAAATATTACTTTTTCCTCTCAATTTGATGTTGATGTTTGTGCTGAGGGCTTCATTTTCAACATCATTATTTTCATCTCATCCTTTCTTTAAGTGAATTATTCCTTTGTAAACTGCTGATGTCTCTGGGGCATTGCTGCTATATTTTTTTTTTGTAAAACATGAATGACTTCATTTCTCCACCCAAGACTGGATATAAATTTCATGTTTGTTCTTCCTTCTATTTCAGCAGAAATCATGTTGCTCTGATCAGTCTCTTTTCTAACTAATATGTCATACGGCTTAGTGACTCAAAGGAGATATCATTTAGATATGTCATAAAAAGTTAGCACTAGTTTTAGTGTAAAGAAATTTTGATACCCATGCTTTCTTCATAATACACATTTTCACTAAAATTTTTGAAGGCCCTTGTAAATGTGCATGCTATCTTATTCTAACAGTAAGCATATGTAGAAATAAAACTAGAAATAGGTAAACATATTGAGGATAACAACTTAAAACTTTATCAATAGTACTTCATGATTTTTAAAAGTATATAGAAAACTGGTCTAAGAAATTATTATATAGTTCAATTTTACCATTATATAAGTATTTGACATGCTCAAGTATTTCAGGGAATGTAGAACATTAAGATAGATTCTGCCCTTGAGTAGTTTACTATTTAATTGGGGAATTAGAAAATGAACTTCATATATATACCATACACCAGTTCTGTAAAAAAGGATTATGCAAAGATAATCCTATTATAAAATTTTAAAAGAGAGAAAGTAATATCCATCTGTGTGTTTGAGTGCTAGGGAGGGTGAATAGGATATGGATGGAGAAAGCTTTATGGAAGTGATAATTTTGGACATGAATCTTGAAAGCAGGGTAGGTATTTCCTGTGGAAACAAATTAGAGAATTAAGTAATTCTGGACAGGAGTCTGCAAGCATGGAAGTTTGGGCACCTCTGAAGTATATGGAGAATTGTGGAAGGTCTACATTCAAAGATACCTGTAAAGAAACAAAATTTCAGAGTCACAATCTTCACAGGTTTTCTCTCTTGTAGTTGATTTGCCTGCTTCTAAAAATTTCAGGAACACACACAAAGTAAAGATTCTCGAATCCATAATTTTTTCCTACACAACACCGCCCTCTATAGGTGGGGGTGGAATTACTGAATACATTTTAGAAATATTGCAACTCTAGATCAGGAATTCCTAACACTCAAAGATGCAAAATAATGTTTTGGAAAAAATAAGATATATAATCAAGCTATGTAAACAGAATCATAATTAGATTTGATTGTTCGTTGTCCAAAAACTCAATGATTTAACAATATTATCCTTAAAGACTATCAAGCATATAGTGGTTCAAAGTACCCAGAGTTTTCATATATTTTATTTTACTTTTTCTACCATTCATATGAAGTAGATACTACATATTCCAGAATTAAAAGAAGAAATTGTGCTTAAGAGCGGTGATGGAACTAGACAAAGCATAATCAAAAAAACAGAGAAACTATAATTCAAAAAGTTTTGAAATCCATTTTAAATTCTTTTCATACTTTATCTAGTGTATATGCTCTATATTTCAAAGTTTGCAAAGAAGAATGAATGACCTGAGTAAAAATGAAATGCAGGGAAGCTATTGACTCATTATCAAGTATAGTATACAGAATAGCACCTTACCTTTTCTTTTCCTTTTTTTTTTTTCTTTTTTGACAGGCAGAGTGGACAGTGAGAGAGAGAGACAGAGAGAAAGGTCTTCCTGTGCCATTGGTTCACCCTCCAATGGCTGCCACGGCCGGCGCACCGTGCTGATCCGATGGCAGGAGCCAGGTGCTTCTCCTGGTCTCCCATGGGGTGCAGGGCCCAAGGACTTGGGCCATCCTCCACTGCACTCCCTGGCCACAGCAGAGAGCTGGCCTGGAAGAGGGGCAACTGGGACAGAATCCGGCGCCCCGACTGGGACTAGAACCTGGTGTGCTGGCGTCACAAGGCGGAGGATTAGCCTAGTGAGCCGCAGCGCCAGCCAGCACCTTACCTTTTAAAGATCATCTATAGTCTAGCTTCCAAAATACATTCCACAGACCAAGAAAGATAACATCACACAGGAACCTAGAAATCTGAATTTCAGGCCATCAATCCAGACTGAATCAGAATTTGCATTTTAATGAAATTCCAGATGTTTCATTAAAGTTTGAGAAGTCCCAATATAGATAACTTGTTGGGCATTCAAACCAGTAATTCTGTCAGTGAATGATTCAAACCCTTGCCTCAATACTAGAAATTCTCCTTACTACCTAGAAAAAGTCCAAGGACTGAAAAATTAGTTTATCATTTGCTCTCCTACATGTAAAGCAAATAGTTTATTGTGTTTAAAACCATTAAACACCTCATTTTTAAATAATGTTTGCCTAATTTAATTGTACAATATCTGAACCCAACAATCAAAATTAGATATAAACTGTGAGCAGATTGGCTGACTATTAAATATTTGATTATTCTGGATTTGCACATGATTTTTATGGATGGTTACAAATTATATTTTGAGCCTTGTATTACGTCAGATAGGCAAATGTAAACGGAAAACCCAAAGAAGTGGCCTTAGAGTCCATTTCCCCAAGTTTTGACATTCTGGCTTATGTTTCCTATATTCATCACTTTTTTTTCATCATGTGTTTTGTGTGTGTGTGTGTGTGTGTGTGTGTGTACATAGGGTGCTTTATTCTCCACAGAGTAATACATGCCAAGGTCGGTGGGGCTTGAGCCGATGTCCCCATATGTACAGAACTGAACAAAGTGGGTCTCTGAGAAGTCTGATTTGCCTTGATGCGGAAAAGGAGACGGGGAGGGTGGACATTATAATCCGAGGTGTTCAGTCCCATGCTGGGTCTGGCCTGGAATGTCGGGAGGGAAGGCAGCGCTCACTGTGTTCACTTCCAGGCAGGGGAGGCCTGCCGGGCTTGTAGGGCTTTCTGGACCACGTCTTCCCACTGGGCATCTGAGATCTCCTGAGCCCAGGCAGGAACCCCTGGTGCCGGCAGGCTCACTCCAGCCATCGTCCTTTTCACCAGCTCCACGTGTTCTGGATCCATGGGAATAGAGCTGTGATTGCCCGATGCTGTGGCTCCCGCCTCATCTTCATCCTCACTCTCTAATGGTGGGTCTGGCAAATGAAGCCCCAGAGCGTGGATCCGATCCTGGATGTCAGCAACTATATCCTCCGCGTCCCCCGCAGATGCCAGCTCCACCTCCTCTTGTTCAGGATCTTGGTTCAGAAGCTGGTAGGAATAGCCAGCTGGGCCTGCCCCGTTTGCTCCTGCTCTTCCTCGGGCCCCTCGCTGCTCTAGTCCCCAGTGCCTTCTGTAGGGCCCTGATGCGGTCCCAGTTCTTCAGTTTGATTGGGGAAGATTCGCTCAGGGCCCATGGTGTCTGCCCCTAGGACTACTGCTGCCATCCGGGAAGGGGCTTCACTTCCGGCGGGGAAGCCATCATGTGTTTTTAAAAGAAGTATTTATAACATTGGTAGTTTGTTTAAACTCATTGTACTTTAGTAAATTTCAAGTGACAAGTATGTTCTGCCATTAATAGAGTTTTTGGAGCCATTCATACAAATGTACCAGCACAGGCAAAAGCCTCACATTCTTTGTTATACTAAACAGTCCTAAGCATTGTGTGGACTCCTGGCATAGTATGGCTAAATATTCAGACACATGCCTATATAGTACTGTGTGTTCTGCCAAATGGAGGGAAAACAAAAGAAAGAAAATCATATAAATATACTGGTAAACATTGACATTATAAGATACAGCATAAGCTGCTTAGGAAAAAAATCATAGAACACGATTCAAAGAATACATTTAAATTCTTTTTCTTAGGAAAATGTATCTAATTTGTTTTTCATGAAAACATGTATTTAGCAGTGGGGAATTTTTCATTGGCTAAGATATTTTGGCATATTTATCATGTAAAGGTGATTGGAATAATGTTTGCATTCATTTTGCACTGAAATTTGAAATAAGTATAAGATACACACTTTGTAACACAAAATCATTGCCAGTCAGGATATACTCCCTTTAAGAAAGCATAATTCAAAAATATGAAAATTCAAAGTGACTAACCTATAAATATGGGGAATTATTCATATTTCCAAAGGATCCTTCCTTTACCAAACATTTGTGACAGGATATCTTTAAATAAATAATTTTCCTTTAGAACATTTAAAAGTACTGAATTTAGAACTTTTGTTGTGCAAGGAATATCTAAGTTGTATATCTATTATATAAGGCCCGAATCATAATAGATAATTTTTAAGTTCTTAATGATCCTGATTTATGCTAAAATGACAAATCATATCAGTCAAAGAAGAAACTGAAAGGCTAATGGCCAAGCCAATGTGATGTTTCCTAAATAAGCCCTCTATCCATGAAAGATTGCGTTAGCGTTCTTTTTTTTTCCACTCACATGAGGACTTTCTAAATGGAGTTCTGTTATGGTCATAATTATTTGTTCCAAAACACATGCCATTTTTTTTCTGAGACTATTTGAAACAACTTCTTTTCATAAAAACTGATGATTTTCTCTTTTCAAATGTTTTTCACAAAGTTGTACAGTTAATCCCTTTCTTCTTAACAGACTTACTCAACTTGCTCTGTTCCTCCCCTGAGTTATGCACTGTGCTGGCAGGTGCAGTGAGGGGTGTGGTACATACTGATCGCGCAGCTTGTATTGACTGCTGCTAATTTACCTTTCCTTTATCACTGACTGTGGAAAAACTAGCAGCAGTGACAAGTTATTGTTTTTCTATTTTTTTTTTGCATGTTGTACAAGCCATCATCTAAGTCACCCTACTTTTCATTCACTCTGTGTTTCATACTGTGTATTGGTTTCTTGCATTTCAGGCTTTCTGTAAAAATTATTACTAGTGATTTTCTTTTGGGAAATAAATATGTCCATACTACTCCCTTTGTGTCTAAGTTTCAGAGTCTCTCATAATGTGTAACTTATTATGGAATTTCCAATTTGCAGAGAAATGACCCACTAGCCAAAGCAACTGGCTGATTCAAGCCATTGTAGCTTCTTGGAATCTAGTGTTACATGGTTTTGTATCAGCCCCACATGTGATGGGAAAACAACCAATAGCCTTTCTATTTTGACCCAAGATGCAGAAGTAAAATGACTACATATAATTTTGTATTTATACTCCTAGACATATCCATTTCCATGGTGGGATTGTTTCTGAGAAACCCCCCTTACCCCCTAGAGATTCCATCAATTTTCAAGTCCCTTACATAAAATTGAGTAGTATTAGCATATAACATATCCAAATCATCTCTAGGTTACTTATAATATCAAGTACAATGTAAATTTGTATTATTGTTTAGGGAATTATGGCAAGAATAAAATGTCCATGTTCAGCTCAGATATAAATTTTGTTTCTGAATCTTTTCTGATGCATAGTAGGTTGAATCCAAGGGTAAGAAGGGTTGATTGTACCTGATTCTAAGTGCATTCTCTATCAGACACAGTTTAATGTTCTCAATTTAGATACATTTTTATATATATAGGACTTGTTTTATCTTCTCATTTCATTGCCAGGATTTTACTTCCTATTTTTTCTAACTAAAGTATCTGAAGTCTCTCAACTTACAAAAATACATTGCATCAGTTTTCTTTGCCAGTTCAGCTGGCAGTTTCCCACAGCAGATACAAAGGTACTTCAAAACGTTCATGACAAATTGACATGGAAGACAAACTTCTTTTGGTATAAAAATTTGAAACCCATGCAGATGAGTGGTCTTTTAAAAGTTCATGGAAAATGCACATTATGAAAAACTATGCATGGATCCCAAAATTTTGTTTTGCATCCTAAACTTAAGTTTTTCATTATTTTATTTAAATTTTTTGATTCAACATGTAATTCTTGGAAATTTTGTTAAGACACAGTGAGTTTACTCAACATCTGAACACAATGTAAACAGAAGAAATCAGACAGTCAGCATCCTCACTCACACACCCTTCCTCTGTGTTTGAAACCTGCCAGCTCCTCCCGAATTTGCACTACTGTGGAACATTAAAGCCATTGCTTGTGTTTAATTCTTAAACTTATCTTTTAATCCCATTATCCCAGAGCATTTTGAAATCCTCCATATTCTGAGCAAGGTTGAAAAGCAGCATAAAGTTAGGTATATACAGAAGCACCTTAAAAATGAGGACTTGGGATTCATAATGCTGATATGTGGAGAACAAGTTCGTATCTGCTTGTAATTATGTTGGCCTCAACCTGCCATTACTCCTCCTGTGTTCTATTCTACAGCTGATCAGAAAGGCTTTCATTTGTGTATTACACTGTCCTTTAAGTACCACATACTTTTGTCCAGGCTATTCCTTAAATTGAATTTCTTTTCCTGCATTTGTTTTCACCAAGGAAAGTACTATGCGTACTTCAGATACCAAGTGTCATCTTTTAAGTGAAGTCTTCGAAATATCCCTTTGCCAGAATTATGCTTTCTCTGTGCTGTGGTATTTAGTGTATATTTTTGTCAAAACCTTTCTTATGTATCCCTAGAGCCTAGCTGTAAGGAAAGAGGGGCAGAACAGAGAGGAGACAGGATACAAACTCACAGCCAATACGAATTTATTCAAGGGAAATAAATTCTCAGAGGTGGTGAACTGGCAGCATGCACACAGAGCGAGCACGAGTGGGAAAGCCCAGCCCTACAGCAGGCAGGGTATTCTCCAGCTTAGGGTAGGCGAAAGGTCTGAAGGGGAGGGCGGTGGGCAGAGATGAGGTAGTTAGTATAGGTTTCTGCAGGCTTTTCAAACTCGGTGGACTTTTCTCTCTACAGGCCAGTTAGTTGGAAAAGAGTGCAGAGGATGGTGTGGGGAACAATACAAGACAGGGGACTGAGCTTTTTTTGAGAAGGAATGGGGAGCACAAAGGAATCCCTCAGGGGACTAGATCAGCTATCAGGCAAGGAGCTAAAATGGCTGATGCTCATGTCCTCGCTCAGTCACTAGCCTCATTGCTGGCATGTAGGAAGAGTTCAATATTTTTGGAAATAAATAACACGCAGATGCATTATTTTCTCAGTGTTTCCACTAAGGAAACACTTGTACTTGATATGCATAAAAATCTGATGAAATCTGACAAAATACCTGAGCTCCCCAAATATTACAAAATGCACTTTTCAGTAGCTTATGAACTCAGGACATATTTTACTGGATTTAATTACTATATTCACAGTAATATCTATAGCAAGGGGTTATAGGAAAACCTAAGGCTCTGACTTTACTGTAGCTAGCATAAAAATAAAGAATGAGAAGGAAATTGTGAGCATTTTATTCATCATTTGCTTTCTGCCTACGGTAAGAATATCTATAGAACAAAGAGTTCTCTCACCTTGGCGGAAAGACCAAGAAGCACACAATGACACCAGGTCTATAATTTAGAGAACTCTATCTGCTAAAATTATTTTAGTTGTCCAGCTATCAAGAAAAATCCAGAAAAAGATGTAAGCTATTGCAGCAAGTGAGCCAGCTCATATTCTCACTTGCATTGACAGGCTACAAACTTCAAACATCACCTCTAACATTTCAGCCAGTGTTTCTGAGCCAATTTCCTTGCCTAGGTAACTTTTTCATTGAGTTACACACAGGTTGGGAACTTGTCTCATTAATATTTCACACAGGTGTACTATATGAAGTTCAGTTCTTAAGCTCTCTGATATTTAGTATTTGCAGACATAAAATGCACTTTTTAAAGAGTATAGCACATAGTTTCCTTTAATCTGCCTCCAGGCAACACCTTCTAACTTACTTTGGGCAGAATTCCATTATCTCTGGAAGAAGCATTGAGAAGTAATCAAAGGGAGCCAATGACTTATAATTACCTGTTGAAATTCTATATTCAGATTTATATTTAACAAAATGAATTAGAAACCACTGGAATTATTATCTTTCCTTGTTTAGGAGAATTTTTTTTTTTCATTCTTGTGAGCCATTTGACTCTTTCAACCAAAATGCATTCATAGTAGACTAAGTTTATTCGTACCTGATTTACTTAGATTACAGAAATTAAAGCACATTCTGTATTATGTAGACACTCAAACCAGCTATAATTTCTTCACAGACTTCTCTTTGCTATTTTTTAGTTTGTTAAACATTAGAATTTATTTCCCAAAGTATTATGTTTGAATAAGTAGCCTTCAACTTACAGGATAAACTTGTAAGGAATATATTATTTAACTAATATTTTTATGAAGAAATTCTTTTTTTCAGGTGGTCTGTGCAGTTTTTTTGCTCTTGTGTCAGGTGCCAAAATATTTCAAAAAGGCAGCTTACTTCTGCCATGTGTGATTTCTGATGTGTGATTTCTTTGGATGTCATTTTGCATTGCATGTGAGACAGCTATTTTTTATTTCTTGATGTCTGTTGCACCCAAAGGAAATCTGTATTTTGCTTTCTGTAAGAAAAGAGCAACTGGGTGGCATCGGAAAAACTTCCACCCACTAACATGGAAAAATATTCAATCTGTCCCATTACATTGAAGTGGGAGACTTTAAAGGGCAGCATGCTCAGTTAAGGAAGATGTATTTCCATCTGTGATCAATAGCATGTGAAGAACAGCTCCTATCTGAGCTCTACCCATAGCAAAATTACCTTGGTAGTTTCTGGACCGTGGACACTCTACAAGTTTCCAGGGTTGAGCAACCATGAGGAGCCATACCTGACTCCAACGGGGAAACCATTCTGTCTGTGAGACCCATGGAATATGACTTTTCACGATTCCCCAGAGCTGCAGGACAGCTTTGAAAGACTGTATCTCCTATATAGACTACATAATAAGCAAGAGATAAATAGGTCCCAGAGAGTGTTAGAGAATGGCTAGCATGACAAATGTTTTCTCATTCCTTTCTGCCTTTCCATTTGTCTTTAGAAGAGAAATAATTTGGTTTCCTGCTTGGTTTGGGAGAGTTAAATATGTTTCCCGTAAATGAATCTGATTACCTGTTCTCTTTAGTCAAGTGGAATCTGTCTTATCCTGGAATGACTTCTCACACCACATCTTGATAGCTGAATGTGTTTTATTCTCAGACACGAAAGGGTATATAGAAAGTAGCGCAGTGAAAGTCTAATAATGAGGTTTATTTCTAACACTGTGTGTGATCCCTCACCTTTTAATAATGAAACTCCTATAAGTTTTGAGAGCTCTATTTGATATTATTCAGCAATATCCTTCTTCCTTCTCTCCCTCCCTCTGTCTTCTCATCCTTCATTGTTGTCTCTCCTTTCTCCCTCTCTGTCCATCTTCATTTTTTTCCTGATTAAAGGAACAGAATTAATCATGGAAAGTTTTTACTCATTTGAACACAGTTTCTACAGTTCATGAATTAATTCTGCCAGAACTTAGTTGGTATACATAATTAATCTGACTATCTTCCTTTGGTATGCAAAAATGCAAAACAAACCAAAACAAGGCATAAAGAACAAATGAAACAAATTGGTTCCTCTGTATTATACCTATTTTGTGTTAATTTGAGTTTTCAAGAAAAGATGTTTCCTTCCTGGGGTTGCTTTTCTTGGACAGTGATGACAGTGTTCGTCCTAAACAGATGGAGTAATTGGTCTTAGAGAACATTATAATTGTTATTTTCAAAACAGGAGATTTTATGATTGCTTACTAGCATCCTTTTTGGTCTTAATTCAACTAATTCTCTTCAAGATTACTTTTGGTGGAGGAGAGACTTACAAGGTTGCATCACGGACAAATTGGGAGGATGTGGAGAACCCAGGTAGAAGGTATGGACAAATTGAAGACAGTGTTTGAACTCAGACGGTATTCCCAATCCAGGGTAGAAAACAGCAGTGTTGAAGAAAAACAACATAGTACAGTTGAAGGAACACTAGCAAAGGGCAGGTTCTAAGCCTGTCATTAGTTAACTGGTGTTAGACTAAGAGGGGGTATTGAAGTAAAATAGAACATTCCTTTTAGTAAAGCATTAGATATTATAGGATTGAGGGAAACTGAATCTCTCTACTCAGTATGACAAACTGTCTTATTAGTAAATACCACAAATTTTATAATTTTTATAAGCAAAAGTTATAGTCTATTATTTAAAAATACAAAAAAATTTATAATTAGCTTTTTCTATTCTTTAGTGGCAGAGTACTTAGAAGAAATATATTGCAATAACTTATTTTAAGCCACAGCCATACCTTAATTTAAAAAATCATAAAGTAATTATTTAATCTTAAAATGACATTTACTTTTACAAACAAAAAGCTGTAACACAATTTCTGTAGATAGGAATCTTATAAAGTATATTATAAAATATTTGATTTGCACACATCTCATAGGACACCTTTATTAGAAAAAATGTGAGACACACCTGTATTTACCATGGGAAATAGCTATGTTTTCTGGTAAAGTTGGCCATTGTGAGGTTGAAAATGCAGGTATTGCTCTGTCAGGAGACAGAAGGATGAACTAATTGACCCTTCATAGTCTCTTTCCGTGTTTATTTCTATTTATGTTATTTTCAGTGATACCTGAGAGAACTTTAAGCTATTTTCCCTTTCATGCCAGAAATATACTCCCTGCACATTTTTACTTGATAATTACAGAAAAGGTGTTTTTTTTTTTTTTTCTTTCACTTGTGAGAATGTCAGTAGTCTTTCTAGACAGAATGATGTTAATATTTTGGGACATTTTCCATGTTCTTCTATGAATCAAGGATTAGTCAGATGAGATTAATTAGTGTGTTGATTATTCAGTCCCTTAACCTCTCTTTTTTGTATTTCCTCTCCTCACCTTCCAACTATTTTTGTTATGCATTAACAAGCTTATAAAATAATGCTCAGGGAGAGGAGGTGAAATTCAGAAATTTCTACCATTTTCCAGAGCTAGTTAAAAGTTTTAAGTTTGGGAGTAAGAGGGGTGAGGAAGAGAGGAAAAGGAAACTATTGGGTGAATTCAGTGATGATGATGATGATGTGATGATGATGATGCAGGAATTATCATCTCAGATACAAAGGAAAGATAAATGTGCTGTTACCTTTAATTTAAATGTAATGCTTTTAAAAGCTGAATTGTGAAAAGTTGAATCATGTCATGTTATATAGAAAACAGAATATAAAACACGGCTGCTTCCTAGTGCACATAACAAATACTCATATTTTATTTGTTTATTGATTCCATATGAGTCGTAATGGAAGCTTGACTCAAAACTCCCATCCTTCTTAGATGTCTTTTCCTTCAAAAATATTTGGGAGAATAGAATGGAACTGTTTTAAATCAGCTCATCCATTAATTTCTTATAATGTTTTCTTTTGCCTGATTCCACATTGGTAACTGTTCAGTAGGGTCTGCTGCTGACTTTGCTCCCATCATCTCAGTTTCTGGGAACTGACTTCACTTGGGAAGATGCTGTTGTTAGTATTCAACTTTAAGTGGAAGAACAAGAATGCTTTTCTCCATAGTAATCTGTCTCAAACATGGACATAGGCCCTGTTTCTAATTGTAATTCCTCAAAGCACAGATGAGACCAGATTGTAACATTTAGCAAATAGTTCTTTAAGACAGAAGGATACCCAATACAGGGAAACTTCAACTGAATTTCAGTACTAGGTGTGGCTCCGTTAGCTCTGTGCATGTTGTAAAGATGAGCATTTCTCTCATCCACCCTCTGGGAAGACTGCAGTGTCCCTGTAGGTTGAGCAATGTCAGCCTTTTTCACATAGTTAAAGTTCTTCCTAGTAGTAGACCCAGTCCTGTTTCTGACCTTAAATCATTTCCTTTTAGGATAATGTACTCCTTGTGATTCTGCGGTCATAGAAGTTATCCTTGTCATGAATCTCCACCAGGGTGCTCACAATAGAATTCATAATTTTATAAGCTAGTATTAGTTTATTGCCCAAGATCTGAGTTACTGTGCTGACATCAAACATCACTGGGCCATAAACTTCAGGTTAAGTTGAGCATCTTCAAGGGCAGGCCTATTTTTTCTTATAGGTTATCTTCTAGTTTGAAGAATATATAAGAGATTGTAGTCTTTAGGGTAATAATTTCTAATTCCTGATGTCAGATGCTTGAATAGGAACACACAATACACACACACACATACACACACACCATGCAATAATCTCCAGATTTATTGCAGTGTAAACTGTTATTCTAAATATTTCTCAGAAGGATACACGGGCCTAGAGATACATTACATCTCACAACAAAGCCACCATCTCATACCATGTAGAGCAGTTATTTTCTTAGGGTGTACCAAACTCCTTAATTTCAGTATAATCACTTGTCTTGCATTTCCATAACTAGAAAAGCCCACCAACTTTTTTTAAACACAAATAAACTAAGTTCCTTAAAGGTGACTTCAAGTCTCCCCTTATTTCAAAGCCAGAGCTACTCTGAATCATCAAAAATGAAGTTATTATTAGCTTTCCATATCACCATTCAAAAGTCAAAGATTCAGGGGGCCAATTTGGTTAGAAATCAAGAAATCTGTATCTCTTCTCCCAAAGTGATCTTTTCCAAAAATATTTTTTTTCCAATCACTTGTATCATAAATATCAGCTTGGCTGCGATTTGATGGTGGGCACAACCTGCTCTGCCTTCCCTTTATACAATGCCAATATGCTCCTTGTTTCAATCAAAATATAAGCACAGCTTAAAAATATTTTATTTTAACAACTTTGCCTTTCAGGACTATGTCAGTTTATCCCCATTTCATTTTAAGCTACATATTAGTGTTAATATTTTATTTCTTTCCTACTTACTAGGCTGTCCTAAGTAATAAAACCTTGATGTACTTCCTTTATGAATTGGGAGACATGGGTTTAATTTTCTTTTCTCTTTGCTTCTTCTTCCTCGATTGATGGAGTGTCTGCTCTTCCTGTAACAAAATATAACAAGTATCTTCTTTCTCTGACTCAACATTTCCTTTATAGTAGTGGCACATAATGATTCTAATGAACATACTTCCAGACTGCCTGTGGCTGACCTGATTTTAAATAATCTGACTAACTGGAAGAGCCATAATAAATTATATACAGTTACATCATTCAATTCCATAACATAAGTGAAACATAAGCTGATACCTGTCCAAATGAGTTAGCAACTTAGGTTTATTAATGAAAGAAAAACTTGATTGAATTTAAGTTCTCTGCCTGTTTTTTCTTCCAAATGATCTTTAAGGAAATGAAGATATTTAAAGGTTTTCTATTCTTAGAAAGAAGGTTACATTCAAAGAGGTCTCTGGATTGGAGGAAGTCAAACTGCCCTTATTTGCAAATGACATGTTTCAATATATAGGGGATCCAAAAAACTTCACTAAGTGACTATGGAACTCATAAAAGAATTTGGTAAAGTAGCAGGATATAAAATCAACACACAGAGACAATGTATACAGAGACAATGCAAGGGCTGACAAAGAACTTCTAAGAACAATCCCATATACAATAGCTACAAAAAAAATCAAATACCTTGGAATGAATTTAACTGAGAATGCCAAAGATCTCTATGATGAGAATCACAAAACATTAAAGAAAATAATTGAAGATGACATTAAAAATGGAAAAAACTTCCATGTTCATGGATTGGAAGAATCAATATCATCAAAATGTCCATACTACTGAAAGCAATTTACAGATTCAATGCAATATCAATCAAAATACCAAGGACATTCTTCTCAGATATATAAAAAATGATGCTGAAATTTATATGGAAATACAGGAGATCCAAACAGCTAAAGCAATCTCAGACAACAAAAGCAAAGCCAGAGGCATCACAATACCAGATTTCAAGGCATACTACAGGGCAGTTGTAATCAAAACAGCCTAGTACTGGTATGAAAACAGATGGATAGACCAATGGAACAGAGTAGAAATGCCAGAAATCAACCCACGCATCTACAACCAACTTGTCTTTGAAAATAGAGCTAAAATCCATCCCTGGAGCAAGGACAATTTTCTCAACAAATGGTGCTAGGAAAACTGGATCTCCACGTGCAGAAGTATGAAGCAAGCCCCTTACCTTACACCTTCCACAAAAATCCACTCAATATGGATTAATGACCTAATGTAATATTACTCATTTAAAAAGCATGAAATCCTGACACTTGCAAAAATATGGATAGACCTGGAAAACAGTATTGAAAATGAAATAAGCCTGGCGCAAAAAGACAAACAGCGCGTGGTCTCACTTGTATGTCGAAGCTCAAAAACACCACATAATCTCAGCTAAATGTACAGTTACATAAATTGAGAGTAGAAAAATGACTACCAGAGTCTGAGGAGAGTAGGGAGAGAGAAGAGGTTGGTCATTGGGTACAATGTGTTAGCTTTATGTGAGGAATGAGCTCTGGTGTTCTATGTATAACAGGGTGAATATAGTTAATATTAATGCATATCTCAAAATAGAGTATTTTGAATGCACTCACCATAAAAATGATAAAAGTTTAAGGCAATGGAAAAGAAATTAAGTTCTTCAACGTGCAACTTGGTCTATGATATGAATTGAATTTTGTCTTCAAAAATTATTATGTTGAAGTCTTAATAGTTAGTATCTCCGAATGTGACCTAATTTGTAAATAGTCATTGCATATGTGAATAGACAAGATGAGGCCAGAGTGGAGTAGCGTAGGCCAATAATACATTATTTTGAGCATTCCTATAAAAAAGGGGGAAATTTGGAAAGAGAGTTGAACACAGGGAGCACATTATGTGAAAATGGAAGGGGAGATAATGATGACATTTCTATGAGCCAAGGAATGCCAGATTGCCAGCAAACCATAAGAAACAAGGTAAGCGGCACGAAACACTTTGTCTCTTTGAGTCTTCAGGAGGAATCAACAGTGCTGACAGCTTGATCTCAGATTTCCTGCATCTAGAATAGTGAGGCAATAAATTTCTGTTGTTTCAATGACAGTGTGAGAGACTTTGTTATGACAGCATGAAAATAAGTTGTTTTTGTCTGCAGGTGGAAGAGATGACAGGGATGACTAAGAGCCTTGCTTATGTTAAAGAAAGGAACTGCCTCCTGGTTCTCAGCAATGTCTATAAGCCATGTAACCTATTTTAATTCTTTCTACTCTTTACTAGTGTGGTTTGCAAACATTGGCAATTGATTTATGGGAATAGAGCCTTATTATAAGGCTATCAGTCTTATACAGAATCATGTGCACATTGAGTAAACATAAAAGAAAAAGATCATTGTGAATTAGGTTAAAGTTTGACAACTTTGGTAGGAAAACACAGGAAACATCACGCATTATGATAGAATTCTTACAAAGAACTAGTTACAAAATTATGAGCTGAAAGGCAAACAACAACAACAACAACAAAACAACAAAAACCCAAATCAAACAAAAACAAAATGCAAATTGGCAAGGATGCCCTTTACACTGGAGGAAGCACTACCATTTTGGGAGAACAGAGTGAGGACAGCCCATTGGCAGATGGATCTGTGACAGAGACTGTCCACAGAGCCTTAGATGACAGAGGGAGAACCTGTGTGGTGGGAGCTTCTGCTCCTGTAGACACTACCTAGGAAAGAAAGAGAAAGTGAGTTATATCCTGGCTTCTACTTTCTTCCGCTTTCATCAGCGGCTCATATTGGCTGCATGTAGCTGTCAGTTGGTTGATAATATAGATTGGAAAATGTAGTTTTTGATGGCTGCATAGGAAATATGTTTTTGATCCTCAAAGCAAATTACTAATTTGGCTGAGAAGGAGTGATCTTCATATATGGTGATAAAAATTGAGAATTTTTCAACAAACGTGGCTAAATTTAACAAGTGAAATAAAAGTTATTGAGTGCTTACTGTATGCCAGGCAGTTTCATAGTTTACAATTTGCATACATTATATACTTTACTCTATAAAGAAAACCTATAAGGCCAATAATATTACACTTATTTAATAAGGAGATTATTAAAGCACAGCATACTGAAATATTTTGTACATTTTTCTTAAAATTTTAGAGATTTTATTTATTTATTTGAGAGGTAGACTTACAGACAGAGGGAGAGACAGAGAAAGTTCTTCCTTCCGATGGTTCAATCCCCAGATGACCACAACAGCTGGAGCTGCACCAAACCGAAGCCAGGATCCAGGTGCTTCTTCTGGGTATCCCACATAGGTGCAGGGACCCAACCACTTGGGCCATCTTTTATTGGTTTCCCAGGCTAGAGCAGAGAACTGGATTGGAAGAGGAGCAGCCAGGACTAGAACTGGCTCCCATATGGATGCCAACGCTGCAGGCAGAGGATTAGGGTACACAAAGATGGGCCAGTATTGAAAAGCGAATTTGTGTAAGTGGAAGAGATGCCTAATAGAAATGTCAGTGAGGAGAGGAGGTGAAGAGGTGAGCTAAGACCACGCCAACAGAGCTAAACAAACCTACCCTCTGATTAAAAAAAAAAAAGGAGATTTGCCATGACCAATCAGGGTGTCACCTTGGACAGTCAATTTACCCTGGAGCATTGCACATAGTTCCCTGGCCACACCTACCAAACACCTCTAGGTATTCACTGAAAAAGTGGATACTCCACTAATTCACCAAGGTATCATCTAAAGATAAAAGCCGTCACAAGGAAAAAACAAAGAAAGCAACAAGTATCTCCACAGATGCCGATTAATAAGTGCAGAAATTTCAGAAACAAGAATAAAGAAGACATTACACCCAAAAACCACGATACTTCAATACTAGAATGTGAACATGAAGAGATTAAAAAATGTCAGAAATCGAATTCAAAAATTGATTGTAGGATTGCTTAGATGTAATCAGAAGTAAATCAATGAACAAATGAAATCTGGACATGATATGAAAGAAAATTTCTACCATGAAATTGAGATCTTAAAAAGAAATCAAAATGAAATTAAATCTTGGAAATGAAGAATTCAATAGAACAAATGCAAAATGCAATGGAAACACTTAACAACAGAATCAGTGAAGCAGAAGTAAGAATATCTAGGAAGACTACTTGCAGGAAATGATACACCCAGACCAAAAACAAGAAGAAATTAGAAAACTACAAAATACTGTTGGGGATCTTTCAAAAGACCCAACATACAAGTCTTGGGAGTTCCTGAAAGAGAGAAAAGATTAGAAGGCCTTTGTAGTAAAATAATAACAGAAAACTTTCCTAATTTGGAGAAAGAAAAGAACATCCAAGTACACGAAGAACATAGAACTCCTAACAGACATGACCAGAAAAGACTTTCACAATGACACACTGTAGTCAAACTCTCCATAGTAAAACAGAAAGAAAAGATTCTAAAATGAGCACAAGAGAAACACCAGATTACTTTCAGAGGATCTCCAACTAGACTCACAGCAGACTTCTCATCAGAAATCCTATAAGCTAGAAGGGAGTGGTGATATATATTTCAAGTCTTAAGAGAAAAAACTGTCAACCTAGAATATTGTATTCTGCAAAGCTCTCACTTATGAAAGAAAGTGAAATAAAGACCTACCTTAACAAACAGAAATTGAAAGAATTTGTCTCCACCCATCTAGCCTTACAAAAGATGCTTATAGATGTGCTACATACAGAAACACAGAAACATGGTGATCACTACAAAAGGAGGTTAAGGCAGAAAATCTCAGTAAAAGTACAAAGGAAATTCAAAGTAAAAAATAGGAATATTTATGGAAAAATGGCAGGGCAAAGTCACTAACAATTAATAGTCACCTTGAATGTAGACTTCAACTTTCCAGTTAAAAGAAACAGACTGGATGAATTGATTAAAAATAAAACCCATCTATTCGCTGCCTACAAGAAATACATCTCACAGACAACAATACTTGCCAACTGAAAGTGAACGGATGGAAAAAGATATTCCATGCTAACGTAAAGCAAAAAAGAGGTGCTGTAGCCATCCTAATATCAGACAAAATAGATTTTGACACAAAAACTGTTAAAAGAGACAAAGAAGGGCACTATGTAATGATTAAGGGATCGATTCAACAGGAAGATGTGACTATTATAAACGTATATGCACCTAATTACAGGGCACCTAGCTATTTAAAACAAGTGTTAATGGATCTAAAGGGAGACATAGATTCTAATACAATAGTAACGGGAGACTTCAATACCTTACCTCCAGCAATGTACAAGACAACCAGACAGAAAATCAGCAAGGAAATAATAGAGTTAATTTGACACTATAGATCAAATGGTCCTAACAGATATCTGTAGAACTTTACATACTTTACATCCTACAGCTGCAGAATACACATTCTTCTCACCAGTGCATGGAACTTTCTCTAGGATTGACTACAAATTAGGCCATAAAGCAAGTCTCAGCAAATTCAAGAAAATCAAAATCATACCAGTTAATCAAGGATGTCATCATGCATCTTCTTGGACCACAGTGGAATGATGCTGGAAATCAACAATTCAGGAATATATAAAACATATACAAACACATGGAGGCTGAACAACATGCTCCTGAATGAACAGTGGGTCATTGAAAAAAATCAAAAAATTTCTGGAAGCATATGATGACGACAGCACAATGTATCAAAACTTATGGGAAATAGCAAAAGCAGTGTTAAGAGGAAAGTTTAAAGTAATTGGTGCACACATCAATAAACTGGAAAGACGCCAAATAAATGAGCTATCAGTGCATCTCAAGTACCTAAAAAAACAACAGAAACCAAACCCAAAAATAGTAGGAGAAAAGAAATAATTAAAATTACAGAAGAAAAAAAAAACAAAATCAAAAACATAAAAAGTTACAAAAGATCCGTAAAATGAAGACCTGATTTTTTTGAAAAAAATAACAAAATTGACACAATTGGACCAACTAACCAAAAAAAAAGGAGGAAGAAGATACAAATTAATAAAATTAGAAATGAAAAAGGAAATGTATTAACAGACAACACAGAAATAAAAAGAATCATCAGAAATTACTAGAAAGAGCTGTATGGCAAAAAACCAGGAAATGTAGAAGGAATGGATAGATTCCTGGACATATAGAACCTACATACACTGAATCATGAAGACACAGAAAAACCTAAACAAACCCATTACCAACACAGAAATTAAATCTGTAATAATGACACTCCCAACAAAGAAAAACCCAGGACCAGATGGCTTCACTGCTAAATTCTACCAGACATTTAATGAACTAACTTCAATTCTTCTCAAGATATTCAAAAATATTTAAAGGGAGGAAATCCTCCCAAATTCTTTCCATGAAGCCAGCATCAACTTTTTTTCTAAACCTAAAAATGATACAACAGAGAGAGAGGACTACAGAACAATTTCCCTGACAAACATAGACACAAAAATCCTCAACAAAATATTAGCCAGTCAAATCTAACAACACATCAAAAAGGTCATTCACAGAACAAGTGGGATTTATCCTTGGTATCCAGGGGTGGTTCAACATTCACATATCATTCAAGGTGATACACCGTATTACCAAATTGAAAAAGAAAACCATGTAATTATCTCAGTAGATGCAGAGAAAGCATTTGATAAAATATAACACCCTTTCATGATGAAAACTCTAAGCAAATTGGTTATAGAAAGAACTTTCCTCAACACAATCTAGGCAATTTATGACAAACTCATGGCCAGCATTCTGTTGAATGGGGAAAAGTTGGAAGTTTTCCCACTGAGATCTGGAACTAGACTAGGATGCCCACTCTCACCATTGCTATTCAATATAGTCTTGGAAGTTTTAGCCAGCGCTCTTAGGCAAAAAGATATCAAACGGTTAGAAATTGGGAAGGAGGAAGTAAAATTATCCCTGTTTGCAGATGACATGATTCTATATATAGAGGATCCAAAAGACTCCATTAAGAGACTGTTGGAACTCATAGAAGAGTTTGGTAAAGTAGCAGGATATAAAATCAATACACAAAAATTTACAGCCTTTGTATACACAGACAATGCCACAGCTGAGAAATAATTCTAAGATCAATTTAATCCCATTTGCAATAGCTGCCAAAAAAAAAATCAAATACCTTGAAATAAATTTAACCAAGGATGTCAAAGCCCTCTACGATGAGAATTACAAAACATTAAAGAAAATAATCAAAGAGGACATTATAAAATGAAAAAATCATCATGTTCATAAATTAGAAGAATCAATATCATCAAAATGTCCATAGTACTGAAATCAATCTGAGGATACAATGTGATACTAATCGAAATGCCAAGGTCATTATTCTCAGATATAGAAAAAATGATGCTGAAATTCATATGAAAACACAAGATACCCTGAATAACTAAAGCAATCTTACACAACAAAATCAAAGCCAGAGAATCACAATACCAGATTTCAGGACAAATTACAGGGCAGTTATAATTAAAACAGCCTGGTATTGGTTCAAAAACAGATGGATAAACCAATGGAACAGAATAGAAACAGCAGAAATCAATCCAAGCATCTACTACCAACTTATATTTGACAAAGTGGTTAAATTCAATCCCTGGAGCAATGGCAGTCTCTTCAACAAATGATGCTGAGAAAACCGGATTTCTGCAAGCAGAAGTATGAGGCAAGACCCCTACCTTCCACCCTCTACAAAAATCCACTCAAAATGGATTAAAGACCTAAATCCCTGACCTGATACCATCAGATTATTAGAGAACACTGGGGATACCCTGTACGACATTGGCATAGGCAAAGAGTTCTTGGAAAAGACCTCAGAGGCACAGGCAATGAAAGCCAAAATTGACAAATGGGATTACATCAAATTGAGAAACTTCTGTACTACAAAAGAAACTCTTAGCAAATGAAGAGGCGACCGACAGAACCAGAGAAATTATTTGCAAACTATACAGTTCTACCATTTGATAATATTTGGTTGGATTAAATAATTAACTCTCTCACAACAATTAGATAATTATGGAGCAGGAATATAAATAATTATTCTAGTGGCTCTTTTTCTGAGATTTAGTAATTTCAACCCAATTTCGCATTTGTCATTATATTACATACCAATTGGATATTTTATTGATGAACTGAACTACAGGGAATTCATCAGATTGTATCTGCTAATAATCTTGTTAGAATTTCTTTAATATATCACATATAAATACTGAAAAAAATCACATGTACCAATTACCAAAATAACATGAATGCCTTGTCTGATTTAACTGCGGTGAAGTGGTAGGTTTTTATTCACTTAGGTAAACAATGAAATTAGTTGAAATTCCATAGAGGGTTGATGTGTAATGGGACCATAAGGAAGCATTGCCTATTCATTGAATCCAAAGAGAGCTGTCTCTAAAAAAAAAAAAAAGGTAGTTCTTGCAATAGATTTGAAGCCTAGGAAGCAAGCCTTTTCTGTTGGACATTTGTGGCCTTTAAGGCCATTTTGTTTAATCTCTTTTCTACACTTGTAAACGCAACCAAAAAAAAAATCCCTGTGTGATGAAATTTACTTTTTATTATTTGCTTTTGAAAACCAAGACTCAGTTCTCAGGGCAGGCAGTTAATGTTAGTTAATAAGAACTATGTTGAATGCCTTTTGTAGGTTTCCACCTCCTCGTGTGCCACTTAAGTGAGAAAAAAAAAAAAAAAAAAACTAAACAAAGAATTTTCCAATGACTTTGGACCTTTTTATAAGACATACTGAATAATGATTAGAGCTCCATGTCTTGTTATTGTAGGCATATGGACTTCCCACTGGGGAGTGGATTTTTTTTATCATTTTAACAAACCCTCAGCTTTTACCTGGGAGACTTATGATGGTCTGAGTATACGTCTGTTGAACTGCTCTTTTTTAACAGCTGAGGTTTAAAGTTTTAGAGAATAGCTGGTGCTGAAATTTGGGTATGCTTTATTATGAACAGTTATACCATATGTTTTAGTAAATAAGATGTTTTTTGAGAAAAATGGAGGGGAAATTTAAGATGTGGAGACTTGATAATTTTGTTCTACAAATACTAGCAAATTTATTTATTTATTTTAAAGTTCTGCATTTTTTTTAAGATTTTATTTATTTGAGAGGTAGAATTACAGAAAGTGAGAGGGAGAGACAGAGAGAAAGATCTTCCATCTGCTGGTTCACTCTCCAATTGGCTGCAATAGCCAAAGCTGAGCCAATTCACAGCCAGGAGCCAGGAACATCTTCCAGGTTTCCCATATGGGTGACATCCCCAAGAACAAGAACATATTTTCCTTAAAAAAAAAAACTCCATTATTATGACCCAATAGTCAATGGATCACATGAAGTCAATGAATGTTTCATCATCTTATTTTTCTGCAGAAGTATCTACATCTCCAGGGGCTGGTGCTATGCCACAGGCCTCTGCCTGTGGTGCCAGCATCCCATCTCGGCACTGGTTTTAGTCCAGGCTGCTCCCCTTCCCATTCAGTTCTCTGCTATGGCCTGGGAAAGCAGCAGAAGATGGACAAAGTGCTTGGACCCCTACACCCTCATATAAGTCCCAGAAGCAGCTCCTGACTTTGGCTTTGGAATAGCCCAGCTCAGGCAGATGTAGCCATTTGAGGAGTAAACCAGAGGATGGAAGACCTTTCTCTCTGTCTCTCCCTCTCTCTGTAACTCTACCTCTCAATTAATTAAATAAAATCTTTTTTTTTTTAAAATCTATGCCTCCAGTCTCTCACATGTATGACAGGGGCTCAAGTACTTGGGCCATCTACCCCTGCCTTCTCAAGCACATTAGCAGGGAGCTAGATAAGAAGCAGAGTAGCCATCACTATGGGATACCAGTGTTGCAAATGGCCCTTAATCCACTGCATCACAACACCAGCCTTTCACTCTTCTATCTGAGCATATTACTAGAAGTAGAATATGTCTTATTCTGTGTGACTTCAATTCCAATAGGAAGATTTATTATAAAGAAAAATGTAATGCAATGGAATTTCCCCATTTGGCAATGTTAAACCTCAGTTTGATTTGTATGTGTAATTGGAATGTATAACTTTCATTCTTAAAACAATGTTTCCCCCTGAAATATGTCTCAAGAGAAGTCATTTCTTCTTTCTGCTTCTCTGTCTAACCCAAGGGTATGTTTGTCATAGCTTACATTTTTTTTTCTGCTATCTCTGCTTGAACTTACAATGCCCACAGGCACTGATTCCCTTCAGAATTTCTACAATAAGTAGTTTTAATGCTCAATACATGTTAGCCCACAAACTCCATATGCAGGAGTTAATGTTTTACTTTTTTCTTCAAAGTCAATCCAGTTCTGACTCTGGGATTCTCTGTAAGAATGGAAATTTAACCTTGGTAATAACGAAGACTCTCCCTAAAGGGTTGTATAAGATCGCCCACAGAGCTGAGATATAGGGGAGATCCTTCACAGTCAAAGTCGTTGGTTCTCACTGGTGAATTCATAGATGCCTTTCTAAATCTGAGGGCTTTTCAACTACTTGCCAACATTGAGGTATGGATCCTCTGAGTCTAGGGACCCAGTGGCTATGATCTCATCTTCTTAATGGATTTACGCAAATCTGAATAGTCATTGTTACATTGGAAATAACAAACACGTTCTCTTACTGTCTTCGAGATTCTTTTTCAAAAATTTTCTCCCGTTCAGCTCATTTCTTGACATTTCTTATTATCTCATTGTGTCTTAGACTCTATCTACACAAGTCAAAATTCTTGAGGCCAGACACACAAAACTGACTGTCCATCTGTGATATGAAGAACAGCAGAATGAATATGGAGAATGATGCACATTAACCTTGTCAGAACCACTACTTTTTTGTCCCACGATACTTAACAGAATTTTGGTCATTCGGTTGCAACTTCATATGCCTCTATAAGTGACCTCCACTTTCTAAAGCAGTCCAAATTCAGGCGGATGTGAGAGAAGAGCACTCAAAATAGCAGGCTCATTTGAAAGGACACAAGAACAGCTGTTGTTCCTCTAATTTCAGAGCCAACAGAACTGTGGTGCAGTTTCACTCTGGCAATGAGACCCAGATGTGACTTCAAGCCATAGTGCCTTCCTTAAGTTTAAATTTATGTACTTTCTTAAATATGAACTCAATAGAAGAAACTAATTTCAATTTTGTCTAACTCCAACAGATAGTGTTGAGCTAAGGACTCACCAACAAAAACTTCTTGAAATATAATCTATTGTAGGTAAAAATCATTTCTGTGCTAGAATTACACACAGCACAAGATGAAAGACACATATGTTATTTTTATTTTTTCCCTTCATTCTTTTCTGAGCTTATTTCCCCTATTCCAAATTAGTTAGCAATAGATACCAGTCTACATGGTATTTACAGAATAAAAATACAGAATATCATGAAAAGGCTGGCTGACCATTTACTGAACACTTGTGTGGGTGCTATAGATAGATTATGAATGAGGAAGAAACATTTATTGAAAAATTTAAATCTTCCTGAAATAACGGTGTCTTAGAGGTCATGTTTACTCATATGTATAGCTAGTTAAAACTGTAAACAAGGCCAAATACTTAAAAAATGATTAAAGGGGCTGGGGCTGTGGTGTAGTGAGTATGGCTGCCACCTGCAGTGCTGGCATCCCATGTGGGTGCTGGTTCAAGAATTGGCTGCTCCACTTCCACTTCTAATCCATCTCTTTGCTATAGCCTAGTAAAGCAGTGGAAGATGGCACAGTCCTTGGGACCCTGAACCCAAGCGGAAGACTCAGAAGAGGTTCCTGGCTCCTGGCTTTGGATTGACCCATCTCTGGCCATTGTGGCCATTTGGGGAATGAACCAGTGTATGGAAGACTTCTCTCTCTCTCTCTCTCTCTCTCTCTCTCTCTCTCTCTCTGCCTCTGCCTTTCAAATAAATAAATAAATATTTTTAAAAAATATAACAATGTTATATATGGCTTACCTTATGTTAAGAGATGTTAGAAAATGTATAGGAGATATTTCATAGAGGGAACAGTAACATTTAGCTGAAAATTTATTGCTAAATTACTCTTTATTTAATTTCCATGTTTAAAAATCACTGGAACTTATTTAAAAAATTTTAAAGATTCATTTATTTGAAAAAGTTACAAGGAGAGAAAAGAGACAGAGAGAGAGATCTTCCGTCTTCTGACCAGAGTTGGCGCAGGCTGAAGCCAAGAGCCAGGAGCCCCATTTGGGTCCCAGATGGCAGGTGTCCAAATTTTGAGCCATCTTCCACTGCTTTCCCAGGCACATTAGCAGGGAGCTGGATTGGAAGTAGAGTAACAAGACTCATACAGGCACTCGTGTGGGATGCCAGCATTGCAGTCAGTGGGTTAATCTGCTACATCACAATGTTGGCCCCTAAATCTTGTTTTATGCAATTAAGAGTGAGCTCTTCTACACTTTGGTTTTTGCAATTGTTTAATAAAATATCAGTTTGGACTATCCTATATTTGTTATAAATGCTTTCAAAATATATCTCAAAAGCCACTTTCATTGTTGGCACTTTATTAGGCTGTTGTTGACACTATCAAAAAGATTAAGCTTTTAGAAAAAACGTACTACCTCTGTGATACTTATCAAGGATGCAATTTTTAAAATGTTCTGAAATATTTCTTGTTGTAATGAATGAACTCTGTTCCTTATTTACGACAAGAATAGAAGAAGGAACTTAGGTAAATCATGAAACACTCATAACAGGCACTCAGAAGTGAAGGCATGAGGATAAGATGTGTATGTGCGTATGTGTGATACATGAGAAAAATTTGCTTCTAAATCATTTCAGGGAAGAGGGCTGCAGGAAATGATTGTCTATTCCCTATGTGAATACACAATAAATATGGAATATCGGTGATGAGCAAAAGAAATACAGAATAAAAATGAATAATTAAAAATGATGAAGAGATAGAGGAAATCAAAATAATTAAATTCAACAAAGGGAGTAATTGGGAGTCTGAAAAGGAAAAAAAATTAATCCCAGACCATGGTTTGTTAAAAATGGAATATGCTAATAAACTCATAGACATCCATTCAATATACAAATTTCTGAGACAGAGTTTACTGACAAATATACCATGTCCCTGGAGTCATATGGAATCTCCAAAAATTGCCTTGCTGACTTCTAGAGGTAGTTGTCTGAATGAGCGTATCCCCTTGGTGACACCTAGGTCAGAACATATAATAGGTGTTGCATGAACTCTAGTGATATTGGTACCAGTGATATTTATTATAACAGGAAAATTTTTTACTTATCTTGAGATTTCTCATCAATGAGTTTTGTCCTGACCTCTATTCAACTTTTAAGACAGGAATTGTATGGACAATTACACGTGATATTTACATTTTATCTGATATATATATATATATATATATGTAAAGTGTAAGATTCATACATTTGGTGTTTCTGAAATAATATAATCATTATAAACACATTTTGGAGCTTCAGTATGTAGAATTAACCCTCTCACTTGGACTGCAAATGTTAAATGATTACTTACCTCCCCAGGGTTTTGTTTTCTGCTCTAATACCTTCAGTTTACTCACACCAGTTTTAGTATATTGATTATTTTTCCTATATTATATAGTGTTTGTATTTTTCTAAGTCAATTTATGATATGTATGATACTGTTGAAATCCTTACTTAATGTATACTAAGCTGATCTTCTGTATATTAAGATAATCGAAAATGAATCTTGATGTGAATGGAAGGGGAGAGGGAGTGGGAAAGGGGAGGGTTGTGGGTGGGAGGGACGGTATGTGGGGGAAGCCATTGTAATCCATAAATCGTACTTTGGAAATTTATAAAAAAAAAAATTTCTTTTCATGCTAAGTGAAACCTCAAAATAATTTAGTAAATCAAATAATTATTTTTCTTATTTATAAGATAATAGTAACATACACCATCTAATTATTTGTATGACTCACTTTATTTTATTTTATTATTTTTTTTAACTTTTATTTAATGAATATAAATTTCCAAAGTACGATTTATGGATTACAATGGCTTCCCCCCCATAACGTCCCTCCCACCCACAACCATCCCCTTTCCCACTCCCTCTCCCCTTCCATTCACATCAAGATTCATTTTCGATTCTCTTTATATACAGAAGATCAGTTTAGTATACATTAAGTAAAGATTTCAACAGTTTGCTCCCACACAGAAACATAAAGTGAAAAATAATAGATGATTTTTTAAATGATGATGAAATCAGATCAGACCTATTGTCATGTTTAATCCCAGTGAGAGTCAAGTTGGAAATTGATAATTTCTTCTTTTTTTTTTTTTTTACAGAGGATCAGTTTAGTATACATTAAGTAAAGATTTCAACAGTTTGCACCCCCATAGAAACACAAAGCGAAATATACTGTTTGAGTACTCGTTATAGCATTAAATCTCAATACACAGCACATTAAGGACAGAGATCCTACATGAGGAGTAAGTGCACAGTGACTCCTGTTGTTGACTTTACCAATTGACACTCCTGTTTATGGCATCAGTAATCTCCCTATGCTCCAGTCATGAGATTCCAAGACTATGGAAGCCCTCTGAGTTCTCCGATTCTTATCTTGTTTAGACAAGGTCATAGTCAAAGTGGAGGTTCTCTCCTCCCTTCAGAGAAAGGTACCTCCTTCTTTGAAGACCTGTTCTTTCCACTGGGATCTCACTCACAGAGATCTTTCATTTAGCTATTGTTGGTTTTTTTTTTTTTTTTTTTTTTTTTTTTTTGCCAGAGTGTCTTGGCTTTCCATGCCTGAAATACTCTCATGGGCTTTTCAGCCAGATCCGAATGCCTTTAGGGCTGATTCTGAGGCCCTATTTTGATTCTGAGGTGCTATTTAGGACATCCACCACTCTATGAGTCTGCTGAGTATCACGCTTCCCATGTTGGATCACTCTCCCCTTTATTTATTATATCAGTTAGTATTAGTATTAGCAGGTACTAGACTTGTTTATGTGCTCCCTTTGACTCTTAGTCCTTTCATTATGATCAATTGTGAACTGAAATTGATCACTTGGACTAGTGAGATGGCATTGGTACATGCCACCTTGATGGGATTGAATTGGAGTCCCCTGGTATGTTTCTAACTCTACCATTTGGGGCAAGTCAGCTTGAGCATGTCCAAAATTATACATCTCTTCCCTCTCTTATTCCCACTCTTATGTTTAATAGGGATCACATTTCAGTTAATTTTCAACACTTAAGAATAACTGTGTATTAATTACAGAATTAAACCAGTCATATTAAGTAGAACAGACAAAAAAAAAAAAAACTACTAAGAGGGATAGTGTATTAAGTTGTTCATTAACAGTCAGGGCTATGCTGATCAAGTCACCGTTTCCCATAGTGTCCATTTCACTTCAGGAGGTTTCCTTTTTGGTGTTCAGTCAGTTGTCACCAATCAGGGCGAACATATGGTATTTGTCCCTTTGGGACTGGCTTATTTCACTCAGCATGATGTGTTCCAGGTTCCTCCATTTTGTTGAAAATGACTGGATTTCATTGTTTCTTACTGTGGTATAGTATTCTAAAGAGTACATATCCCATAATTTCTTTATCCAGTCTACCATTGATGGGCATTTAGGTTGGTTCCAGGTCTTGGCTAATGTGAATTGAGCTGCAATAAACATTAGGGTGCAGACCGCTTTTTTGTTTGCCAATTTAAATTTCTTTGAGTAAATTCCAAGGAGTGGGATGGCTGGGTCGAACGGTAGGGTTATTTTCAGGTTTCTGAGGAATCTCCAGACTGACTTCCATAGTGGCTTGACCAGTTTGCATTCCCACCAACAGTGGGTTAGTGTCCCTTTTTTTAACTTTTATTTAATGAATATAAATTTCCAAAGTACGATTTATGGATTACAATGGCTTCCCCCACATACCGTCCCTCCCACCCACTACCCTCCCCTTTCCCACTCCCTCTCCCCTTCCATTCACATCAAGATTCATTTTCGATTATCTTAATATACAGAAGATCAGCTTAGTATACATTAAGTAAGGATTTCAACAGTTTGCTCCCACACAGAAACATAAAGTGAAAAATAATAGATGATTTTTTAAATGATGATGAAATCAGATCAGACCTATTGTCATGTTTAATCCCAGTGAGAGTCAAGTTGGGAGTTGATAATTTCTTTTCTTTTCTTTTTTTTTTTTTTTAACAGAGGATCAGTTTAGTATACATTAAGTAAAGATTTCAACAGTTTGCACCCCCATAGAAACAGAAAGTGAAATATATTGTTTGAGTACTCGTTATAGCATTAAATCTCAATACACAGCACATTAAGGACAGAGATCCTACATGAGGAGTAAGTGCACAGTGACTCCTGTTGTTGACTTTACCAATTGACACTCCTGTCTATGGCTTCAGTAGTCTCCCTATGCTCCAGTCATGAGTTTCCAAGGCTATGGAAGCCCTCTGAGTTCTCCGATTCTTATCTTGTTTAGACAAGGTCATAGTCAAAGTGGAGGTTCTCTCCTCCCTTCAGAGAAAGGTACCTCCTTCTTTGAAGACCTGTTCTTTCCACTGGGATCTCACTCACAGAGATCTTTTGCCAGAGTGTCTTGGCTTTCCATGCCTGAAATACTCTCATGGGCTTTTCAGCCAGATCCGAATGCCTTTAGAGCTGATTCTGAGGCCAGAGTGCTATTTAGGACATCTGCCATTCTATGAGTCTGCTGAGTATCTCACTTCCCATGTTGGATCACTCTCCCCTTTATTTATTCTATCGGTTAGTGTTAGCAGGTACTAGACTTGTTTATGTGCTCCCTTTGACTCTTAGTCCTTTCATTATGATGAATTGTGAACTGAAATTGATCACTTGGAATAGTGAGATGGCATTGGTACATGCCACCTTGATGGGATTGAATTGGAGTCCCCTGGTACGTTTCTAACTCTACCATTTGGGGTAAGTCAGCTTGAGCATGTCCCAAATTGTACATCTCTTCCCTCTCTTATTCCCACTCTTATGTTTAACAGGGATCACATTTCAGTTAATTTTCAACACTTAAGAATAACTGTGTATTAATTACAGAATTAAACCAGTCATATTAAGTAGAACAGACAAAAAAACTACTAAGAGGGATAATGTATTAAGTTGTTCATTAACAGTCAGGGCTATGCTGATCAAGTCACCGTTTCCCATAGTGTCCATTTCACTTCAGGAGGTTTCCTTTTTGGTGTTCAGTCAGTTGTCACCAATCAGGGCGAACATATGGTATTTGTCCCTTTGGGACTGGCTTATTTCACTCAGCATGATGTGTTCCAGGTTCCTCCATTTTGTTGAAAATGACTGGATTTCGTTGTTTCTTACTGTGGTATAGTATTCTAAAGAGTACATATCCCATAATTTCTTTATCCAGTCTACCATTGATGGGCATTTAGGTTGGTTCCAGGTCTTAGCTATTGTGAATTGAGCTGCAATAAACATTAGGCTGCAGACCGCTTTTTTGTTTGCCAATTTAAATTCCTTTGGGTAAATTCCAAGGAGTGGGATGGCTGGGTCAAACGGTAGGGTTATCTTCAGGTTTCTGAGGAATCTCCAGACTGACTTCCATAGTGGCTTGACCAGTTTGCATTCCCACCAACAGTGGGTTAGTGTCCCTTTTTCCCCACATCCTCGCCAGCACCTGTTGTTGGTAGATTTCTGAATGTGAGCCATTCTAACCGGGGTGAGGTGAAACCTCATTGTGGTTTTGATTTGCATTTCCCTGATTGCTAATGACCTTAAACATTTTTTCATGTGCCTGTTGGCCATTTGGATTTCCTCTTTTGAAAAATGTCTATTGAGGTCCTTGGCCCATCTCTTAAGTGGGTTGTTGGTTTTGTTTTTGTGGAGTTTCTTGATCTCTTTGTAGATTCTGGTTATTAACCCTTTATCTGTTGCATAGTTTGCAAATATTTTTTCCCATTCTGTCGGTTGTCTCTTCACTCTCCTGACTGTTTCTTTTGCAGTACAGAAACTTCTCAATTTGATGCAATCCCAATAGTTGATTTTGGCTTTGACTGACTGTGCCTCCTGGGTCTTTTCCAGAAACTCTTTGCCTGTGCCAATATCTTGAAGGGTTTCTCCAATGTTCTCTAGTAACTTGATGGTGTCAGGTTGTAGATTTAGGTCTTTAATCCATGTTGAGTGGATTTTTGTGTAAGGTGTAAGGTAGGGGTCTTGCTTCATGCTTCTGCACGTGGAAATCCAGTTTTCCCAGCACCATTTATTGAATAGACTGTCCTTGCTCCAGGAATTAGTTTTAGATCCTTGATCAAATATAAGTTGGCTATAGATGTTTGGGTTGATTTCTGGTGTTTCAATTCTGTTCCATTGGTCTATCCATCTGTTTCTGTACCAGTACCATGCTGTTTTGATGACAACTGCCCTGTAGTATGTCCTGAAATCTGGTATTGTGATGCCTCCGGCTTTGTTTTTGTTGTACAAGATTGCTTTAGCTATTCGAGGTCTCTTGTGCCTCCATATAAATTTCAGCACCAATTTTTCCAGATCTGAGAAGAAGATCTTCGGTATCTTGATTGGTATTGCATTGAATCTATATATTGCTTTTGGGAGAATGGACATTTTGATGATATTGATTCTTCCAATCCATGAGCATGGAAGATTTTTCCATTTCTTGGTATCCTCTTCTATTTCTTTCTTTAAGGTTTTGTAATTTTCATCATAGAGATCTTGAACGTCCTTGGTTAAGTTTATTCCAAGGTATTTGATTGTTTTTGTAGCTATTGTGAATGGGATTGATCTTAGAAGTTCTTCCTCAGCCATGGCATTGTCTGTGTATACAAAGGCTGTTGATTTTTGTGCATTGATTTTATACCCTGCTACTTTGCCAAAATCTTCTATGAGTTCCAATAGTCTCTTAGTAGAGTTCTTTGGGTCCCCTAAATAAAGAATCATGTCATCTGCAAAGAGGGATAGTTTGAGTTCTTCCTTCTCAATTTGTATTCCTTTAATTTCTTTTTCTTGCCTAATAACTCTGGCTAGAACCTCCAGAACTATATTGAATAGCAGTGGTGAGAGTGGACATCCCTGTCTGGTACCAGATCTCAGTGGAAATGCTTCCAACTTTTCCCCATTCAATAGGATGTTGGCTGTGGGTTTTTCATAGATTGCTTTGATTGTATTGAGGAATGTTCCTTCCAAACCCAGTTTGCTTAGAGTTTTCATCATGAAAGGGTGTTGTATTTTATCAAATGCTTTCTCGGCATCTATTGAGATAATCATATGGTTTTTCTTCTGCAGTCTGTTAATGTGGTGTATCACATTGATTGTCTTGCACACGTTAAACCATCCCTACATACCAGGGATAAATCCCAATTGGTCTGGGTGGATGAACTTTCTGATGTGTTGTTGCATTCTATTGGCGAGAATTTTATTGAGGATTTTTGCATCTATGTTAATCAGGGATATTGGTCTGTAATTCTCTTTCAGTGCTGCATCTTTCTCTGGGTTAGGGATTAAGGTGATGCTGGCTTCATAGAAAGAATTTGGGAGGATTCCCTCTTCTTCGATTGTTCTGAATAGTTTGAGAAGAATTGGAGTTAGTTCTTCTTTAAATGTCTGGTAGAATTCCCCAGTGAATCCATCTGGTCCTGGGCTTTTCTTTGTTGGGAGGGCCTTTATTACTGTTTCAATTTCTGTCTCAGTTATGGGTCTGTTTAGGTTTTCGATGTCTTCCTAGTTCAATTTAGGTAGGTTGCATGTGTCCAGGAATCTATGCATTTCTGATGGATTTTCTTGTTTGCTGGCATACAAGTCCTTGTAGTAATTTCTGATGATTCTTTTTATTTCTGTGGTGTCTGTTGTTACGTTTCCTTTTTCATCTCTGATTTTATTGATTTGGGTCTTTTCTCTTCTTTTTTTAGTTAGTTGGGCCAATGGGGTGTCAATTTTGTTTATTTTTTCAAAAAACCAGCTCCTCGCTTGGCTGATTTTTTGTAATATTTTTCTTGATTCAATCCTGTTGATTTCTTCTCTGATTTTAATTATTTCTCTTCTCCTACTAGATTTGGGTCTGGTTTGCTGTAGGTTTTCTAGATCCTTGAGGTGAATAGAAAGCTCATTTATTTGGTGCCTTTCCAATTTCTTGATGTAGGCACCTATTGATATAAACTTTCCTCTTAACACTGCTTTTGCTGCGTCCCATAAGTTTTGGTATGTTGTGCTGTTATCCTCATTTACTTCCAGAAAGTTTTTGATCTCTCTTTTGATTTCTTCTATGACCCATTGTTCATTCAGGAGCATGTTGTTCAGTCTCCATGTGTTTGCGTATGCTCTAGGGATTCCTGAGTTGCTGATTTCCAACTTCATTCCTTTATGGTCTGAGAAGCTGCATAGTATGATTCTAATTCTTTTGAATTTGCTGAGACTTGCTTTATGGCCTAGAATGTGATCAATCCTAGAGAAGGTTCCATGTACTGCTGAGAAAAATGTAAAATCTTTAGCTGTAGGATTGAAAGTTCTGTATATATCTGTTAGATCCATTTGGGCTATAGTGTCGTTTAAATCTACTGTATCCTTGTTGATCTTCTGTCCTATTGATCTATTTCTGAGAGTGGAGTATTGAAGTCCCCCAGTACTATTGTATTGGGGTCTAAGTCTCCCTTTAAGTCCCTTAACAAATCTTTTAGATAAACCGGTGCTCTGTAGTTAGGTGCATATACATTGATAATTGTTATATCTTCCTGTTGAATTGATCCCTTAATCATTATGTAGTGTCCCTCTTTGTCTCTCTTAACGGTTTTTGTGGTAAAGTTTATGTTGTCTGATATTAAGATGGCTACGCCCGCTCTTTTTTCATTTCTGTTGGCATGGTATATCTTTTTCCAGCCTTTCACTTTCAGTCTGTATGGATCTTTGTTGGAAAGATGTGTTTCTTGTAAGCAGCAAATAGATGGGTTTTGTTCCTTAACCCAATCAGCCAATCGGTGTCTTTTAACTGGACAGTTCAGGCCATTCACGTTCAATGTGACTAATGATAAGTGGTAACTTTGCCCTGCCATTTGCCAAAGATAAGTTCTAATATATGCTTTGAATTCCCTGTGATCTTTTGCTGTGAGGTTTCCTTCCTTGGTTTCCTTCCTTTACCTTCTTTCATTGATGACCATGTTTCTTTGTTTCTGTGTGTAACACATCTTTAAGCATCTTTTGCAGGGCTGGAAGAGTGGCAACAAATTCTTTCAATTTCTGTTTGCTATGAAAAGTCTTTATTTCACCTTCATTCACAAATGATAGCTTTGCAGGATATAATATTCTGGGCTGGCAGTTTTTCTCTCTTAGTACCTGGGCTATATCTCGCCATTCTCTCCTAGCTTGTAGAGTTTCTGATGAGAAGTCAGCTGTGAGTCTGATTGGAGATCCTCTGAGAGTAATCTGACGTTTCTCTCTTGCACATTTTAGGATCTTTTCTTTATGTTTCACTGTGGTAAGTTTAATTACCATGTGTCGTGGTGAGGATCTCTTTTGGTCGTGTTTATTAGGGGTTCTGTGAGCTTCCTGTACTAGGATGTCTCTGTCCTTCTCCAAACCTGGGAAATTTTCTGCTAATACCTCACTAAAAAGGCCTTCAATCCTTTCTCCCTCTCCATGCCTTCAGGAACTCCTAGAACTCGAATGTCGGGTTTTTTAATAGTATCCTGTAGATTCCCGACAATATGTTTTAGATTTCTAATTTCCTCTTCTTTTCTTTGGTCTGACTGTATCCTTTCCTGTTCTCTGTCTTCTAAGTCCGATATTCTCTCTTCTGCTTCACCCATTCTGTTTGTAAGGCTCTCTATTGTGTTTTTCATTTGATCTATTGAATTCTTCACTTCAGTCACTATCACAGTTTCCTGTTGTACTAGTTGTTTCGTTTCATTTTGATTCCTCCTTAATATTTCATTTTCACGAGAGAGATTTTCTATCTTGTCCATTAAGGATTTCTGTAGTTCAAGAATTTGTTTTTGAGAACTTCTTAATGTTCTTATCAATTTTTTGAGATCTGCTTCTTGCATTTCTTCTATGTCATCATCTTCATAATCTTGAATTGGGGTGTCTTTTTCATTTGAGGGTGTCATGGTGACTTCCTTGTTTTTATTACTTTGGTTTTTGCGTTTGTTATTTGGCATATTGGACATATTTGGTTTCTTCACTGTGGTGTTTTTTCTTGTTATACTATGACTCTAGATTAAGTGGACTGTTTTTGATGGAGCCTTAGGGCTTGAGATGGGTGTAGCCTGAGAGCTCTGTTTGGTGTTCCAAAGGTGACACTCCCAGGTTAGGCGTGGTAAACCTCTCTCTCTCTTTCTTTTTTTTTTTTTTTTTTTGATTCAAAAGGGAAGTTATTCTGCACAGCTGAACGAAGTTGGAGGTAGTTAGCAGGCAAATGATATACCCACAGGAGCCAGAGATCGGAAGCTCTTTCCCAAGGACCACACAGGGAATCTGTTCGGCCCTCAGAGTGGGCTCAAATTCTCCTTCAGTCTCCCACTGGGTTGCCAAAGTTATGGAATTGTAGCATCTCTGGAGAGTGCTCACGTGAATTCCATGAGTTCTCTCCCCCACCGTCTCTTTTTTCACAGTCTCAGTTCAGTAGCACCACAAATTTACTAGGTCCTAATCTCCTGTTAATTCGCCCTGCCAGAGTCAGGTTTTTCTGCTAGGCTCAGGGCCGGTGCAGACCTGAGGTCGCTCTGCTTATGACATATGTCCAAGATGGCGCATGCTCTTTGTCTTGCTCGCCCTTGAGAGGTGAGCGGAGAGAGAGAAACCCGTGTCCATACCAGTCACCTTTTTTTTTTTTCTCTCTGTCTCTCTTCCAGTTAGCCTGGTGAACTTTCCGCCCCCCCCCCGGGGGTCGTTCCCTCTAGTCTCCTCTCTCCACTTGCCTGCCGGTGTCTCGGGCTATTGAGGTTCGGCTCACCTTGCGTTCCAGCGCTGGTGTGTTGAGTCTGCCGCTGGTGTCCCGAACTGTGGGCTCCCACGCTCTCCATGCAGGTCCGCTCCCCTTCCAGCGCCGATGTGTGGACTCGGAGCCCTGGACGTCCCAAGTCTCCCTGCTGTTGTCTGTGTGGCATGCACTCCCCTTCGAGCACTGCCGCGCAGACCACGTGGCTTCCGCGGCTCCATCCTGCAGCTTGGCTTCCGCGGCTCGGTCCCGCGACTCGGCTTTCACGCGGTGGGCGACTTTGTTCTCCCACCAGGTCCTCCGATTCACGGCCACTCGTTCCAGAAGAGTTTCCTCTGCAATATTTTCCTGGTTCTTTTTTCTGAGGCTACCGTAACTCCCCTTTTATTAAACTAAATTTTCCCAGACTATCGGTGTGCGGCCTCACTATTCCGCCATCTTGGCTCCGCCCCGGAACCTAAGACCATTAATGTTTAATGTGACTATTGATATGTAGTGACTTTGCCCTGCCATTTTCCCGGAGATATTTTCTAGTATATACTTTGAGCTTCCCATGCTCTTTTACTAGTAGGTTTTCTTCCTTTACCTTCTTTCATATTGATGGCCGTGTTTCTGTGTTTTTGAGTGTAGCACATCTTTAAGTATCTTTTGCAGGGCCGGACGAGTGGCCACAAAGTCTTTCAATTTCTGTTTGCTATGAAAGGTCTTTATTTCACTTTCATTCACAAATGAGAGCTTAGCAGGATATAATATTCTGGGCTGGCAATTTTTCTCTCTTAGTACCTGTGCTATGTCTCACCATTCCCTCCTAGCCTGTAGTGTTTCTGATGAGAAGTCTGCTGTGAGTCTAATTGGAGATCCTCTGAGAGTAATCTGACATTTCTCTCTTGCACATTTTAGGATCTTTTCTTTATGTTTCACTGTGGTAAGTTTAATTACCATGTGTCGTGGTGAGGATCTCTTTTGGTCATGTTTACTGGGGGTTCTATGAGCTTCCTGTACTAGGATGTCTCTGTCCTTCTCCAAACCTGGAAAGTTCTCTGCTAGTTTCTCACTAAAAAGGCCTTCTAATCCTTTCTCTCTCTCCATGCCTTCAGGAACTCCTAGAACTCGAATGTTGGTTTTTTAATAGTATCCTGTAGATTCCCAACAATATTTTTTAGATTTCTAATTTCCTCTTCTTTTCTTTGGTTTGACTGTATGTTTTCCTGTGCTCTATCTTCTAAGTCTGATATTCTCTCTTCTGCTTCACCCATTCTGTTTTTCAGGCTTTCTAATGTGTTTGTCATTTGATCTATTGAGCTCTTCATTTCATTTTGATTTCTCTTCACTATCACACTTTCCTGTTCTACTAGTTTCTGTGTTTCATTTTGATTCTTCCTTAAAATTTCATTTTCACGAGAGAGATTTTCAATCCTGTCCAATAAGGATTTCTGTAGTTCAAGGATTTGCTTTTGAAAACTTCTAAATGTTCTTATCATAAATTTTTTGAAATCCGTATCTTGCATTTCTTCTATCTCATCATCTTCATAATCTTGGTTTTGGGTGTTTTGTTTATTTGGAGGCATCATAGTGTCATCGTTGATCTTGTTCCCTCGATTTCTGTGTTTGTTGCTTGGCATAGTTAATTCTTCTTTCGTCACTGTGCGTTTTTTTTAAAAAATTTTTTTTTTAATTTTATACTATGTCGGTGTTAAGTGGACTGCCTGCTGTTGGAGGAGCCTTGGAGGCTTGAGATGGGTGTGGCCTGAGAGCTCTGCTTGGTTCTTCCAGGTTACGGGTGTGCAAAAGTGACACCCTCAGGTTATGCATGGTAAATCTCTCTCTTTTTTATTTATTTATTTGTTTAATTTTTTCAGGGGGTAAGTAATATCGCACCACTCGGCTGTGCAGAATTGATGGTATTTAGCTTCCGATCTCTGGCTTCTACCCAAAGAGTCTGTGCAGGCTCTGTTTCTCCTCTGGACTCCCACTGGTTGCCTAGGCTACTGAATTGTAGTGACTCAGTTCCTTAGGTCTCCCCGTTGTTATGTAAATCCAGAGAGGGGGCCTGCTCTTTGTCTCTTGCAAACTCTTGCAAACTCTTGCAAGCCTTGCAGCTTTGCAACCTTTGCAAGGTTGGCGGAGAGAGAAACCCCCCACCTTTTTTTCCTTCTTTCCTGTAGTCAGTCTGGTGCACTTTCCTGCTCCCCTCTAGATTCTGACTGCCGTTTCCCCACCAATGTCTCAGGTTATTGAGCTCACCTCCCCTTCCAGTGCCGATGTGTGGACTCGGAGCCCTGGGCATCCCAACTCTCCTCGCTGGTGTCTGTGTGACATCCACTCCCCTTCCTGCACTGGCATGCAGACCCTGCGGCTCCCGCGGCTCGGCTTTTGCATGGTGGGCAACCTTGTTCTCCCAGTAGGTCCTCCGAGTCACAGCCATTAGATCTAGAAGAGTTTCCTCTGCAATTTTTTCCTGATCCTTTTTCTGAGGCTACCGTAACTCCACTTTTATTAAACTAAATTTTCCCTGACTATCGGTGCGCGCCCTCACTATTCCGCCATCTTGGCTCCCTACCCCTTGTTTTTCGACTCACTTTATTTTATGTATCACTATAATCTTAACTTTAAAGATGATAAACTGTGAAAATTTTATGCTTTAGATTTATTTAATCTTTAATCTGTACACATACATGCTAATTTAAAAAAATTAAAAATTATTATTAAAAAGAAATAAAAACTTTATTATCTTTTTTTTATAGTGTACTTGGCTTCGTAGACTTCTGTTTTATTTAGTTAGTTCATTTTCTTCCTCTAGTTCCTTTTCATATTGCAAAGACTGTAAGAAACATTGCCCATCCCACTCGTGACACTCTGGGAAGAGATGATTGAGGTGACTTCTGGGGCATGTGTCTTTGGGAGCCAATTCCTCCTGGTTGAGATAAATCTTCTAATACTCTTGGGCTTGTCTGAGATAAATTAACCATTTTTCCTGTGATTTATGATAACTGGCTAATAACTAGTTGCCTGTTTCTTGCAAAAGAATTCCCAGTCTTACTTGAGGATATTAGAAGAAGTTTTTGAGAAAATAAAGCATGACAGCAAGATTTTAATGTTCAGGAAGAAGCAATTCCTTTTGGAATGTATGTGTCATGTATAGCAGGGGGTTGGACCAACAAATTGAACGTGGGTTACAGGTTTTAAGATGAGGCTAGGCACAAAATCTTTACTCTTGCTGGTACAAGGCATTTCACCAGGACAGAGAATAGCTGCCATAAACCACATTGATCCATGCCAAGAGTGAGTGATATGAAAAGGTTTAGTAAAATGTTGCCAATGCCCCTGGGTTATTGTTTAATGACCAGACATTCCCTTGAAACTTTAAGAGGTTTGTGGAGCAAGGGACATGAATGGTGTCTTTTGCTGTTGTTAGGCGTAAGAAATTTTGTTCTGAGTACAAGTGTAGGGAATAATTTCAATCTTTCTTAATAGCTAGCAAATTTGCTACCTATTAAGAAAGAGTATGAATAACAAACCTTCCCAACCATCAGATTTAATAGAATTCCTAGAACAAATACAATCTCTCTCTTTCTCCCTCTCCCTCTCCTTGTTTCTCTCTCTCCCTTAAATGAGATAGTGCATATGCAATATCTAGCCTAATGATTGGAAAGAGTAGGTTCTCAGTAAATCTTGGTTATCATTATTATTGAAAAGAATGATGATTTTTAAAGCAGAGGACTAAAGGGGGAAGAACAAACTAGAAACGAATTGGAATGAGTGGTGGCTCTGGTTGCCCTCCTCAAATTGGTATCAGTGCTCTCAGTAAATCAGAATTTCTTTGACTTGGGCTTTGAGGTAAAGGTAGCAGCAGAATGATTTAGCAAACACAGTGTTGGATTAGAAGTCAGAAGCATATTATACTCCCAGTTCTTTCACTTACTAGAAATTTGACCTCAGGAAACTTAATTACTTACTTAATTAATTTATTTTTTTAGGCCTAGCCAATCTAATTTATTTATTTATTTTTAAACTTTTATTCAATAAATATAAATTTTGAAAGTACAACTTCTGGATTATAGCAGTTTTTCCCCCCATAACCACCCTCCCATCCGAAACCATCCCATCTCCTACTCCCTCTCCCATCCCATTCTTCATTAAGATTCATTTTTAATTATCTTTATATACAGAAGATCATCTTAGTATATACTAAGTGAAGATTTCAACAGATTGCACCCACACAGACACACAAAATATAAAGTACTAATTGAATACTAGTTTTACCGTTAATTCACATCATACAACACATTAAGGACAGAGATCCTACATGGGGAGTAAGTGCACAGTGACTCCCATTGTTGATTTAACAATTGACACTGTCGTGTATGACGTCAGTAATCACCCAAAGCTCTTGTCATAAGCTGCCAAGGCCATGGAAGCCTCTTGAGTTCACAAACTCCAACCTTGTTTAGACAAGGCCATAGTCAAAGTGGAAGTTCTCTCCTCCTTTCAGAGAAAGGTGCCTCCTTCTTTGATGGCCCATTCTACCCTGCAAGATATAGGCACAGGCAAAGACTTATTGGAAAAGACCCCAGAGGCACAGGCAGTCAAACCCAGAATTAACAATTGGAATTACACCAAATTAAGAAGTTTCTGTACTGCAAAAGAAACAATCAGGAAACTGAAGAGGCAACTGACAGAATGGGAAAAATATTTGCAAACTATGCAACCAATAAAGGATTAATAACCAGAATCTACAAAGAGATCAAGAAACTCCACAACAACAAAATAAACAACCCGTTTAAGAGATGGGCCAAGGACCTAAATAGACATTTTTAAAAGAAGAAATCCAAACGGCCAACAGACACATGAAAAAATGTTCAAGAGCACTAGCCATCAAGGAAATGGAAATCAAAACCACAATGAGGTTTCATCTCACCCCAGTTAGAATAGCTTACATACAGAAATGAACTAACAACAGATGCTGGCGAGGATGTGGGGAAAAAGGCGCCGGCGCCACTGCTCACTAGGCTAATCCTCCACCTGCGGCACCAGCACTCCAGGTTCTAGTCCCAGTTGGGGTGCCGGTTCTGTCCTGGTTGCTCTTCCTCCAGTCCAGCTCTCTGCTGTGGCCCAGGAAGGCAGTGGAGGATGGCCCAAGTACTTGGGCCCTGCACCCGCATGGAAGACTAGGAAGAAGCACCTGGCTCCTGGCTTCGGATCAGCGCAGCGCTGGCCGTAGTGGCCATTTGGGAGGTGAACCAACAGAAAGGGAAGACCTTTCTCTCTCTCTCTCTCTCTCTCTCTCTCACTGTCTAACTTTGCTGTCAAAAAAAAAAAAAAAAGTCACAGTAATCCACTGTTGGTGGGAATGCAAACTGGTAAAGCCACTATGGAAGACAGTTTGGAGATTCCTTGGAAATCTGAACATAGCCCTACCACATGACCCAGCCATCCCACTCTGGGAGTTTACCCAAAGGAAATTAAATTGGCGAACTTAATTTATTCAGAACCCTTGTTTCCTCATCTGAAAATGAAGACTGATGTTCGCTGAATCCATCTTGCGATGACCTAAGGAGATAAAGTCCTGGAAAAGTGTGAGGTGTTACTTTTAATTACAGGAATGCAGTGAATTTACATTTTCAAAAAGTATGATATAATGACACAGGTAAGGAGGTAGCTGGCAAGGAGATGGGGTCTCCAGTCCCTCCCCTCAGCTTTGCCTGTGCTTACAGCCCTGCCTGCAACTCTCATATTAACCCCTCCTCTGTGCCGCAGAAAATTGCAGCTTCCACCATTTTGCTGCTCAGAACAAGCACCAGCTGAAAATAGCCACCATCCCAGCTGACTGAATCCTGCAAGGACCGTTAGTTCATTATAAGGGCATCATAATAAAATTATCAAGGCTGGCACACCCACTGACATCATGGACCTGACACCATGACTCTTCCAAGTGGCCCTGAAGCCCTGCTGCAAACCCCGCCTTCTCTGAATACTCAATTGAGCCCTGCCCTAAGCCCTCAGTCCATGTGAGGATGGGACTGAACCTGGTGGAGTGCAGCTCTCTTGGACATGACCACACTCGTTCTTGAATATGTACTGTTGCCTCTCTGCTGACCTTTTTCTACATCTCATCCTCAAAAACTTTTCTTGCATCAGAGACAAGAATCTGAACCCAGCTACCAAATGACAACATCATCTCCGTGTCTTAAGTCCCTCAGCCTCAGATCATGAAGATGTCCTGTTTTCATGGAAGGGTAGGAAAAACAGGCATGAAATTGTGTGACAGTAAAACAAACTCAGATGTAGCCAGGGAACATAGTATTATATCAGAGCAATTGTAGATCATGAGCTTTATACAAGTGAGAATATTTCAGAGTTACATCTGAAAGATGCTCCCTTTTATTAAATTTTAACTCTTTCATCCTTAAGGTTCACAACAAGAAGGTAAGATGACAACTTAGTGTGAATACTGAGATGTCTGACTTTCAGCTGAGAGTTCTATAGTAGATATATTTCAGAACATTTTAAAGGGATTAGGATTTTATAAAAATATATTTATCTACATTCTGGTAGGTGAAAAATGGGTAATAAGTATAATATATAATAAGTAACTTATGTAGTTGCATGTTGGAGAATCACAAGTGGTTTAGATTAAAAAAAAACACAATCACACCAAACCTGTTGTCTTCGTCACAACACAACAATAAACTTAAAGCAAGTTAAGAGAGCTGGAAATGAAGAAATTGAGGGTTTAGAGCTGCAATATACAATTTTTACTGGCAGGTTGAAAACCAAACCAAATTTGAAAGATATAAAAAGAAAGATTTGCGTCTATTCAGTGGAGAATATTCCATGGAGAAGGATGAGCTAAGTGTAGTGACTTTAAGTGGAAGCATGCCTGCTGTGTTCAATAGCATGGCAATGAGAACAGGAACAGAGCAGAGCATCTAGGCTTGGCTATTAATTATTCCTCTGCATGCTTGATGATCTGTTTACTGTTGTCATTATGTTCAAATCTTATTCCGATTTGTCTAATCTATTCTATTGCATATCAATATCAATAGTTATAATTTCCATGTAAAACACATTATTTTAAAACATGCTTTATAGGTAGTATGCTGCCTAAGTGTCTATAATACCTAAACATATACACACAGCACATATATGTATATACTATTTTGATTATACTGCACATAGCCCTTATTCCATAACTTGAGATTTGTCTTTTCTAATCAATCATCTAAGAAATACAAGTGTGTTCTTGAAAGTACCCTATATGTATTATTATAGGGATGGAGAGTTGTACAGATGGTAATTAGATTCAGGCATGTTATGTAGAGTAACTGACAAGATGATTTTCCTTATATATTGTTGTCTGAATCTAGCTTGTATTTAGGGAATATAACACAAAATAAGCTTGCATTTTGAAATAAACATAAAATAATAATAATGTGTTTTGCTTGTATAAGTAGGATTTGTTTCTTGTTATTTGGTGAAATATGTGTATTTCAACTGGAAACTAGATTTTAACTCCTAGAGAAATATGAGTATAATTTGTGTATATAGTTGTATGTATTTATGTAACTATCAATCTATTTCTATATTTAGAAACACACATAATGTATTTGTAAATGAAGTAAAGAAATGTTAGTTCCCTCATTAATACCTTGCATTCAGTGTATTCATTGTGATACTTTTCTACAATAATGACCTTAGTATAAATTTTTTGTCCCAGTTCTTCTCCATCAGAGAAACTCTGATGGAGTTTCTCTACCACTCTTCTATTCTTCAAGCCTTAAATTGCTTTAGAATGAAGACCTTGAATGTCAGAAAAATCTTTTCCTTGTTAGATACTTTTGTAAACACACTTCAAGAAACATTTATACGTTTTTATTTATGTGAAAATAGTTCTTAGCAAACTACCAGTGCCAAGAATATTCTTTTCTCCATCATTGTCTAAGGGTAAAGTTTTGCTGTATAGCTATCAGCTGCAAGGATATTGTATCCTGCAATGGAAAAGACTATTTTGACTTATTAAAATTTTCTTTGTTTTTCACTTGAAGTACAGTGCAATGAGTGGTAAGAGAGAGAGAGAGAGAGACAGAGAGACAGAGAGAGAGACAGAGAGAATCTTGTACAGGGCTGGACCAGCCTGAAGCCAGGAGTCAAGTATTTGGGACACCATCCTCTGCCTTTGTAGGTGCGTTAGCAGGAAGCTGAATCAGAAGTGGAGTAGCAAGGACCTGACAAGTGCTCTAATGTGGGATGCTGGTGTTGCAATTGTTGGATTAACCCACTGACCTACGATTCTTGCCATTGAAAGAACAATAGTTTATATAATTATAAATTATAAATATAAATTTGTTTATATGAAAATAGGTTCTTAGAATAAAGGAAGTAGAATCTTCTGAAAGGTAAGGTATGGAAGAAAATTCTGATCTACTAGTCTAAGAGAACAATATTGCCCTTCAGTAATATTTTGTATGTAGTTTACATCCATAAGAAAGCCTGAAATACTTACATTCTTTATATAATTGAAATAACATCAAAGAGGTAAAAATTGAATTTCTAACTGTGAACATTTATACCTAATCACTGAGAAAAGAAACTAAAAAAGTAAAGTTTTATAACATTTTTGTCATAGATTACCTAGAGATTTTAATAAATAGATTTTGAAATTGCAGGGGTAAGAAAAATTGTCTGAATGTCTGCTCTGCCTGAAGTATCCAACTAAAGGTTTCAAGTATTCAATCATCTATGCATTTGTTATGTTTTAGACGACAGTGTTTTTGAGTACTATATATTTGTTGTTTTTCTTAATTTCTAATCTACAGTTGGGGAAGAGGTTTCAAATTAATTCCTTGCAGTTTGAATTCCTGTGTATCCACAATGGAAATTTACCATTATGCATGAGGCATTCTTTCTTTATTTTTTTTTTATAACAGAAAAATTCTTAAATTTGTTCTGGGAACAGTGGAATGAAACGTCAATAATTTCATTATCCCGGAATTGTGGCACTCAAAGAAAGTGCTGTAGAAACTCTTTCAATTTCCACCTGTGTGCTAAAGTGAAAACAAATCATGTCAACTTACTGTATTGTGCACAGATGGGAAAGTACGCCTCTCTGATAAAACCTCTAAAAGTAAGCAATCAGCTTTCAGGTTCATGGGGACATGATGAAGTGGCTGGGGTCGAGGCATAGCAGCTTCTTTTTTTTTTTATTTTTGACCTGATGCTGTCTAAGTTATTTATTTCTGATATAACTACTAAGTGATAAGAGACCTGGTACCTTCGCCTCTTGAAACTGTGGTATGATTTTTATAACTGTTTGAAGTATAATCTTTTATAGTACATAATCTGACTGGTTATAAAAAGGAAAATGTATTTGCTTTAAGTAAAATTGGTTGAAATTTGCAGGGTCTGTCTTCCAAATTATAATGATGTGTTAGGAAACAAATCTATTTTTTTGTTTTTCCATGTTTATATTTTGTGATGTCACCTGTAGGCATCTGTGTGATAGAATTCTACATCTATTTATTATTCTGTTTTCTAGCTCTGTCCAGATGTTTAGCTACAGGGTAGTGTTACTGCCCAGATTAGTACAGCTGGGTTGAAGACTGCTAAATATGTACAGCATCTGTGCTTTGTCTTGGGAGGTTGAATTTCAATTAATTAAATGTGCAGCTAACTTCCAAGGATCTTGCTTCTCAGTTAAACCAACTATGGAGCAGAACTAATTTTAAAAGTCAAGAATAAATAGTGTAAGAGAAAACTCTTTTTTAAAACAAATGCTCTTGGCTGCACTAATAGAGTGAAAACAAATATTTAAATATTCACAAACCATTATCATTTTATCTAGAAAGTAAGAATCTATTTTCAGAACTATTAAAAGAAAAAAAGCCACATCTTTGTAAGATTGCCTGGAAATTAAACACACTGCTTTTATTAATAATTTAGCTTAAGAGGCTATCATTTCTTCTCGTATTCTTCCCACTTTGGTGTTTACTTTTATGTAGAGAGAAAAAAAATGAGTCAAAACATCATTTTAAGAACATTATGCTGAGCCAAAATTAATCAGACCGCAACTATAGCTTATATCACTTATGATTGCAGTGTGATGTTTAGATGAATTTTCTGGCTTAATATTCTGTTAGGAGGTCTTTTGTCATTATTCAGACATTTGGAAAATGGATTTTTATGAAAAGGCATTCTAAAAGTGAAGGCTTACAAAATTTCCCCTGAACATCTGTGCCAAATTAAATAAGCTTGTAAATATAATAAATAAGCTAACATGAAAAGTACCAGGAAATAAATAAAACTTGATTCGGTTTTCTTTGGCTAGATGCAAATAATGGTATTTGTAATGGTTTTTGTAATCTCTGTAGTATGTATGCCAGATACCTGCCTTATACAAGGGACCACTGGACTAATCAGTTTAAAAAAGAAAGGAAAGAAAGAACTGAAGTGCACTCTGATTCCAAACATAACATACTCTTTAGACTGTGCAAATATTTAGCATCAAAACATCTGAAGACTCATTGAATCTTTATATTTCTTTGGACTGTGCTATAGACTGAATTGGATCCCTCCAAAATACATATGCTGACATCCTACACCTACTGGGATAAAGTGGAGATATGGTCATAAGGTTAAATGAGGTCATAAGGAAGGAGCCCTGATCCCACAGTACTGGTGTCCTTACATGAAAGGAAGTGACATCAGAGCCGGTTCTCCACTGTGTGAGATACTGTGAGAAGGCAGCCACCCAGGGAACGAACCCTCACCAGAACCCGATCATACAGGCATTCTGGTCTTTACATTCAGTCTCTGGAACTGAAAGAAAATGTGTCTCTGTTGTTAGAACCATTAGTCTATGGTCTTTTGTTATGGCAATCAGAGCAAACCAAGACAAGCTACTTCATCCAATAATAACATGTTTTTTTAAAAAAGAATTCTTCATCATTGCATCAGGTTATGAAGCTTCTTCCTAATTCAAGTACTGCTGAGGTGTTTGTACAGTTGATTTTAGCTTACTCGGAAATAGTGCAGATACTTAGAAATGTGATTAACAGATGAGCAAATCGATGACTTAAGCTTTATTTCCCACAGACGTGCATTCTGTACCCTAGTCACCTTGAAAGCACCTTTTCGGATGTCACATTCCACGAGGAAGGAAGCAGCCCCTCAGAGGAATTTTAAAGCTCATCACTTGTATAAAAGACTCATGAGAACTTTCTAGTTTCCCTGGAATTGGTAACAATATCTGGCTTTTAAAAACAGGAGAAATTAAACTTTGTAGCATGTTGCTATTTGAATGACCTACTCCGTGGAATTACAGCAGCAGACTAATCCTTTAGGAACGATGGCTCTATCAATCTTTAGATTTTTCTAATGTGGAAGCTACTCAATTGCATCTCAGAAATCAGGGAGGTAATTACTCATGCAGACAGCACAAAATGAAAGAAAAAAATGCAAGTTCTGCTGAGTATCCCTTTTAGAACAAGCCATGGAACAACGAAAACAGCCTCTATAATCAGTCAAATTCTTCCACTAATTTTTCAGGTGTTGAAGGCTGTAGTGAGAAGACATGCTATGAAAGTTAACAAAGCAGAGTGGCTCCAAGAGTGAGTTTTAGAAGAGAGAGAAAAAGGATTACAAGGTGTTTAAAGCAAGAATGCTAATAGGAGTGAAGTTCAGTTAAACTTTATTACTTTCAAGTAATGTTCTAAGACTTAATGGTGATAGTACCACATGGATCATTTACCAAAAGTCTCATCATTATACAGTTATAGCTATTTTTAAAATATTAAGCTTTGAAGTAAACTACATATTCAAATATTTTAGAGAGACTGTTTGAGGTTTTCAAAAATCTAAAGATACCTTATTAAAATGAATGGGGGCAGGTGTTGCATCCTAGCAGGTTAGACCACTGAGATGTCCACATTCCATATCAGAGTGTCAATGTTGATTTAAGTTGCAGGTACTCTGATTTCTTATAATGTTTTGTTTGCCTTTTTGTTTTTGTTTTTGACAGAGAGTGATGAGGCAGAGGCAGAGAGAGAGAGATCTTCCATTTGTGAGTTCATGCTCCCAAACAGCCGCAATGAACAATGACCAGGGCTGGTCCAGGCTGAGCACAGGAGCCAGGAGCTTCCTCTGGGTCTCCCACGTGGTGCAGGGGCCCAAGGACTTGGGCTGTCCTCCACTGCTTTCCCAGGCTATTAGCAGGGAACAGCCAGGACTAGAACCAGCACCCATATGGGATGCCAGCACTGCAGGTGGTAGCTTTACCTGCTGTGCCACAATGCTGCCCTCTATCCAACTTGTTGCTAATGTGCCTGGGAAGGCAGCAGAATATGCCCTAAATAACTGAACACCTGTTTTACCCGCGTGGGAGACCTGGACAGAATTCTGAGCGCCTGGATTTAGCCAGGCCAGCACCTGGCCTTTTTGGCCATTTGGGGAGTGAACCAGTGAATGGAAAGTTCTGTCTCTCTCTCTCTCTCTCCGCACTCTGTCATTCTGCCTTTAAATTAATTAATTAACTAATTAATTTTAAAAATAAATGTATTGGAAAGAAATTGGTAGACACTGGTTTGGTCCATTATAACGTTATAGATAATTTTAAGCTTTAAACCTCCAACTTAAAACTCAGTTTGCCACACAATGTTTGTCTCTAATCATTTAAGTTACCGAACAGTGTTCTTTTCACTACAGATAAGGGAAATATTGTGCAGCTCTTGGATTAAACATCGCTTTATTTTGTTTTGGATAGCATAGACTTGGCAATTTACTTACGTCTCACATTTTAATCAATCTTCTCAGCCTCCCAATTTGACCTAAATATTTTTCATTTAGTATATTTTATTTGAAAATTTATCTTAAACAGACAAAGAACAAACAGGTTGGGGAACAATATTAAGCAAGCTGTTCAATATTGTGGCCATGGTGGCTACATGGAAAGCAAATGTACTTGTTGTTGAAGTTTTTATAGAGATAAACTGTCTCTCTGAAGGCCAGCTGTATGAAAATAGCTTTTACCATGAAAATGCTAAGATATAAGGTAATTTTCTTGAATGGTTAGCTTTAGGTGATGGTACAATTACTGGGAAAGATTAGAAATAGTGTTAAAGAATACTGATATTTCTAAGCTTGATTTTACTGGTGCTTTTTCCCCCTGAAACTCTTTTAAAAGCCGTCTGTGATGGTGGGAAAAGAAACAGCAAGAATGGCGGTCAGTGCTCATCTTTAGAGTTGGGCTTCTGTGTGGCCTCTAGGCATCCCAAGCTACCAAGCTTTCACTTTGGAGCGCTCCCGATAACGCAGAAGTGAGCTAGTTTTCTTCAGAAATCTAGTTCTGAGTGTACAACACTGTTAGAATACATGCAACTTGGATTCCATGTCATCTCCCCCTCTTTCTACTTAACAATTAATTTGTACCAAATTATCGTTTTCTATAAGGGCAAAATCTCACTTTATAACATAGGTTAATTTTTTTTAAAGATTTATTTATTTTATTTGAAAGTCAGAGCTACACAGAGAGAGAAAGAGAGGCAGAGAGAGAGAGAGAGAGAGAGAGAGAGAGGTCTTCCATTGGCTGGTTCACACCCCAGATGGCTGCAACAACTGGAGCTGCGCCAATTCGGAGCCAGGAGCCAGGAGCTTCTTCTGGGTCTCCCACGTGAGTGCAGGGGCCCAAGTACTTGGGCCATCTTCAATTGCTTTCGTAGGCCACAGCAGAGAGCTAGATTGGAAATGGAGCAGCCAGGTCTCGGACTGGCGCCCATATGGGATACCAGCACTGCAGGTGGCGGCTTTACCCACTACGCCACAATGTCGGCTCCAACATAGGTTAATTTTTAAGATTTATTTTTTTATTTTAAAGGCAGAGTTACAGAGAGGCAGAGGCAGTGGCAGGGTGGGGAGTATCTTCCATCAGCTGGTTCACTCCCCAAATCGTGGCAACGTCCAGAGCTGTGCGGATCCGAAGCCAGGAGCCAGGAGCTTCTTCTGGGTCTCCCACATGGGTGCAGGGGCCCAGGACTTGGGCCATCTTCTACTGCTTTCCCAGGCAATAGCAGAGAGCTAGATTGGAAGTGGAGCAGCCGGAACTTGAACTGGGGTCCATATGTGATGCCAGTACTGCAGGTGGCTTTTTTACCCGCTAAGCCACAGTGCTAGCCTACCATAGGTTATTAATAAATAAGGGAATTTTATCGTGATGCTCAATAATTGAAAGAATGAATCAGAATTCAAAGAAAATTGAAAAACAGAGGCATTAAGTTAATAGTCTGAAAGCTTAGCTAAGCAAAGAATATAAAGTGTAATCCTGAGCAACCTGGATTCATTTTTATCATGTTTGTGTTTTACAAAGTTTGACATGGGGCCAGTGCCACAGCACAGTAGGTTAATCCTCCACCTGCAGCATCAGCATCCCATATGGGTGCTGGTTTGAGTCCCAGCTGCTCCTCTTCCAATCCAGCTCTCTGCTATGGCCTGGGAGAGCAGTAGAAGATGGCCCAAGTCCTTGGGCCCCTGCACCCATGTGGGAGACCAGGAAGAAGCAACTGGCTCCTGGCTTCAGATCAGTGCAGCTCAAGCCGTTGCTGCCATTTGGGGAGTGAACCTACAGAAGGAAGACCTTTCTTTCTGTTTCTCCCTCTCACTGTCTGTAACTCTACCTCAAATAAATAAATAAAATCTAAAAAATTCAATATTAAAAAGTTTGACATTTTTCTTTTTCTATTAGCTTTTTCTATAGTTGTAGGTAAAGCAACAGACACAACACACACACATACACACAATGTCATTGAATAGAAAATGAGGAAGGTATCACAGTATGTTTATTATGAAAAATATCATGGAGAAAATAGCATTTCAAATGGAGATTTTTGTTTCTATGGGCAAAGAGTATCTCATTAATTCTTTGAATAGTGTAATCTGACCACAGTGTGTAGGATGGATAAATATTGGTAGAGAAAGACAAGATATGAACTGTTCATGGTAGTCACGTGGGGAAAAATGGGTCTAAATTGAGGTGGTGGCAATAGGAATGGAAGGGATGTAATACCTTTCGATTACATATGTTGCTTTACTAGGGGGATATGGAATGCAAAAAGGCACTGAAACTGGGAATTAGTTATAAAATTGAGAGGAAAGATGCATAAGAATATGAATCTTAACTTTTAAAATAAGAAACTACTAAGAGGGATAATGTATTAAGTTGTTCATTAACAGTCAGGGCTATGCTGATCAAGCCACCGTTTCCCATGAACAACTTAATACATTATCCCTCTTAGTAGTTTTTTTATCTGTTCTACTTAATATGACTGGTTTAGTTCTGTAATTGATGCACAGTTATTCTTAAGTGTTGAAAATTAACTTAAATGTGATCCCTGTTGAACATGGGAGTGGGAATGGGAGAGGGAAGAGATGTATAATTTGGGACATGCTCAGGCTGACTTGCCCCAAGTGGTGGAGTTGGAAGCATACCAGGGGATTCCAATTCAATCCCATCGAGGTGGCATGTACCAATGCCATCTCACTGTTCCAGGTGATCAGTTTCAGTTCACAGTTGGTCATGGTGGAGGGAATGGGAGTCAAAGGGAGCACATAGACAAGTCTAGTACCTGCTAACGCTAACCAGTGGAGTAAATAAAGGGGAGAGTGATCCAACATGGGAAGTGAGATACTCAGCAGACTCATAGAATGGCAGATGTCCTAAATAGCACTCTGGCCTCAGAATCAGCCCTCAAGGCATTCGGAGCTAGCTGAAAAGCTCATGAGAGTATTTCAGGCATGGAAAGCCAAGACACTCTGGCAAAAGATCTCTGCGAGTGAGATCCCAGTGGAAAGAACAGGTCATCAAAGAAGGAGGTACCTTTCTCTGAAGGGAGGAGAGAACCTCCACTTTGACTATGACCTTGTCTAAACAAGATAAGAGTCGGAGAACTCAGAGGGCTTCCATAGCCTTGGAAACTCATGACTGGAGCATAGGGAGATTACTGATGCCATAGACAGGAGTGTCAATTGGTAAAGTCAACAACAGGAGTCACTGTGCACTTACTCCTCGTGTAGGATCTCTATCCTTAATGTGCTGTACATTGAGATTTAATGCTATAACGAGTACTCAAACAATATATTTCACTTTGTGTTTCTATGGGGGTGCAAACTGTTGAAATCCTTACTTAATGCATACTAAACTGATCCTCTGTAAAAAAAAAAAAAAGAAATTATCAACTCCCAACTTGACTCTCACTGGGATTAAACATGACAATAGATCTGCTCTGATTCCATCATCATTTAAAAAAAAAATCATCTATTATTTTTCACTTTATGTTTCTGTGTGGGAGCAAACTGTTGAAATCCTTACTTAATGTATACTAAGCTGATCTTCTGTATATTAAGATAATCGAAAATGAATCTTGATGTGAATGGAAGGGGAGAGGGAGTGGGAAAGGGGAGGGTTGTGGGTGGGAAGGACGGTATGGGGGGGAAGCCATTGTAATCCATAAGTCGTACTTTGGAAATTTATATTCATTAAATAAAAGTTTAAAAAAAATAAGAAACTGAAAACGTGCTCTAGATGTAAAATAAATGGAAAATGTTTAATTTGTTATTGCAACTAGAAAACTGAGAGCATGAATTTGCAAAGGTATCTGAGAGTCATTTCTGTAAGTGTGATAATTCAGGTCATAGGAAACATAGTGTTTCTGGATTATGAGCGTAGAAAGAGAACATAAGTGTTTAAAGGTAAAAATGCTTACATTTCCCTAAAAGCAGGATAGAAGAAATCTTTACAAAAACAATCTAACATGTCAGAGGATCCAAGGCAGAGGATTGTAAAGGAATTTGAGTTAAAATAGAGAGAGATTCATTCTCTCTCTCTCTCTCTCTCTCTGTGTGTGTGTGTGTGTGTGTGTGTGTGTTAGCCATAACTTGAATGGAGACTCAGAAAATAAATGTATTTCCATTTAAGGATAAACAACCTGAGAAGCATTAGAATCTTTTCAGGCCATGTCTTTCTCCACTCAGAAAACATTTACTTCTTGTTTATTCAAAAATAAAATGGCACCCTTGGAAGGAAGAAAAACACGTGTGTACCCTCAAGATTGAACCCTCTGTTTAGTAGGACAAAACAGCAAAAACTGATCCTACCATTTTTCATTTTTTGATTTAGAATACAAATGTCTTTTGATGTCCAAATGAAAGAAGATCAGAATTTGAATAGTGTACATTCTTCCAGCCTGGAGTTGTTCAGTTGTACAAGGACATCAATACCAAGAAATCCTTTTTTCTCAAAATCTTAACATCTTTGTTAAGAGGTTGGGAGAGGGAGAAGAAAAAACTCTTGGGGAAGAAGATAAGGGAGAAATTGTGTGGTGCACTCTGCTGGAACTAATGCTTATATCGCCTTTTTTGCTAATTATAGTCTTAAACAGCAACTGCATTGTAACAACAAACCCAGAACTTCTATGCCCACTAGAAAAGCAATTGTGATGCTATTAACTATGTGCTGTCTTATTTGCTGCATGTGAGTCACAGAAAAGCTAATACTTGCTAATGGTCGGCAAATGCTCTTAGGAGGGATACAACATTGCTAAGAAATTTTAGATGTACTAAATGATTTATTCTTCCAGACGGAATTTAGAATAAATTACTGGAGTTCAAATAGAAAGAGAAACTTAGGGGTATTTTATTAGAATTTCTTCAAAACTATGAATCTTTTTTAAGACATTGATCATCAAACCTAGAAAATGTATCTACTTAATGTTCTCAGGCTGGTTCTTTACCTGGCTCTTTCTCCATATAGTCTGTGCTTTAGTTAATATTTTTGTTGCTATTTTGAGTGGGGTGATTTATTTCTTTTTTAGAATTTGTTTTTGATGTCATAAAAGAAAAATCAATTTTAAAAGTGTACTCATGTATTCCTATATATGTATATAATTAATTATTAATCACAATAATTCAATGTTTCAATTAAATGAAAAGTTTTAGTTTTATACTTAGAAAAATGATATTAATAAAAAGTATTAATTTAGGGCTTGTAATGGGCCAATCACTATGGTAAATATTTTGTGATGATTATCTTACTTAGTCTTTCTGTCGACCTACAAAGTGTGATCAACATAGCTGGTAAGGGGGAAATTCTGAATTCAGGCCCAAAGTAATTTGACAGGCTTTTAACCTCTGTGCAAAATTGTCTTACCAGCTGGATAATATGTCTTACAAGTATGGATATTATGAACATGTAATTACACTCTATAATGGGTGAAGTCACAGTAAGAGACACCAGAAGTCTTAGGGAAGAAACTATGTTTTGCTTTAGAGAAACAGAGTTGTTTTTTTGTTATACGAATCAAAGAAGGAAGAAACACATTGTAGGAGAGCTGCCAAACCCTTCAACATCAGAAATGAACAGAAAGTTAGACTTGGGATGAACCAAATATGAGAAAAAGCAAAATGGTGACAATAAGGAAGACATGAGACCCAGTAACAAAGAGTTAAGAGAAGTGACTGGCATCTGCAGATATCCTGGGGAAAAGATTGGATTTCCTCATGTATAAGGATGGCAGTGGTGCCAGTTCTAATTTTAAGAGGACTGTGTTAGGCATGGGAAGCCATGACACAGTGGCAAAAAACGATCTAAATGAAAGATCCTGGTGAACAAGACCCCAGCAGAAGGAACAGGCCATCAAGGAGGGAGGTGCCTTTCTCTGAAGGGAAGAAGGAGCCTCCACTGTGATATGGCCTTGACTAAACAAGTTCAGAGTTGGTGAACTCAAGGGGCTTCCATAGCCTAGACAGCTCATAGCAAGAGTCTTGGGTGATTGCTGATGTCATAAATAAGAGTGCCAATTGTTAAATCAACAACGGGAGTCACTGAGTACAGACTCCCCATGTAGGATCTCTGTCCTTAATGTGTTCTACTATGAAAGTTAAAAACAATATTCCTAGTCGAACAATACCCTATACCTTGTGCGGTTGTGTGAGGGCAGCCTGTTGAAATCCTTGCTTAGTGTATACTAAGTTGATCTTCTGTATATGAAGGTAATTGAAAATGAAACTCGATGAAGGGCGGGATGGGAGAGGGAGTGGGAGAGGGGAGGGCCGCGGGAGGGAGGGAGGTTGGGGGGGGCCACAACAATACAAAAGTTGCACTTTGTAAATTCACATTTATTAAATAAAAAAAAAAACCATGGAAAAAAAAGAGGACTGTGTTGACATTGGGTTAAATTAAATAAATACATACAATTCCATAGAATCAAGTATACATCAAGGTTTATCATTTTATTAGTTTTTTGAGAACCAGCTTTACCCTTAACAAATATAAATATTGTGAAAGATAAAGATCTATCATGATACCAGAACAAAAAATGAGAGAAGACCCCAAAACAATGAAAAAGGGTAGGTGTTTGATTTAGTAGTTTAGATGTTGTTTGGGATACTCTTGTCCAACTTTGGGTCTCTGGGTTTGAATCCACTTGCTCCTGACTCCACATTACTGCTGAGACCCTGGGAGGCAATGGTGATGGCTCAGTGACTGGGTCTCTGCCACCTATGTGGGAGACCTGGATAGAGTTGCAGTCTCCGGCTTTCAGCTTCACAGTCTTGATTCTTCCAGATGCTTAGGGAGTAAACCAATGACCAGTCTCTCTCTCTTTCTCTCCTTTCTCTGCTTTTCTCTCTATCTCTCTCGCTCTCTTTGCTTCTCAAATAAATAATTAAAAAATTTTAAAAGCCATGTAAAACATGATAGCAAAAAATGTTACTTTGGGTTTTAAAAGAGGATGATCACACTATCTGAAAATAATGTTATATCCTTTATTTACCAATAGAGAAGTAAAGTTTATTGTGTAGTTCAGAGCTCCTTCTAGGTTTACTCATTTTATTTATATTTTTAATCACAATTATTAAACTCCTTATTCATTGAAACAATCATGTGTTTGACCTTTTGAAAATTAATATTTGTAATGAATTCCTGTTTTGACTATATTATTGGTTTTGAGGTATCTAAAATGTATATCTAGTTATTTGAAAGCCAGAGAAAAAGAGAGGAAGAAGGAGAGAACTTCCATCAGCTGGTTCACTCTTCAAGTGCCCACAACAATTGGGGCTGGGCCAGGCTGAATCCAGCAGCCAGAAACACTGTCCACAAGGCAGGGATCCGTCTACTCTAGCCATTATCTTCCACATCCCAAGAGTATTAGTGGTAAGCTAGATTAGAATGGGAGATGGGATTCTGTCTCAAGCACTCTGATCAGGAATGCTGACATAATAAGTGGCAGCTTAAGTTTATTTATTTATTTATTTATTTGAGAGGTAGAGTTACAGAGAAAGAGAGGAAGAGACAGACAGTAAGGTCTTCCATCTGCTGGTTCACTCCTCAAGTGGACTCAATGGCGGAAGTTGCACTGATCTGAAGCCAGGAGCCAGGAGTTTCTTCCTGTGGGTGCACAGGCCCAAGCCCTTAGGCCATCTTCTACTGCTTTCCAAGTAAAGCAGAAAGCTGGATCAGAAGAAAAACAACTGGCATATGAACTGGTGCCCATATGGGATGCCGGTATCACAGGCTGGGGCTTAGCCCACTTTGCCACAGTGCACCCCCTTTAAACCGAATTTCTTAATATTAAATAACAATTACACAAAATGTTGTTTGATTGTGGTGAATTTTTCATTTAACGTCCTTGATATTTGATGTCATTGTCTTGATTAAAAAGCAGCTTAGCTTACCATATGATTTGTTCTTTTGCAAATTTTTGAGACTTTGGAATGATAGATATGCTAACATAAGAAGAGTAAGTGCATCTTACATATGGGAAAGCAAAGAAAGATCTACTCATGTTTCTAAAAATTTGAAAGAATCCTTAAGGCTGGCGCCGCGGCTCACTAGGCTAATCCTCCGCCTTGTGGTGCCGGCACACCGGGTTCTAGTCCCGGTGGGGGCGCCGGATTCTGTCCCGGTTGCCCCTCTTCCAGGCCAGCTCTCTGCTGTGGCCCGGGAGTGCAGTGGAGGATGGCCCAAGCCCTTGGGCCCTGCATCCCATGAGAGACCAGGAGAAGCACCTGGCTCCTGCCATCGGATCAGCGCTGTGCACCGGCAGCAGCACACTGGCCGCGGTGGGCATTGGAGGGTGAACCAATGGCAAAAGGAAGGAAGACCTTTCTCTCTGTCTCTCTCTCTCACTGTCCACTCTGCCTGTCAAAAAAAAAAAAAAAAAAAAAAAAAAAAGAAAGAATCCTTAAGCAAAATGAAGTTACTTTGGTGAAAGTAAAAATATAAAGAGCAAAAAAAGAAAAAGGATAAAGAAACACAAACATACCAACAGTACCAACCAAAAAATATTCTGATAATTCTTGAAGATACAATTTTATGTTTTAATAAATTTAATGAAAATAAAACCTTCATCATATTTAAATAACTATTTTCATTATTTTATAATTAGCATATTAAATTCTTTTCATAGAAATCCTAATTTATAAAGCCTTTAAATTTATGTTTTCTATTTGTTTACATTTGCTTTAAAGATTTATTTTATTTATTTGAAAGACAGAGTCACAGAGAGAGGTAGAGACAGAGAAAGTGGTCTTCCATCCGATGGTTCACTCCCCAGATGGCCGCAATGTTCGGACCTGCGCCGATCCGAAGCCAGGAGCCAGGAGCTTCTTCTGGGTCTCCCATGTGGGTGTAGAGGCCCAAGGACTTGGGCCATCTTCCACTGCTTTCTCAGGCCATAGCAGAGAGCTAGATCAGAAGAGAAGCAGCCAGGACTAGAACTGGTGCCCATTTGGGATGCCGGCACTTCAGGCCAGGTTTAACCCGCTGCGCCACAGCGCCGGCCCCTAAAATTATGTTTTCCATAGCACATATTTTCATTAGAATCAATAATTGGATATATTGAATAACTATTTTTAGCAAATTCATCGATTTTTATCTTTGATTTTTACTTTTTTGGGGTTAATGCTGCCTTTTTTATATTTTTAAGTGATATTTTTATATTTCTGTGTTTATGAATAAAAACCTGAGTGTGCATTTTGCATGATGGTGAAGTTACAGTTTGGGATACGCACATCCCATATTGGAATCTGTGAGTTGAAGTTCTCACTCACTTTCCAATACAGGTTCCTGATAATGTACACCTGGAAAGCAGTGGCTGATGGTTCGATTACTTGTGTCCTTGCGAGTCATGTGGGAGATCAGGAAGGAGTTCCTGGCTTCTGGATTTGGACTGGCCCATCTCTAGCTGTTGCAGCCATTCAGGGAGTGAACCAGCAAATAGAAGGTCTCTGTTTCTATGTCTCTCTGCCTTTTGCTTCATTGATGAAAAAAGAAATAAAAATATTATAACCATAAATTTACTATCAAACCTCATTTCGGCCAAATTTGATAGGTGTGTTTTTGTTGCTTTTCATTTTTATTTTCTTGATAAGCATGTTAACTTTAATACTTATCTGTTTGTTCACACTAATAATTATTTAATAAAATTATAATTTTATTACCTTTTTGAGAATATGTTAATGTTATTATTAGGTTAAATTTTGTTATTCATTTCTAGTTCATGGTACTGTGGTATTGGAATTCAGAACAAGAATTCCCAAAACATGGGGCCTTGGCATGCTGAATATTTTAAACTGACAGAGACTGGAAGAGCCTCACAAACAAAGTCTTTCTGATATTCTCTTCTCATTTTAGCTCCATCAAAGTTTTCTTAGAAACAGAAATTCCTCTTCCTTAAGGGAAACCATTGAATCTAGAAGGGTCATTTTTTTTTAATGGATTATTTATTTGAAAGAGTTAGAAAGAGGCAGAAGCAGAAAAGAGTGGGGAGGAGAGAAGTCCTCCATCCGCTGGTTCACTCCTCAAATGGCTACAATGGCCAGAGCTGGGCCAATCTAAAGCCAGGAGCTAGGAGCTTCTTCTGGGTCTCCCACAGAGGAGTAGGGACCCCAGGGCTTGGGCCATCTTCTGCTGTTTTCCCAGGTATATTAGCAGGGAGCTAGATGAGAAGTAAAGCAGCCAGGACTTGAACCAGTGCCCATGTGGGGCTGCCAGCAAGGCAGATGGCGGCTTTACCTTGTACACCATAGCACCGGCCCTGAAGGCTCAGTTCTTGACCTTCTTTTTTGAAGACTTCCTATGACAGGTGCATTGCCTTATCCTTGGAGGAAGAGGATGCCACACAGGGAGGCTAAGGTGAAGAAGCAGGTCTTGCTGGTTTTCCCCTTTCAATCTGTACCTATTAGATACTCTTGTTTAACCACATTTCCATATGGCTGTCTATTCTCCAAACTTACACGTAAGATAGTTTTTGGTCTGCATTTCTAAGGCTCCTGTGTCATGTAACATTTTGATTGAATACATTTGTTATGCTTTTTTTTCATGGTAACCTTCTTTTTGTCTTAGGAATGTCACAGTGACTCAGGGACATCATTGCCCTCTTCCAATGGAAGGAGACTATGTGCAGAATTTTCTTCATGTTTTGAAATATGTTGAATTCATTTTTGGAGCTTATTATCAATTTATTTTTGATCCTTACAAGCAAGGAAAACTGTATTTCATATGATTTTTTTAAAAATTAAGAATTCTTGGGGCCGGTATTGTGGCGCAGAGGGGTAAGCTGCTTCCTGCGATGCTGGTATCACATATGGGTGCTAGTTTGTTAGCTGCTTCACTTCTGTTGCAGCTACCTGCTAATTCACCTGGGAAAGCCATGGAAGTTGGTGGATGTACTCGGGCTCCTGCCACTCATAGGAGACCTGGTTGAAACTCCTGATTCCTAGCTTCGGCATGGCCAAGCCCCAGCTGTTGTGGTAATTTAGGAAGTGAACTAGCAGATGGAAGATAGATCTCTCTCTCCCTCTCTCTCTCTCTATGTGTGTCTCTGTGTCTATTTCTGTTTTCCCCTTCCTCACTCTCTCTTTGTAACTCTTTCAAATACATAAATAAATCTTTAGAACAATTAAGAATTCTATATTTTAACTTACATTATTTAGGAATAATTTACAATTACTCTTTATTTACACCTTTTTATTTATATGTATGTATAAAGAGTAAGCATTGGATGGTAAGGACGTCTATTTTAAGTCTGTTCTTTCTCATTAATATTTTTTTTGAAATTGTGCTTCATATATTTTCATTGTAATATGAATGAATAATTGAAATTCAAACTGGGATCCTCTTAATAGTAAATTAGTGAATGCTATTAATTAAAATGAGAAGGCCAGCTGAAATTTGGGCCACCTATGAAAACTTGTTCTTTTGCTTACTCTGTGACTGTTTCCAATTTCCTAAGGGAAACTTGCCATTCTTCAGAGTCATTCTAGTCAGCATACATTTTCGTTGTCATTGCTTTGTCTGGAAGGAAAAATAAGTGTCTTGATCTCTTCTTTTACCAAAGTGTCCTAATTCTTGTTAATAGATGAGGTAGACTCCTGAGGCAGTAGAACTGCATGTTATACATTTAGCCCTGCACATTCCTTCTTTGACCTGTCTATTCTTGGTTTGTCCCTGGTGAAGCATTCTCCACTTTCCTCCACATTATTCCCTGTCCTGGGCGACTGAGCTGGGATACATCAAAGCTCTTTGCCTTTGGCTTCCAGTGAGATTCCACACATAGAAGTCCAGCAGGAGGATGGAGAGAGGGCTGTGGTTGTGGGCTGCTTGCTGTGAACCTGTGTTGCCAGCCTGCATGGAGGTTGCCCTGCACCCACCCACTGTGGTAATGATCTCTTTTGAACCCTCTTGGTGATGTGCCATCTGTTACTGCACTACTCTATCACTAATAGACTATCCACACATGTAAGGTGCATTGTTTTCCTATATAAAAATGTTTTTCACTAATTAATATTTTCATCTGAAGCTTCTAGGCATCTGTAGAGAGAAAACAAGAAGCTTTTCAGCTTTTTACAAGACAAAACCAAAATATTTAGTTTGGCATTCTCTAATTTTTTAAATTGTATTTAAACAAAACATCTGGTAACTGGAAACAATTTCCTGTAGTCGGTGTTTTTCATATTCCTTAATGCATCATTAGATACTGAATTCTCACCATATTCTAGGAAGGGACGTCTGACCCCTACTCTTTTGAAGTTGACAGTGTACATAGAGAAGAGGTATTTTGAGATATGTTGATGCCTACAAACCAAGGAACAAAGATTTTGATAACAAGTAATAGAAAGACTAAACTGACAACCATGTGTGCATATGTGGGAAAGTGTCAGGAAGTTATTTACATTGAGACTTGAATAATGAATTAGGTAAAGAAAGGCTAAGCTTCTGAGGTAGAATGAGTCAAGAGGATGTGTCCTACAGAGGTTGTGAAGGAGATGGAATTTTCCCTATGGACATATGCTTTATGGAAAGCTAATAAAATGTTTTCAGTAGAAAAGTAACAACAGAGATTCATTTTTTAAGATCTTTCTAATTGATATGTTTAGTGTGGATTTAAGGTAATTAGGATCAGTGACAATTAGATAGTCATTACAATAGTCTATGCTGGGGGCCGGTACTGTGGCATTGCAGATAAAGCTACTGCCTGCAGTGCCAGCATCCCATATGGGCGCCGGTGGAGTCCCGGCTGCTCCACTTCTGATCCAGCTCTCTGCTATGGCCTGGGAAAGCAGTAGACGACAGTCCAAGTCCCTGGGCCCCTGCACCCGTATGGGAGACCCGAAAGAAGCTCCTGGTTCCTGGATTCAGATTGGCTCAGCTCCAGCTGTTGTGACCAATTGGGGAGTGAATCAGTAGATGGAAGACGTTTCTCTCTTTCTATTTCTCTCTCTGCCTGTGCTTCTCTCTGTGTAGCCCTGACTTTTAAATAAATAAATAAATAAATAAGTTTAAAAATTGTCTATGTAAGCTTGGACTGCATATGAAGGCAGTAAACATGGGAAGGGGCAGAATTTTTAGATATAGTAAATCCAAAGCCAGGAGCCAGGAGCTTCTTCCAAGTCTCCCATGCGGGTGCAGTGGCCCAAGGACCTGGGCCATCCTCCACTGCTTTCTGAGGCCATAGCAGAGAGCTGGACTGGAAGAGGAGCAGCTGGGACTAGAACCGATGCCCATATGGGATGCTGGTGCCACAGGCAGAGGATTAACCTACTGTGCCACGGCATTGGCCCCACATATTACTTTTTTAAAAACTTCATAATACATAGATCTTATAATATGAAAAATCAAACTTCATTTACTTATTCTTTATTAAGGACAACAAAATTCTGAAAGAGAATGAAGAAAGCTGTGTTTTTTTAGAAACAACTTGAATTCATGCAGTATTTGTTTGTTCTGGGAGGTTGGAGTAAAGCCTAAAATACTGCAATTGATTTGCAAGCAGCTATTTTGTATACCGTTTCTGTGTTTCTTGTTTTAATAAAAATAAGCCTATGTTAGAATAATATATATTAGTTGAGAGAAAAATTGTAAAATGAGTATACAAAGATGAAAGTGAGATTTATGATTTTGCCACAGATACTTCTTTTTATAACTTCTATGTCTATTTAACTTTCATCTCTCTCTATTTTTTAAACAGATATTTATTTATTTATTTGAAAAAGAAAGAGAGAGAGAGAGACCGAGAGAGAACTCTTATCCATTGGTTCACTCTCCAGATGGCAGCAAAAGTTGGGGCTGGGTCAGGCTAAGGTCAGGAACCAGGAACTCCATCTGGGTCTGCTATGTGGATGGCAGGGTCCTAAGCACTTGGTCCATCCTCTGCTGCCTTCTCAGGCACACCAGCAGAGAGCTGTATTGGAAGAGGAACAGCTGGGATTAGAACCGGCACCCATATGAAAGGTTGGCGTCATAGGTGGCCACTTCAACCATTCCACCACATCTATTTTCATCTGTTTTTAAACAAAAATGAATTCTATAGTAAGAATTTAGTATAAAAAGATTTACACACTAGTAAATTTGAGTATATGATCACAATTACTAGATACATGGTGTTGTATGGAATCACACTATTTATGGGAGTGAATTACAGTTTCTAAAATATTCCTTTTGTTATGATCTCCCGTGTCTTCTTTCCCCCTCTCCTCACAGTCTCCATAAATTTCCTTCTCTCTTTATTGTCCCATCTCTGTATGTCTCAACTCAACAATGCAATTATGTTTTAAGAAGAGATTTGTTTAGGAATTAGTTGAATCATGTGTGATTTCATTTTTTCTTATTGGCTTATTTGTTTTCAGTTTTTCACATTACAAAATGCACCATAATTAAAATATTTGTACCTGGCTGTTCTCTGTAAGGGGAAAAAAATCATAAAGAGAGCAAACATTGAAAATATTTGGAGCCAGTCGCTCATTGCTGTTTTCAAAAGTATGAGTGTGACAAAATTATAAACACATGCTTTAGAAAATTCAAGGACAGATATGCAAAATATAAAAAGTGAAGGTTCTTTGAGTGATCAAGTTAGTCAAATCAGAGTATATGAGGGATCTTTGAAAAGTTGATGGAAAATATATCTTATGAAAAAGCAATGCACAGATTTCAAACTTTCTCATCAAAATAAACTTATCTCTTACTGCCATTTTTCCAAAAACTTTTTGAAGCCTTCTCATATTTGAAAGTAAAAGAATTAAGAATTATAGATTACTCATGAACAAAGTTGAGCCAAAACCGTCTGTCAGAACCAATCCTAGGATCACCTCACCTATTCATTTTCCTACTTACTAATCTCACTGTGCTGAATAAACACTTGCTAACTATTAGCTTTTGTGGTATTAACTATTAAGCAGTTTTCTCCCTATGTAAGTGTATGTATTTTTACAGAAAAAGAACTAAGCAGAAACCATTATGCAAATCTTATTCTTTTGATTCAGTGTGTTGTTATAAACATACTTCCATATCATTTCTTACTGAGGTAACTCTTTATCAGCTGTATGATATTCTACAGTAAAGCTGAAGCATAATTTATGCAGCCATCTTTCTATTATTATGTATTTAGTCTTTCTCTCTTTTTCCCTTGCAAATCAAGCCACAGTAAAAACCTTGTACTAGTAACCTCAAGGAGATGTTTGAGAACATTTGTAGAAGCAGACTTATTGGGTCAAGGGACATATTCCTTTTAAATCTTGTTGAATATTAACAACTCTCCCTTCTAAAATATTTATGCAAACTTACAAACCCACAAACAAAATGAAATGTTTTCAACTCCTTGACAATATGAAAAATCAGATATTTTGCTATTGTTTAAATTGTATTTTTTGACTAATTATAAAGTGATATACCTTTTTTTATGTATTGGTTATTTATTTGCAGATCTGTTCCTGAAAACTGTATATTTTTGCCATATAATCTTATTTCTATTGGATGATCTTTCATTTTTTTAAATTTTTTTGACAGCAAAGTTAGACAGTGAGAGACAGAGAGAAAGGTCTTCCTTCCATTGGTTCACCCCCCCAAAATGGCCTCTATGGCCGGCATGCTGTGCCAATCCGAAGCCAGGATCCAGGTGCTACCTCCTGGTCTCCCATGTGGGTGCAGGGCCCTAGCACTTGGGCCATCCTCCACTGCTTTCCCAGGCCATAGCAGAGAACTGGACTGGAAGAGGAGCAACCGGGACAGAATCCGGCGCCCTAACTGGGGTACTGGGGTGCCGGTGCCGCAGGCAGAGGATTAGCCAAGTGAGCCGTGGCCTAGGCCGGATGATCTTTCGTTTACCACTACTGTTTTTTTTTAGCTTTATTTATTTGAAAGGCAGAGTTACAGAGAGGCAGAGGCAGAGAGAGAGAGAGAGGTCTTCCAATATTTGATTCACTCTCCAGATGGGTGCAACGGCCGGAGCTGCACCAATCCAAAGCCAGGAGCCAGGAACTTCTGGGTGACCCAGTCCTTGGGTCATCTTCTACTGCTTTCCTAGGCCACAGCAGAGAGCTGGATTGGAAGTGGAGCAGCCGGGACACAATCTTGCACCCATATGAGATGCTGACACTGCAGGCAGCAACTTTACCTGCTATGCCACAGTGCCGGTCCCCACTTCTTTGTATTGAATCACATGAAAGTATAGTAGCTCAAAGCGATCATTTTGTTGTAGCACTGCATTCCATGGGGTATGAAAGATGGAAAGGCACAAGAGGACACCTCTAATTCATAATGTCTGGACCAAAGCTAAAGACACCAAGAGCCTGGGGATGATGTGGCTCTGTGGGTTTTATCCAGGGCCAGTTTCTGGGGTGGCTGTGCACCTGCTTATTTGCTCAGGTCTCCAGGTTTTAGTAGGGCCTCATGTTTGGTTTAAAGCTCTGTTGTGGCCATCTTCAATTACTTAATAATATTGAAATATAGAGTCTGGCATTTTGTTTAATACTGCGTCCAGCAAATTATTAAGCTAGTCCTGACTGTATCAACTTATGGTTGAGAGAGGAATGGCTTCCCAAATTGTCTACATCTTGATACTCAGAACCTCCGAATATGCTACTTCCGTTCAACAGGAAACTTATTCATGTGGATCAAATTAAGCAGTGTGAAGCAGAATGGTTATTTTGGATTTTCCAGTTTGGCCTAAGGTAATCACAAGTTTACAAAGAGAGGAAGGGGAGTGATGAGATGGGACAAAAATCGAATTAGCCTTTGCAGCTGAAGGACGCAGTTATGACCCAAGGAATGTAAGCAGCCTGTACAAAGTGGAAAAGGCAGGGAGGATGGAACACTGTTTTGTCAACACCTTGAATTCATCCAAACAAAACCCATTTTAGATTTCTGACCTTCAGATTGCAAGATGATAAATTTGTGCTGTTTCATGTCAGTAAATTTATAGTAATTTATGATAGTATTATAGCAAACTTTTTTAGTCAGGATGGTATAACAAAATACTTGTTAGACTCGGTGGTTTATAAACAAAAGGAACTTATTTCCCACAATTCTGGAAGCTACCACCCGGTGAACAGGGTAGCAGCATATTCAGGTTTTGGTGAGGACTGTCTCTCTGATTGCAGACAGCCATTATTTCGTATCCTTGTAAGACAGAACAAGGGTTAACTAGACCTCCGCCCTATTCATTAGAGTTGTGCTAACTCATGTAGTCACAGAGTATACTAAAACACTAATAAATCTTATACTAATTATCTCCCAATGGCCTAACCTCCTTGATATTATCACTTTGAGATTAGTGTTTCATCATATGACTGGGGAGTGGGGCACAGTCCATTACAGAAGCTAATAAATTTCTGTATTGATACACACAATGCTAATATATGCACAAACTTGTTTACTCATATGTGTGGCACCCAAGTTGAGATGACTCACAGACCACAGACTCACTGCTGACCACAATACCTGTTAAAGTCTTTCCATGTAGCTTGGTTTCCTCATAGCAGAGTAGACTGACTACTTCTCCAGATGTTTTAGGCTCCAACAGTGATTGTATGTTTTCCCTCATGATGAAGCCCTGAAAGTCACAGAGCCTTGCTCTTTCACACTCTATTGCCTGTGGAAGTCATGAGCTGCCCAGATTCCAGAGGAGGGTACATAGACCTATCTTCTGCTGAGGGGAATAGCAAAGAATTTTAACAAAGAATTTCAAACTGAATGTATTAAAACTATGGCAGATGATTGGTCTTTTTCCTAATTTTATTTACTAACTCTCTGTTTATTATCATATCAGTCATTTGCATTTTATGATTATTGCAAAGTATTTTGATCAGGCTGCCAGAGATCTTCATGTCTTATTTTTGAACAAAAAGTTAAAGTTTAAAGGAAAACATGTAAAAATTAACAATATAACTGAATTTTCAGAGATTGTTTGAGACCAGATTGAAATTACCCATGGACAGTGAGTCAATTTGGAGGTTAAGCAGGCACAATGTTGTGGTAAGATTCCAAGTTAATTGTGCATGAAAAATTGAGGAAAGAAAGCATTAAATCCCATTTTATATGATCACATTTCCACCAATTCCAATGTTCCATTTTTTTCTCTGATACTTTTTTGTGTTTCTGTTTTTTTTTTTTTTCGTTTGTTTTTATAGCTAATGATTAAACCAAGACTAAGTTCGAGATGTTTCTTGATATTGGAAACTTTTGATAAAATCAGAGCATTATGGCCGCTGCCGCGGCTCATGAGGCTAATCCTCCACCTGTGGCGCTGGCACCCTGGGTTCTAGTCCCTGTTGGGGCGCCAGATTCTGTCCCAGTTGCTCCTCTTCCAGTCCAGCTCTCTGCTGTGGCCCGGGTAGGAAGTGGAGGATGGTCCAAATGCTTGGGCCCTGCACCCACATGGAAGACCAGGAGGAAGCACCTAGCTCTTGGCTTTGGATGGTTGCAGTGCACCGGCCGTAGTGGCCATTTGGGGGGTGAACTAACAGAAAAAGGAAGACCTTTCTCTTTGTCTCTCTCTCTCTCACTGTCTAACTCTGCCTGTCAAAAAAAATCAGGGTATCATAATTAAGAGACATTTTTATTTTTTGGGTTTTAAAATTCTCTATTCTACTTGATTCCAGGTAGTGTTTTTATAACTTGATAAAACAAGACTTATTTTAAGATGCTTATTAAAAGAGAATGTATTTTGAAATAAATATGAATCAAATTATAATGCTTTGTTCATTTCAGCTTATGTCAAGTGTTGTTTCATTTTTACTTTGTGAATATATCTATGTTAATAGATGTGCGGTTTTATATGATAAAATATAAATAATTTTTATCATTTTGCAGAAAATCTTTGAAAGACATTAATTAATACATATGGATCAATGTTCAAAACCTAATGTTCTTTTAAGAAAGATCACCTATTTAGCACTCGTGTATTTAACACATATATGCTTCAATATATTTGATTGGGACATTAATAAAACCTTATTGCTTATATTAGCATGCACTTGTACAAAAACAATTAATAGGCAAGAAGAGCCAGGCACAATACATTAATCACTGATAGAAAAAGCAGAACAATTTAAAGAATTTGTTAAAGATAATTACTTTTGATAAAAATAGGAAAATCAGATGTAACACTATTCCCTTAATTAGTCTATATACATAGACCTGTATAGTTGTGATGTTCCAAGACCACAAAAAGGGAGAGGGGGTTGGGCCCTCTCACAACCAATTCATAAGCCAAAGCAATTGTGCTTTGTGTGTTAGCTAAAGACTCTAGTCTTCATTATAATGATCGATAGTGTGTTTAAGCAACTGGTCATGTCTAAAAAGTGTTTGTTTATTTTCAAAGAGCTCATATATTTACCATTTAGAATTCTTTTTAGATAGTTCACAGATAATTTTGGATCAGACAATGGGAAGACAAATGTGACTGCTGGTATGAAGATATCTGATATAGAGAAAATTTAAAGTTGGTCTTACACTGTTTCAGGCAACCCTGTGCTTTCCAAAGAGATGCTTTAGACATATGCCAGTTCCAGTCTGATCAAAGAAGTCAGAGCAATACCAGAAGTTATATGTAAAGTGATATATTTATATAAAGCTTTTCCTAATTGGTTTATTGTCAATTTCTGGAGACAGGGTAATCTCTATGGGAAAAGTACATCAGAAAAAAGGGCAAATACTACTAACAATAAAAAACCCAAGAAAGCCTTACCTAAAGTATTTCTCAAGTTGGGGCATTGTAGCTAAAATGACACCAGTGAGAATGCCTTCAATAAAAGTTTAATAGTTCAATTGATATAAGTTTGGAAAAACATGGGAGATGTGGAAGAAAGGAAGTAAATTATGTTAATAGTGAGGATATATGGAATATTGTGGCTTATTATGGGGGAGCTAAATTTCAGATCAGCCTTAGATGGGGGGAGTCCTACAAGGCCAAAGAATGACAGTATGAACGTGTGAAAGAGGAGAGAATGTTCACATATGTTTTCAGTATTTATTATTTTTATAAAGCTCTGTATTAGGTGCTGGAAGTACATTTCATTTGCACCAGATTCCATAGGCTAAACTCTGTCATGCCCATACTTAATTGCAAGTCAGCCTAAGAATTGCAGGTGAACTGTGTGATTAGGTGGAAAAGAAAATTTATTTGGTGAACACATAAAGGTTCTTTTCCTAGAGTCTTCTTTGTATCATATTCACTAAACTCTTCCTTTTCAATCTAGAACTACATATACTTCCCAAGACAAATAACACTAAATCCAACTGGGACCTCTGGGTGACGTACAATTCTTTCATCAAGTCTGAATATGGTTGTTCATGACCCAATGGCCTGTGAACTAGAAAGACAAATTATCTACCCTCCCTCTCCCTTGCCGTGCCCATATACAATTGTGTGGCAAGAATAAAGTAATTGTAATTAATTCCTTCCATTTAGAAAAAGAGGAAAAAGAGACACTCAGTAGTTGTTGGCACATAGCAATTATGAAATCCTTCTGAAGGACAGTATGAAGACCCCTTCCCTGGAGAGAGAGGAAGTTCCTTGATTACCCTAATTTTCCTTTCTGGGAAGAATACTCTTGTCCATTGTTCTTCATTATCCTTGGCTCCACTCAGTGATGTATTCTCCTTTCTCCATTATTTCCTTTGGCTACATTGAGATGGCTGCTTGGAAATCTGCCTTTCTTAGGAGCTTTGTTTTATTAATTAGTTGTTTGTGCATATTCAAAAAGCTGGAGTTATTCCATTCACCAGTAAAGACTTTTAACATAAAGATTGATGATTTTTTGTGTGTGTGATACAGGTTCCTCAAAAATATAGCACGAGAATCTGCATACTGTCTTCCATAATGGTTGTACCACCTTTTATTTCTACCAGCAGTGTATTAGGGTACCTTTTTCTCCACATCTTCACCAGCATTTGTCATTTTTTGATTTTTGGAAGATAGCCATTCTAATATAGGTGAGGAAAAATCTCATTCTGTTTTTTATTTGCATTTCCCTCTTGGCTAGTGATGCTGTGCATTTTGCATTTGTATTTCACCCTTTGAAAAATGCCTGTTCATCCCTGTTTATTAATCAGATTTGTATTGCTATTGGCTTTTTTAAAAGTCCTTATGTTTTCTGCATATTAATCTTTTAACAGATCATAGTTTGCAATTATTTCCTCCTATTCTGTCAGTTGCCTCTCACATTTTTGAGTATTTCCTTTGCTGTGCAGGAGCTTCTTAGCTTCATGTAATCCCATTTGTCTGTTTTTGCTTTTATTCCTTATACTTCTGGGGTGCTTATTCAAGAAGTCATTGCTTTTGCTAATGTCTTGCAGTGTTTTCCTCTAGTAATTTGGTGATTTCAGATCTTAAAGTATAGATGCTTGATCTATTGTGAGTTATTTTTGTATAGGGTGTAAGATATGGGTCTTGTTTCATACTTCTGCATATGGAGATCCAATTATGCAAAATTATGTTGAGGAGACTGTTTTATCCCAGGGAATGATTTTAGTTTGTTAAAAGTTAGTTGGTTATGGTTGCCTGGATTGATTTCTCAGGTTTCTATTCTGTTCCATTGGTACACATGTTTATTTTTGTGCCACTGTCAGGTTGTTTTGATTAGAACAGCCCTGTAGTATGTCTTAAAATCTGGTATTGTGATGCTTCTGGCTTTGTTTTTATTGTTTATGACTACTTTGGCTATTTGTGGTCTTTTATGTTTCCATATGAATTTTAAGATCTTTTTTTTTCTAGATCTGGGAGGAATGTACTTGCTATTTTCATTGGGATCACATTGAATCTCTAAATTGATTTGCAGAATATAAAAATTTTGATGTATTGATTATTCCAATTCATGAATAGAAAACTTTAAAAAAAAAGAAAACTTAAAATAGATGTTCCATATGATCCAGCTAGTCTATATCTGGAAATTTACCCGAAGGAAATGTTATCAGCATATGAAAGAGTTAACTGTGCTTTCATGTTTATAGCAGCTCAGTTCACAAAAGCTCAAATATTGAATCAACCTTGATGTCCATCAGTGGATGACTGGATAAGGAAAATATGATGTACATATGTTGTAGACTATTACTTAGCCATATAAAAGAATGAAATCCTGACTTATGCAACAAAGTGTAAGAAACTGGAAGTCATTATGCTTAATAAAATAAGTCAGACACAAAAAGACACATATCAAATATTTTCTTTGATTTGTGGTATTTTATTAAGCATAAAAATAATTTGCTATATTAGTGAAATTGAGATTTTTGATTTGATTAATATTTATAGCTTTTGGTTATACTCCTGCTGAACTGTGGCCATTTTGTTTTTTGGTTGTTGAAGTCCTTATTTAGTGGAGTATTAAGCCATTCTCTATAAAGAAAATTAAAAATGTGTTATATCCTCATGTGAATGGAAGGGGAGAGGGAGTGGGAAAGGGGAGGGTTGCGGGGGGGAGGGACATTATGGGGGGGAAGCCATTGTAATCCATAAGCCATACTTTGGAAATTTATATTCATTAAATAAAAGTTAAAAAAATGTGTTATATCAAAAATCAAGAAAGAAAGAAGGAAAGAAAGAAGGAGGGTAGAGGGAAAGGAAGTCTCATTATATTTTCAAGATTGTATATATGAACTACATTCAATCTATTCTATTTATATTAATAAAAAGTATATAAAATTTAAAAAACAGTTTACAGCACTCTGGCCTCAGAATCAGCCCTTAAGGCATTTGCTTCTGGCTAAAAAGCCCATGAAAATATTTCAGGCATGGAAAGCCAAGAGACTCTGGCAAAAGAAAAAAAAAGACCCAAAGGAAAGATCTCTGTGAGTGAGATCCCAATGGAAAGAATGGGCCATCAAAGAAGGAGGTACCTTTCTCTGAAGGGAGGAGAGAACTTCCACTTGGACTATGACCTGGTCTAAATAAGATCAAGTTGGCAAATTCAAAAGGCTTCCATAGCCTTGGCAACTCATGACAAGAGCCTCGGGTGATTACTGACACCATAAACAAGAGTGTCAACTGTTAAATCAACAGAAGTCACTGTGCACTTACTCCTGATGTAGGATCTCTGTCCTTAATGTGTTGGTTCAATGTGAATTAATGGTATAACTAGTACTCAAACAGTGCTTTACACTTTGTGTTTCTGTGTGGGTGCAAACTGTTGAAATCTTTACTTAATATATACTAAATTGATCTTCTGTATATAAAGATAATTGAAAATGAATCTTGATGTGAATGGGATGGGAGAAGAAGCAGGAGATGGGAGGGTTGTGGGTGGGAGGGAAGTTATGGGGGAGGAAAAGCCACTGTAATCCAAAAGTTGTACTTTGGAAATTTTTATTTATTAAATAAAAATAAAAAATTAGTTTTAGTGAGAAAAATTTTATGCTGAAAAAAGTAGTCAATTTTTGATGTACCTGGTTATAATCAGTTCCATTATTAAGATTAATATTCAAAAGTTATTTCTGATGCATAATTTTAAATCTTAATTTACATATAACATGTATTTTATGAGTATATTATTTACATACATATATTTATGTACACATATTTACTCCCCAAACATCTTGTCTCCATCTGAATTTACTGGTGACCACTTTGAGGATGAGAAAATAAATTTGGGTTTAGCTTTCAAGGGAGGGCCACCCTCAATCTCATTTTTGTTGCAATATTGAGTCTTATATTGAGTTATGTCACTCAAAAATCTTCCTCAGTATTATTTCTAACTGTTTAGATCAAGAACATTTGCCTGATCTTATCAGTTTTTTTTTTAACATCCTGTAAAACTAACATATACAATTAACATTCTGTTTCCAAGCCTTCCTTCATGTGGAAGATATATGGAAGGATTTTCTGAACCAGAAAATAGAAATATTTGTACTCCCCAAGACATTGCTTAGAATAGAGAAACAAGGGGAGAGCCAATAGGCTAGTGATGCCATATGTAACTGAGAAACACAATTTTATTGATTAAACCACTGACATTTAAGAGTTTTTCATTAAATAAAGTTTCTAAATCATTAATTCTCTCTTTGATTCTGTCTAATATACTGTTAGTTAAAAAATCAATGACAAATAGTTAAATACATACTTATATATATATTTATATGAATATATAATCTCTCTAGAGAAGTCACATATTGCCTTCTTAAAAAATAACCTGTTTGGGCTGGCATTATTATGTAACAGGTTAAGTGGCTGCCTGTAATGCCAGCACCACAAATCCAGCTCCCTCCTAATGTTCCTGGGTAAGTAGTGGAAGATGACTTACATACTCGGGCTGCAGCACCCAAGTTGGAAATCTGAAAGAAGCTCCTGGCTCTTGACTTTGGCCTGGCACAGCCCTAGACATTGTGGCCCTTTACGGAGTTAACCAGTGGATGGAAAACTTCTCTCTGTCTCTTCCCCTCTCTCTAACTCTGCATTTCAAAAAATAAAGTAAATCTTTTTTTACACAGAGAGAGAGAGAGAGAGAGAGGTCTTCCATCAAATTGGTTGCAACGGCAGGAGCTGCACCTATCCGAATCCAGGAGCCAGGAGCTTCTTCTGGGGCTCCAATGTGGGTGCAGGGGCCCAAGGGCTTGGGCCATCTTCTACTGCTTTTCTAGGCCATTGCAGAGAGCTGGATTAGAAGTGGAGCAGCCAGGACTCGAACCAGTGCCAATTTTTTAAACTATACGTAAATCATATCCTAATATTCGTACTATTCTATTTCTGCTAGTTGTTGTTTCTGCTAATTCTTGCATGAGTACATTGTTTCCTATCCTGTTCTTTTTTATTTTTTATTTTATTTTTTCTTTGACAGGCAGAGTGGACAGTGAGTGAGAGAGACAGAGAGAAAGGTCTTCCTTTACCGTTGGTTCACCCTCCAATGGCTGCCGCGGCCGGCGCACCGCGCTGATCTGATGGCAGGAGCCAGGTGCTTCTCCTGGTCTCCCATGGGGTGCAGGGCCCAAGCACCTGGGCCATCCTCCACTGCACTCCTGGGCCAAAGCAGAGAGCTGGCCTGGAAGAGGGGCAACCGGGACAGAATCCGGCGCCCCGACCTGGACTAGAACCCGGTGTGCCGGCGCCACAAGGCGGAGGATTAGCCCAGTGAGCCGCGGCGCCAGCCCCTATCCTTTTCTAAAAGCTTGTGTGGTACATATGGTGGATCTTGTCTTTGGGAATTCTGTGTGGCCTGTACTGAGCGTTTGCCTTTTTGGAGGTGTGTTTCCTTTCATAAGTGGTTCAAGCACATTGTGTTCCTAGTTTTTATTCTGTTAATTTTATAACTTAATGATATCCAGACAAACACAGTGTAATTTCTAGACCCATATGTGGGGTCTTCAAAATGTTCATGGCGAATGTGTACAATGAAAGAACTAGACAAGGAATTCCAAAAGTTATAACAAAATAAATTATCTTTTAATTTTGTTTTCCATGACTCTTTTGAAGTGCCTTCACATACATGCATATGTGTGTCTGTGTATGTGTATATGTAGTGAACTTGAAGACTTGAAGGCTGATCTGTCCCATACATATGTATATATATGTATATATATATGTATGTGTATATATGTATACATATATATATATGTATATATATGTCCCAGGAGGTTTGTCTACATTTTTATGGAGGATTTATTGTTTCAAAGATACTGGCTTTCAGTTACTGTTCTAGTGGCAACTCTTTAGCCCAGAAGGATTCAGACTTTTACTCCTTGATCCTTAATGTGTATTAAATGAGCAACCTCTTGGTTACCAAAGTGAGCAACAGCCAAATAGCCACAGCCCTCCAGTCCTACCACTAAGCAGGGTAGGTAAAATGATGTTTCAGAGTTCACTTCCATTTGGGGTTTCAATTCTGATTCGCAGATCTTGGTCCTCGCTCTCACTGTCTTGGGAGCCCAGTTACACACATGAAAGATTTTGTGATCTAATTTATGCAATAATTGTAGGTTTTTCACAACAAGCTGGTTTCCATAATGACCAATCTTTTACACTGCTGAAACTGCAAGACCTGGAACCAAATTTTGCATTATTCCATGTCTGAAGTTTCATATTACATAAACACTGTAACTACTGATGTCAAATGGAGGGCTGCACCAAAGAAAAATATTAAATTTTATAAAAGTCCCAATCTAGAGCAGGAATTTCTAATTTTTAAAAGTTTAAAGCAAATTTTGAAAATACATTTAATATAATGTAGTTTTTATCATAATTTTCTTCTTATGCAAGTAAAAAGAGTCTAAAAGAAGCCACAGATTTATCCAAATATGTAATGCTACCTAGTGGAAGAGGCAAATGTCTCCCTCTGACATTTGCATGTGACGTTTTTTTTACTAGCTTTATTGATAGAAGTTTTGAAGAATTCTATTTCAAGTTTAAAACCAACTAACTTGTTTTGATATGTTTAAAAGGACCTACATTTTTTTTTGTCTATCAAAAGAAACCTGAGCACAAATATATCTTCAAGATGTAGAATCCATTATGGTGTTTCCATAATAGAATTTTACTCATTACAAATTATCATCCTTATAAGGAAGAGAACAAGAAAAGTTAAACAACCAGTAATGTTATGTTAGTGAGGAAAAAAGAAAGCAAAGGACATAATTGGTTCTGTTTGAATTCCCTTCTGTCACAGCCAAGGTATTTCTTCTACATAGAATACTCAGGTATACTATTATTCTCCCAGAGATTTTGCAAGTGTCCAGAACTATCGTATGGCAAATTCTCACTGGGCTACAATTGCAGGACATTGGAAAACACTTCCACCAACAGCAGCAGTATCAATGAAACAGGTTATTTCATAAAGTTGAATTCAAGGCAAATAATAAGCAATTTTTAGTATAAATGTATCCAATAAATTTTGCCTGGGACACACTTATACTACATAACTATTATTTGCTTATCTGAAATTTGAATTTCACTATCAATTATTTATCTTATTTGACACCAAATTATAAGTGATGAGTCAGTGAGGAAAGGAGACCACAGCAATGACAAAGGGCTGAATCTCTAATTCCCCGATTCTTTTGAAAGATGATCTTTCTCTATATTTTCACATCATAGATTCACCACCTTCAACTCTTTCCATTCTCTGCACAGCCTTCTTGCCTCTCTTTAAAAGAGTGAAGAGGTAGAATATCATTCTCAAAACATAAGGCTTAACATTTCAAATTGTAGCTCCTGTTGCCTGAATCAACTTATTATACATGTATGTATAATAATATATACATATATAATATGTTATCTATTATATAAGGCAATTCAGTGCTGCATTTTCCTCTCCAGGAAGTAGAATTTAAATGCTATTCTTCCGTTCTCCAATAAAACTCTATTTATGGAATTGGACTTTTCTTGATTTGATCGCCAAATTTACCTTAACAATTAATAAACACATGGATGTCTCACAATGATGTAATAATCTCTCTCCAGTTACCTTTTGTCACCATGAAGTTTTTATTTATGACCATTCCCCCATCTGCCCTTTAGCCAACATTCAATCCATTTTATGTACATTTATGTCCATTCTGTTTTCCTCCTGTTTTAGACCTCAATCTCTCTCCCAAGACCTTGATCTTTGATGTGGAACTTTGTCAAATGCTGTCTGAAAGTGTAAGAGCACTCTCATCACTGCTTGAGGACAAAGATAGAGTCCTCTTTCAAAAGCATAAGGGCGCCGAATGAATAAACATTGGCATTTCATGGTGGGGCTCTCTGTCAGACCCAAGCAACTCCACCTATGAAATTTTGATTAGAAATTTCAGAAAGTGTTGTGAGGAAGGGCATCATTTGTCCTTTGTCTGGTGATTTCAGGGATTACAACTGTACTTTCTCCAGCCATTTATCAATGTACTGAAGAAAAGGACAGTTAAAGTCTTTTGATTAAGCATTACCCAAGACTGGACAATGGAAGTGAAGAAATCTTTCTTTTTCAGTCATAAAAAAAAAGTTGTATTGAAGGTCTTAGGAGTGGATAAATTTGACAGCTTTATTCTGGGAGTGGTGTCATGGACATTGTATAAATATTCAATTCTTTTTGAGAAACACTGACTACATTTTAAGGGCTAGTAAAGGTTTTACTGGCAAGTATATACTTTTTGTGCCAGTTTGCTGTAGGATGAGTGTAACTCTTTAGCACAGAATGTCAAAATGCTATCCAGTTAAGTCTACAGTTATAAGATTCTTCAAAATCAGTTAAAATAGTAACTTGTTTAATTTGTCCCTAGTCTTTATTAAGAATGGAATATCACGGAGTTATGCAAATAGTCCATCTCCTTTGCTTTGAGGGAAAACCTGTAATGTTACCCCCATCTACTCCTTTCCTTTCTCCACTGAGCCTAAATGCCCACAGTTGAATTGAGAAAAATATTAAAAATTCATGTGTTTTATACTGAGTATATCCATTAAACTTTCTTGTAAAATTTTCTGAACATTAACTACAACTATTGACATTAAGGCTGTAAATAAGTATATACTTAAAAAGTGACGGCATAAGAAACAAATGTACTTAACAGAATTTTTTAAAAAAACATTTTATAATCTATAAGGTACAAATTTTTAAATAATATTCAAATAAAACATTAACTTGGGAAACAGTTTTAAACTCTATGTAAGTATGTTATCATAGAATTTTTAAAACAGATTGATTTTTTGAAAGAGCAGCAGAGAGAGGGGGAGACACAAAGTGAGGTATTCCATCCATGGGTTCAATTCGCAAATGGCCACAATAGTGAGGGCTGGGCCAGGCCAAAGCCAGGAGCAAGAAATTCTACCCTGGTTTTGCATTTGGGAAGTAGAGGCCAACGCACTTGGATCATCCTCCTCTGCTTTCCCTGACATGTTAGCAGGAAGCTGGACTAAAAGTGAAGTAGTCTGGACTGGAATTGGCACTCCAGTATGAGATGCTAGTGTCACAAGCAGCGGCTTGATGCATTGTGCCAAAACACCAGCCTGTCACAGGATTTTATGGGGATGAAATGAGTTAATCCATGACATGTGTTTAAAACATTCAAAGCCCTATACAAGTGTCAGCTCTATTCTTCACTCAGTCTTATGATGGTCAGAATTAAATCCTTGATTCCTAAAATTTTAACATCTGTTTCTTCTTTGATCTTTCCATCTTAATAAGTTATTTCACCACCTATCCTAATTACCCAGTCAAGAACCTTGCATCTTCTTTTTTTCTCACATTCCCCATATCAGTAGGCTCTGTTATTTTGCCTCCTTTGTAGATGGGAAACTCATCAAACTTTCTCCTATCTGCATCATTTGCACTACTCTCATTACTTCTTATCCTCTCTGTTCAACTGTTGCCCCCTATAATTCATTCTATATACGGCAACGAAAGCAACATTTAAGACACCAGATTATATTGCCACTGGGCTGGTGTTGTGGCACAGGAGGTTAAGCCACTACTTGTGAGGCTGCCATCCCATATTAGAGCACTGGCTTGAGTTGCAACTGCTCTGCTTTCAATCCCACTCCCTGCTAACGCACCTGGGAAAACAGTGGAAGATGACCCAAGAACTTTTGCCCCTGAAAGCCATTTTGGAGACCTGGATGGAGGTCCAGGCTCCTGGCTCTGACCTGGCCCAACCCCAGTTCTTATAGCCATTCGAGGAGTGAACCAACGGATGGAGGAACTCTTTCTCTTTCTATTTCTCCCTCTCTTTTTGTCATTCTGCTTTTCAAACAGGTAAATAAATGTTCTTTTTCTTTGCCTCTCTCATCTCCTCTCTTTGACTCTCTATGTGTGTGATTTTCTTTACTTCATCAGTATCTACTACACAGAAAGAATACAAATTGTGGCATATTTATATATACGCAAGAGATTTTGTGCTCTTAACATGTTTTAAAATATTTACATATCAGTATATTTAATTATAACTAGTACCTTTGAAATAATTGCAAAGTGTGTGAATTAAAAATAATGTATTTTATCATTTCATAATGAGGAATATTGAAATGGCTTGACAATGTTTATTCTTTAATAAACAATCAATGATGTAATGAATAACTTCCGTGGTCTTCTTTGCTCATATGTGCTTGCTTTTCTCTAAAATAGGAGCCTACAGGTCTTTAAAAAATTCTCTCAGGTGTTGTGGAGCAGCAGGTTAAGCTACCGCTAGGGAAGCCCATATCAGAGGGCCATTTTGCGCCAGGCTATTTCGTTTCTCATGAGGCTCTCTGCTGCAGTGCCTGGGAAGCAGCAGATGATGGCTAACATACTTAGAGCTCTGCAAACAAAATAGGAAACGCTGATGAAGTTTCTGGCTCCTGGTTTAGGCATGGACCAGCCCAGACTATTGTGTCATTTGGGAAGTGATCCAAGGGATGGAAAATCTCCCTTTCTCTCTCTGCATTCAGATAAATAAATAAATCTTAATAAAATTATCTACTAAAAAGGTTAACTAAAAACATAGTAATGCCCATTTTTCCTACCTTAACCAAAATTATTTACCATATTTTTGTCAAAACATAAAATCTTACTTTCTTAATAGTAAGATCAGTAATATTTCTGTTTACTTATTATTTAATTATATCTCTCTCAATGTGGCTTTCTCTTATTCTTTTCTCATTTACCATTCCATTTTTTCTCTTTGATTTGTAGGAGCTAAGTATGTAGTCTGATATGTTTCCTAATCTGTGATTTTATTTTTGGCCTTAGAGTTCCAAAAGAAATACAAAAAAATTAGCCAAAACTTTCAAGTGTTTTCTTTATGGATCTCAGATATGTAACTTATTAGGACAGGCCTTTTCATTATAAGCTTATTAAAAATTCATTTTCCAGTATGTCATGTTTAAAATATATTTACATATGCCTCCCTATCTATCTAAAATACATATTTTGTACATTGTACATTGTATTCATATGTTATATATTTGAGTTTTACCTTTTATTCTACAAATAGGTGGCCAATTATCACTTGGTAACTCATAACATACTCCACTTCTCCTAAATGAAGCAAAATCTTATATACTCACTAAGGTATTTGTCTCTTTCAGGATTCTCTATTCTTTTTGATTACTATGTCTGTATATTTGCAAACTATGCAACAGATAAAGGGTTAATAACCAGAATCTACAAAGAGATCAAGAAACTCCACAAAAACAAAACAAACAACCCAATTAAGAGATGGGCCAAGGACCTCAATAGACATTTTTCAAAAGAGGAAATCCAAATGGCCAACAGACACATGAAAAAATGTTCAAGGTCACTAGCAATCAGGGAAATGCAAATCAAAACCACAATGAGGTTTCACCTCACCCCGGTTAGAATGGCTCGCATTCAGAAATCTACCAACAATAGATGCTGGAGAGGATGTGGGGAAAAAGGGACACTAACCCACTGTTGGTGGGAATGCAAATTGGTTAAGCCACTATGGAAGTCAGTTGAAGATTCATCAGAAACCTGAATATAATCCTACCATTCAACCCAGCCATCCCACTCCTTGGAATTTACCCAAAGGAAATGAAATTGGCAAACAAAAAAGCTGTCTGCACATTAATGTTTATTGCAGCTCAATTCACAATAGCTAAGACCTGGAACCAACCCAAATGCCCATCAACAGTAGACTGGATAAAGAAATTATGGGACATGTATTCCATAGAATACTATACAGCAGTCAAAAACAACGAAACCTGGTCTTTTGCAACAAGATGGAGGAATTTGGAAAACATCATGCTGAGTGAATTAAGCCAGTCCCAAAGGGACAAATATCATATGTTCTTCCTGATAGGCGACAACTAACTGAGCACCAAAGGGGAAACTTGTTGAAGTGAAATGGACACTATGAGAAACAGTGACTTGATCAGCTCTTGTCCTGACAGTTGATGTACAATGCAATACTTTACCCATTTTAGTATTTTTTTTTGTTCTAGTACTATTGGTTGAACTCTGTAATTAACACAATTATTCTTAGGTGTTTAAATTTTAACTGAAAAGTGATCCCTGTTAGGAATTTGGAAAGCATCATGCTGAGTGAATTAAGCCAGTCCCAAAGGGACAAATACCATATGTTCTCCCTGATCGGTGACAACTAACTGAGCACCAAAAAGTAAACCTGTTAAAGTGAAATGAACACTATGAGAAACGGTGACTTGGTCAGCCTTGCCCTGACTGTTGATGAGCAACTTAATATGTTATCCCTCTTAGTATTTTTTTTGTTTGTTCTACTTAATACTTTTGGTTGAATACTGTAATCAATACACAGTTATTCTCAAGTGTTGAAGCTTAACTGAAAAGTGATCACTGTTAAATATAAGAGTGGGAATAAGAGAGGGAAGAGATGTGCAATTTGAGACATGCTCAAGCTGACTTACCTCAAACGGTAGAGTTAGAAATATACCAGGGTATTCCAATTCAATCCGATGAAGGTGGCATGTACCAATGCCATCTCACTAGTCCCAGTGATCAATTTCTGTTCACAATTGATCATAATGATAGGACTAAGAGCCAAAGGGAGCACATAAACAAGACTAGTGTCTGCAAATACTAACTGATAGAATAAAAAGGGGAGAGAACGATCCAACATGGGAAGCAAGATACACAGCAGACCCATAGAATGGCAGATGTCCTAAACAGCACTCTGGCCTCAGAATCAGCCCTTAAGGCACGTGGATCTGGCTGAGAAGCCCATGAGAGTATTACAGGCATGGAAAGCCAAAACACTCTGGCAACAAACAAACAAACAAACAAACACCTAAATGAAAGATCTCCGTGAGTGAGATCCCAGTGAAAAGAACAGGTCATCAAAGAAGGAGGTACCTTTTTCTGAAGAGAGGAGAGAAGTTCCACTTTGACTATGACCTTGTCTAAATATGATCAGAGTCGGTGAACTCAAAAGGCTTCCATAGCCTTGGCAACTCATGACAAGAGCCTAGGGTGATTACTGATGCCATAAACAAGAGTGTCAATTTGTTAAGTCAACAACAGGAGTCACTGTGCACTTACTCCCCATGTAGGATTTTGTCCTTAATGTGGTGTACATTGAGATTTAATGCTATAACTAGTACTCAAACAGTATTTTTCACTTTGTGTTTCTATGTGGGTGCAAACTGTTGAAATCTTTACTTAATATATGCTAAACTGATCTTCTGTATATAAAGAGAATTGAAAATGAATCTTGATGTGAATGGAAGTGGGGAGGGAGAGGGAAAGGGGAGGGTTGTGGGTGGGAGGGAAGTTATGGGGGGGGAGCCATTGTAATCCATAAGCTGTACTTTGGAAATTTATATTCATTAAATAAAAGTTAAAAAAAAAAACTGTTGTATTTGAGATATGGATAGAATAAATCTTTTTAGGTACACTATAACAAATTTTACAGTAATAGATTTGATAATCTGAAAGAAGCAAATGCTATAACGTGAACATATATAACATATGAACAAATAAAATTAAAAATTGACAAAAAAGGAATGATGGGTGAATGCCAGGTGTCATCGTTAAAA